>NC_091443.1:317500-627500 GCF_964237555.1 Oryctolagus cuniculus
TGCGTGTCCTTGGGGATGGTTTTGCGTCGGGGGGACAGGAGCGTGTTGAGGGCGACGACATGCGTGTCCTTGGGGATGGTTTTGCGTCGGGGGGACAGGAGCGTGTTGGGGGTGACGACATGCGTGTCCTTGGGGATGGTTCTGCGTCGGGGGGACAGGAGCGTGTTGGGGGAGACGACATGCGTGTCCTTGGGGATGGCTTTGCGTCGGGGGGACAGGAGCGTGTTGGGGGCGATGACATGCGTGTCCTTGGGGATGGTTTTGTGTCGGGGGGACAGGAGCGTGTTGGGGGAGACGACATGCGTGTCCTTGCGGATGGTTTTGCGTCGGGGGGACAGGAGCGTGTTGGGGGCGACGACATGCGTGTCCTTGGGGATGGTTTTGCGTCGGGGGGACAAAAGCGTGTTGAGGGCGACGACATACGTGTCCTTGGGGATGGTTCTGCGTCGGGGGGACAGGAGCGTGTTGGGGGTGACGACATGCGTGTCCTTGGGGATGGTTTTGCGTCGGGGGGACAGGAGCCTGTTGGGGGTGACGACATGCGTGTCCTTGGGGATGGTTCTGCGTCGGGGGGACAGGAGCGTGTTGGGGGAGACGACATGCGTGTCCTTGGGGATGGTTTTGCGTCGGGGGGACAGGAGCCTGTTGGGGGTGACGACATGCGTGTCCTTGGGGATGGTTCTGCGTCGGGGGGACAGGAGCGTGTTGGGGGAGACGACATGCGTGTCCTTGGGGATGGTTTTGCGTCGGGGGGACAGGAGCGTGTTGGGGGTGACGACATGCGTGTCCTTGGGGATGGTTCTGCGTCGGGGGGACAGGAGCGTGTTGGGGGTGACGACATGCGTGTCCTTGGGGATGGTTCTGCGTCGGGGGGACAGGAGCGTGTTGGGGGCGATGACATGCGTGTCCTTGGGGATGGTTTTGCGTCGGGGAGACTGGAGCGTGTTGCTCCTGGAGAAAAGAAGATTCAAAGGACACAGTGCGCCTCTAGGCATGAAGACCGTGGCAGTAAATACAACACTCAATGGAAGTGATAGAAAATGAAGCCGAGCAAACTTCTCCGACTGTAATGCTGAGAAGACAAGAAAAGTGTACAGTGGAAGAGGGAAACAATCAGGGTTTCAATCCAGGTTTTGAACATCCGAGCAACAAGAGTTTCAGAAAGATGAAATGATACAGACATAGGAAAATCATCAAAGCAGTAATTCAGGCCCCCCCCCCCCCCCTCTGTGTAAGAACGTGGTGGTGGGGGGTGATGAACTGGCATTAAATAAGAACGTGGGGGGGGGTGATGAACTGGCATTAAATAAGAACGTTGGGGGGTGATGAACTGCATTAAAACTTTTCACTGTGACGCTTTAGGACGCTGTTGTGTTGCTTTAGTTTTCTGCTGGTCTGCAGCAAATTGCCACAAACCCCAGTGACCCCGTCAGCATGCAAGGTCCTGTCTCGTTTCTGTGGGTTGTGGTCCAGACACAGTGGAACCCAGCCCTCTGCTCAGGCTGTGTCTGCGCTGGGGCTGGGAGCCCTGTCCAAGCTCGTGTGGTCCCTGGCACCATGGGACCACTGCCTTGCTGGATCTTTGCTAGACATCAGCTGGGGCCACACTCAGTTCCAGGGCCCTTCTGCATGTGGCGGCCGTCTGCAAGACCTTCCTCTCCAGGCTCAGTTTTTCTTTGATGAAAGAAATTGTAACGTGAATGGGAAGTAAGAAAATCACCTGTGCTCTGTGAAGGCAACTCACAGTTCTTGAAAAAATGGAATTTAAAATATGAGTTGTTTCAGTGCAAAATGTTTTTGGATCTAGCCTTAATTTTTTTTTTCACAATCTGCATTTTCTATGTATTATGAAGAAAAATTTTTTCAAACTTTTAACTCCATTTTCTCACAGACTTTTGAAATACTCTCATGTTCATTGGCTAGAAGCAAGCCCCAGTTTCTGTCTTAGATTTTTTAAAAAGATTTATTTATTTATTTATTTGACAGACAGAATTACAGACAGTGAGAGAGAGACAGAGAGAAAGGTCTTCCTTCCATTGGTTCATTCCCCAAATGGCCTATCCGAAGCCAGGAGCCAGGTGCCTCTCCCTGGTCTCCCATGTGGGTGCAGGGGCCCAAGCACTTGGGCCATCCTCCACTGCTTTTCCAGGCCACAGCAGAGAGCTGGACTGGAAAAGGAGTAACCAGGACTAGAACCCGAGCCCATATGGGATGCCAGCGTCACAAGCGGAGGATTAACCTAGTGTGCTACGGCACTGGCCCCTGTAGGACAGATTTTACAAGGGTATAGGTCACTGGGTCATCCTGGAATCCTGCCTACTGCAGCTGTGGACAAAAAGGGACTCTCATGAGTGTTCAGAGAGGACAAATGGGCCCAGCAGCTGACCACGGAGTCATTCTGATCTCTTTTCTTTGAGATTTGATTACTTGAAAGAGTTACAGATACACACACACACACACACACACAGAGAGAGAGAGAGAGAGAGAGAGAGAGAGAATCTTCCACCCACTGGTTCACTCCCCAGATGGCCACAATGATTGGGGCTGGACTGAAGTACAGAGTTTCTTCTGGGTCTCCCACGTGAGTGGCAGGGGCCCAAGGACTCGGCCCTCCTCTGCTGCTTTTCCCAGGCCATTAGCGTGGAGCTGGATCAGAAGCGGAGCAGCCAGGATATACACCAGCACCCATATGGGATGCCGGCATTGTGGGCAGTGGCTTTATCCACTGTGCCCAGCACCGGCCCTGGTTCTGACCTCTTGATAGCATTGTGGGGCTGGGAGGACAGGAGCAATCACTGGAATTCTGAAAGGGGAGGGTGTCGCTTCCCCATTCGCGGAGGAACGACACTAGACCCTGCACTGTTCTTTTGTCTGCTCGGCCCTTCCCGGGTTAGCTGCCGTTCCCTCACTTGCGGAGGAACGATGCCGTCCCGGGTTAGCTGCCGGCCCCTCCACCTCCGTGGAGGGGCAGCACCCCCCGCCGCTTTCCCCGCTTCCGCGGAGGAGTGGCATACCGCCGGCCGGCTCTCTCGGGGGCTGCTCAGATGTTCCTTCAGATGTTCCTGGTGCATGTTGTCTCTCTCCTCCTTTATAGTCCTCTTCCACCAATCCCAACTCTGCTGCCCACACTCCGAGCACGCTGCTCTCCTCCAATCAGGAGCAGGATCAGCTCCTGCAGCTTATCAAACTGATGAGGCAGCTGCGTAGAGGTTGTTTGGTCTCTCTCAGCGCCATATTGTGGGAGAGCAGATGCATAGAATAAGTCTTAATTCCAGTAACTTAGTCTAGTCTCAGTTGCTCCCCACAGGAGGGTTTCCCAGCCACAGCACTATACCCAGCCCAACTATCCCTGGTGTGGAAGGACAATTAGACGTTTTTGGGAACGGACAATCTCAAATATTTCCCGCTCAGGAAGCTCTGGAGACCGTAAACGGGAGTAGCTGGAAGAAAGGAAGGCTGGCCCAGGAAACAGGGAAGGGGGAGGATCCCATCAAAGAGCAACCTAGCAGAGTAGAGGAGGTCAGAGGACACCAGACATCACCCCCCAACAACCAGTGAACATGCAGCTCAGCAGCCGCTTCCCCCCTGACAACCAATCAACACACAGCTCAGCAGCCACTCCCCCAGCACAACCAATCAGCACACAGTCCACCAGCCACTCTGCCCTACAACCAATCAGCACGCAGCCCAGCAGTCACGATTTTTTCCCTGGCACCTAGTCTTTCTCTGTCTTCACTTTCGGTTCCATCACTATTGCACATATTTTATTTCAGCACTCTGAAGTGTTTGCTGCTTTTGCTCTCCCTGGGCACCAAGGGACTCACGGTGTTTGCAGAGCAGTCACGTGCAGGTGCCCCAGCCGGGTGCCCTTGCTGCAGGGACTCTGGGCTCAGGGACCCCTGCTGCTGGGAGGCTGGGTGGCCTGACCTGCTCCCGCAGCTCGGCTGTGCTGCTCTCTGCAAAGCTTGTAACTCTAAAAAAGCCTGTCGTTTGTATATGTAATTTTACGGATTAATCCATAGTATGGTCTTCTTCCATCTGTCTCCTTAGTGTGGGTTCACACTTTCTCATTTATTCCTCTGTGCTGAGTCCCGGGGTCTGGGGGAAATAATTCTGCTGTGTTTGCGGTTGTTCATTTTGCTCTGTGGAGTGTGAGCAGGTGTCCCACCTGGGAGCCACCGGCGACAGAACGAGAGGCCTGGTGTCTTCACAGTGCGTGTCATTGGCAACATGAATCACTGGGCAACACCACCTGCAGGTCCTTCAGCCTGGTGATCCTGAAACCTGCTTTCCTGCAGAGACAGAAGCACGTTTCTGGGGTACTGACGCGCCCTGGAGTCAGGGCTGGGGCCGGAGGGGCCACCCAGCCGTGCTCACGGTGCTGTCAACACAGCCCTGACTCTGCACAGCTCACACCACGCCCTTTAACCCCTGCAGCGAGAGAGGACGGCAGCTGCTTGGCATTCATGCAGGGGCCCACCTGGAGGAAACAGGAGAGAACTCCAGCAGCCACAGAGGGGCTTGAAGCGCTGGCTTCGTTTTGTGAGTGTTCTCAGTGAGTCTGAGTGTGTATAGGTGAGTGAGTGTGTGTATATGTGAGCAAGTGTGTGGGTGTGGGTGTGAGTGTATCTGTGTGTATGTGAGCAGGTGTGTGTGTGACTGTGAGGCTGTGAGAGTGTGTCTATGTGAGTGTGGGAAGAGGTGAGCATGTGTAGGAGTATGTGTGTGGGGGTTGGGTTGTGAAGCATGAGGGAACTTCCTGTTAGGAACTTTTTAAAAAGCATTTATTTATATATTTGAAAGGCAGAGAGAGAGAGAGAGAGAGAGGTCTTCCATTCACTGGTTCATTACCCAGATGACCGCATGGTTGGAACTAGGCTGATCTAAAGCCAGGAGCAAGAGCTTCTTCTAGGTCTCCCAGATGGGTACAGGGGCCCAAGGACTTGGGCCATCTTCTACTGCTTTCCCAGGCCATAACAGAGAGCTGGATCAGAAGTGGAGCAGCCAGGGCTTGAAATGTGCCCATTTGGGATACCAGCATTGCTGGTGATGGCTTTACCTGATATGCCGCAGCGCCAGCCCTCAGTGTTAGGAACTTAAAATGAAGGACCAAACTCAGAAAACTGCTGTGGCAGTGTTGCTAGGACCCAGCGTTTGCACGCTCAGCTGTGATGGTCAGCGGTCACTGACATGGAGCAAGGCCAGATTGTGGAACTTTGGGTCTCTGCCCTGAAGCACTGTAGGACGTCCACTTACCATGAGTGTGGCTGTAGGTGACAGAAGTGAGGTCAGCCTGGCAGTGTTGCCACAGTCGGGTGATTTGCTGGATCTGGTGGTTAGGGTGCCCAGCTGTCTAAACACGGTGTTTAGAAGCTGAGTTTCTGACTTTGGAATGAATGGAGGCAGTGGACCAATGGGAGGGCCGACGCCTGTGGGAGCTTGGGTGCGTGGGGACTGTCCCAGAGCTATGGGTGACTTCCTGTCCCTGGGTCTGCAGGGTCACACATGGACCCTGGGTGGTCTGGCTCCGTCTCGGGGATTCTGTGCTGTTCAGTCGTCACCACGCCTCACACTGTGAAGTGGGATTCTCAGGGCTCCTGGCGGCTGCCCTGGTGCCTTACTCTGTCTTCACAGCAGGTGCCTTGCGCTGTGCTCTGATCTACACATTGCTGGCTGATGGCCTGTGCTGCCCACAGGAGCGCAGGCTGCACGAGGGCGGGTTCTTCCTGTTCAGCACAGGAAGCCGATGGCAATGGTCAGGAGAGGCATTCACAGCCAGGACTGACCTGAACCCAGGGATGCCAGGGCTCGCCTTCCAGCCTGCCCACTCTGCCCCGCGGGTCCCTGGTTGAGACAGACAGCTGCTCCTGGTGTGACTGCCCCTCTGCCAGCGAGCACAGTGGGTGTGAGGGTGAGAACACGGCCTGGGCAGCAGACGTGTGGCTAAAATCGTAGAGGTCCCTGGTTGCGGTCAGTTCTCCGCATCAACTGACCCTCATGAGACCCTCTGAGGCCTTGTGAGGAGGTCAGGTGTCAGCGCTGCCATCTTATAGGCGAGGAGGTAGGGCTGGGGGCTGTGTCCCTCTAGCACCTAGGACGTGCTGGGCATCTCAGCCCGAGGCCTCGGCTTCAGCCGGCACTTGTCCTGCTGCGGGAAAGCAGAGTGGGCTCACCAGGTGGGAGAACTGACTTCACCTCCCCTCGATCGCCCAGCCGTGGGCTGTGGGGACGCTCAGGCCTGAGGCCCTGGACTTGGGGGCAGGCATGGCTCTCCCTGGGGGTCGGTGAGAGCAGGGGCAGGGCAGCTCTGGAGAGGAGGGAGCCCCAGGAGGAGGGTCTTGTCCTCCGCAGCCAGCCTGGGTTGTTGAGCCGACTTCTTTGGGGGCCTCGTGCTTGCACCCCAGTCCAGAGGCTGTGCTTGTTCCCATCTCTGTTCTGGGGTCACCAGCTCGCAGGATGATTTTGCCTGAACAACACTAATCTGGTGTTTTTGCGTTTGAAGAAGTGGTCTGAAAGGAGCTGGTAGCCCCTAGGGTTGCAGGGTGCTGAGTGGCGGAGCTGCACCTGAGGCCTGGGAGCCCTTGCCAGTGAGCAGGTGCATCTGGGGTCCTGATTCCATCGGCCAGGGGGAGGCTGAGTCCCTCAAGTGGTCCCAATGAGCGCCCGCCTGTAGGGAGGGCCCTGGGCCAGGGTGACCTCGAGGCTGCTGCTTGCCTCGGGAGAGCAGTCTGGGTGCCGGGAGGAGGCTGTGGGGAAAGGAAGGAGGGAACAGGTGTGACACCTGCGGAAGCTGCCTGGGCAGGTGGAGAAAGGCAGCGCTGGCTTGTTACTGCAGACTGCATGGGGCCTCCGCCAGCTCGGAAATGCTGGCCCTCCAGCAGGTGCCCGGCTGGACGGGGAGGCGCTGTCCTTGTGAGCTTGTGCACCTCCTGCACCAGAACAGAGCCCTGCACCGGGCGCTCAGTCCAGTGAGCCGCAGGGGGCCTGCGTTCCCACCGCTGCCTGCACCCGTGGGTGCTTTCAGCATCACCGTAGTCGGGTGAGGAAGGCCAGAAATCCCAGGCAGCCAGGAGCTGAGTGTGTCAGGGTCTCAACTGCTTTCCAGTGTGGAGGGGCCGCGTGGGGCCGCGCGGGTGAGCAGACTCGAGCCTCTGCCAGGCTCCCACGCTCCCTAGGACAGGGCTGGGGAGGGGGCAGCTCTCTACCCAAGACGCCCGGAGAGAATGACCGTAAACAAGCTGCAAAGTGTAGGGGGAGCCGAGGGAGGAAGCTGTCGATGCGAGCACAGATGGCTTCTTGCCCATCCTGCCTACAGGCCCGCATGCTCCCTGCCCCAGCGCCACTCCTCACACCTCGCGGGCAGCCCAATTAATAAGGCCTTAAGGAGGGTGGCATCTTTCACATAGATCGTGGCCAACCAACGTTCTTTGTGCAGGAGCTTGCACCGCCTGGCTCAGTGCGTCCCATCCCCTGAGCTGTGTCACTGCCCGAGTGCCTGCTCAGGGGTCCCAGGTGGACCAGGGACGTGGGGCAGGCCACACTAGCAAGCCCAGACTCACAGGCTGCTGTGTCTTTTTTTTTTTTTTTTTGGACAGGCAGAGTTAGAGAGAGACAGAGAGAGAGAGAGAGAGAGAAAGGTCTTCCTTCCTTCCATAGGTTCACCCCCTAGACGGCCGCTACGGCTGGCGCACTACGTCAATCTGAAGCCAGGAGCCAGGTGCTTCCTCCTGGTCTCCCATGCTGGTGCAGGGCCCAAGGACCTGGGCCATCTTCCTCTGCCTTCCCAGGCCACAGCAGAGAGCTGGACTGGAAGAGGAGCAACCGGGACAGAACCGGCGCCCCAACCGGGACTAGAACCCGGGGTGCCGGTGCTGCAGGCGGAGGATTAGCCAAGGAGCTGTGGCGCCAGCCGGGGCTGTTGTCTTTAACGAGAGCCTTCACCTGGGTGCCAGCTTGGGGTCTGCGTCCCTGTGCCCTGGGGAGTGGATCTGGGCAGGGGGACACAGCAGCCCCAGCCTCACTGCCCACGTCTTCCCGTCTGGGAGTTGGCTCCAGCTTGTGCCTCTGTCTTCACAGGCAGGCTGTGGTTGTCCAGAGTTTCTCGTGCTGGGGCTGGGCCTCAGGGTGGGGCTGTGAGGAGGAGGAGGAGGGGTTCAGGGGAAGGGTGGTGGGTCCTGGGCAGAGCCGGGACAGCACCGTGCCTGTGGCCTCTGAGCCGTGAGCTAAGCTAAGCTGCGTTGAGGTGACTGCACATGGATCCGTGGAGACAGCGGCTGGGTGCGGGCTGCAGAAAGCATACTCCCCTGTTCTCCAGGGAAGATGGCTGTCTTCAGCGAGGCGCCCAGTGCCCTGCCTGGCGGCTGGGCTGGCGTTCTACTCATGGCCGCCATGGCATCTGTGCTGCACCCCGGTTTCCATTTCTAAAAACTCGTACATATTAGTCATGAGGGTGACATGTGCTCGCCGGGTGGGCTTGCATTGAAACTGATCGACAGGCGCTCGGCTTTGGGAACCCAGGGAGCTCTGGAGTAAAGGGGGGCTCTGCTGTGCTGCTGCCCCCGTTCTGCACAGGTCCTGGCTGAGTGAGTGGCAGCCGGGGCCCCCGACCCGTGCCTGACCCCCGACCCGTGCCTGACCCTCTTGCTTCAGTGGCTTTGAGGCTCCAGGGCTCCGGCCTGAAGCTGCCCCCTCCTTGGCCACGCCTCTGCCCCACCGGTGGGGAGGAGTGGCCCAGCCACTGTTCACCAGCCCCTGTCTTGTTCTCTGCCAGCACTGAGGCTTCCCCCTCTGCTCTGTTCCGATCTGGGGGCGTCGTACACACCTCCTCCACCCGGTGCTGACCGCACGTGTCCCCAGACCGCACCTGAGGCCTGCTGGGGTGAGAGGACGCCGATGCTCGCCTGGCCCTTCCCGCCTCCATCCGTGTCCCTGCCGTCCCCTCCCCGGGGGGCCCTTCCCCTCCTGGTCATCGAGTCCCCCGTGCGGTCCGCTCTCCCTAGCGGTGGTGGCTCCACTCGGAGTCCCCGCAGCACTTTGCATGGGTCCTGGCCCCTTCATGCTATGCAGTTCTCTTCTCCAGAAGGGAACATGAGGTGTGGCGTGGCAGGGACTTGGCTTCCAAGGCCTCCCCGGGTGCACCGGGGCCTGCGCCGGGGGACCCTGGCCAGAGCCAGCTGAGCGTATCCAGGAGTCCGGCAGCAGCAGTGCCCGGTGAGTCCCCTCCGGGGGCTGCGGCCGTCGTGGCCGTCACACACGGCCTCATCGAGGCTCTGGCGTTTCATCCGTGTGAAACATGCCCACAGCACCGAGTGCTTGCCGAGGAGGCTCTGTGTCAGCAGGGAGGGCACTCGGACCCCACCGGCTGGGGCACCCTCCCTTGCAGTGGCAATGGCCCCAGCTGCACGGGGGTGTGACAGTGGGCTCTTTTCACGGTGAGGGAGCCGGGCTGACTTCAGAAGCCTGTGTTCTCATGGGCATAAGTAGCTGGCAAAGTAGCTCAATCCATAGCTGTCAGGTGAAGTCATTTCCTGGAGAGAGGAGAGGGAGCAGGAGGGCCCGTGGTGGGGCCCTGCGAGGCCGACGGGCACCTCCTCTTCCCTCCCAGCCTCGCTGTCACTCTTTCTGGAGTAGAAGCTTCTAAGGTGGTGGAGGCAGAGAGGCCATCCATGGGACCATTTAATGAGCCAGAATGAATTGCATTTGCCGTCATTTAATGGGTTCTGGGAGCGTTTAACTGCTGCTCGGGATCTTAACCAGAGTGGGAGGGAGCGCTGTGCTAATTGTTCCCACCCAGGAGAGAGCAGTGGCAATTAGCAGAGGAGGCCCGTTCCAGGGCTGTCTGCTTAGCCGGGAGTGCAGGCGGGGACGGAGGCCCGGGCCGGGCTCCCAGAGCCAGAGGCAGGCCCAATCCCCTCTCGGTCCTTCTGTTCTGCACCCTCCCTCACTTGGAGCTGCCTGTTGATTTAGAAGGCAGAGAGAGGTCTTCCACCTGCTGGTTCACTCCCCAAATGCCGACAACAGCCAGGGCTGGGCCAGGCTGAAGCCAGGAGCCCAGAACTTGATCCGGGTCTCCCATGCGAGTGGCAGGGACCCCATTACCTGAGCTATCACACTACCTCCCAGGGTGACCATTAGCAGGAAGCTGGAGTCGGAATGGAGCCAGGGATGGGACGCAGGTGCTGGGACAGGGCTTGCGAGGGTCTCAACTGCCAGGGTAAACACCCACCGCATGAGTCCCCTGCTGGTCACCACTCTTGGGAGAACTCCAGGGCATCCTGCTTTGCCGATGAGAGGACAGGAGGCTTCCACTGGGACTCAGCTGCGGACACGCAGCCAATGAGTGAGCTATGAGTGACAGATGGTGACTCCTGACCCAGGCTGTGTCCTGAACATCTGTCCACAGAAGTCATGGTTTGTTCTGGGTTCAGACATGAGTGACATGTCCCTGTTCAGGGTGCATCTGCAGGCTCACAGCCTGGAACCCTGAATAATGACAGCCCCCTGTGGAAGGCACCACAAACTAGAGGGTGCCACCGTATCGGGGCAGGTCTGGGGGAGGGAGCCTGTCACATAGGGCATTCTTCCAGCAGAGACAGGGGTGGAAGGCAGGACGCTGGGTGTTTCCCCACATCTGGAGAGGAGTGGTGTCAGGGGACAGACTGGGATCAGAGTGCAGGCAGTGGGAAGCCACGGGTAGTTCTTGAGCTAAGGCGTCCCAGCAGTGGGTGCTCACTGGCAAGGCTGTGGAAAGGGGAGGTCGGCTCTGGGACTTTTCAAAGTAGCTGCCAGCAGGGGCAGTTGGAGCCCACAGAGGGGCAGTGGGTGGGGGACAGGCATGGTGTGGGCAGTGCTGTGCCCTCAGTGCTGCTCTGGGGGCCTTGGCAGTGACTGAAGACACGGATCAAAGGTGCTTACAAAGCAGGGCATGCAGCTGGCGTGGCCAGAAGGCCATCTGGGTGTGGACACCGGCCAAGGCCTCCTACAAGCACGGTCACTTGCCCTGTGCTGCCGTCTTGTCCTGAGGAGGTCTGTGTTCCATTGCCCCTACTCCCCCACGCCCCCAGCTCGGGCACGAGTGTTTCCTGCCCTGGCAGCCGTGGGGCCAGCAGACTTGGGCAGGGTTTTGGTTTAAGCCTGGCCTCAGGGCCTGTGGGCCCCTTGCACTAGGCCCTGCCCTTCCCCGACACTGAGTGCTTCTCTGCTTCTCCAGGGAACCTTGGAGCAGCTGCACTGCCTCCTAGAGGGCCACCTCCTCACGCCTGCCCTGAGGGCAGGGCCCACGTGTTGCACAGAAAAAGGGAGAGAGAGCACACTCCTGTCTGCTGGTTCCCTACCCAAATGCCTGCATTGGCCTGTGTGGGGCTGGGTCAGGGCTGGGAGCCAAGAACCCCATCCAGGTCTCACGCATCGTGGCGGGGATCTGATCCTTGAGCCATCACCACTGCCTCCCTGGGCACCCAGTAGCAAGAGGCTGGAGTCAGGAGCAGAGCTGGATATGGAGCCTGGATGCTGGGCCTGGCCAAGGCCAGCAGAACGTGTGATAGAGATTTGTTTGTTAATGTCTTACTGTTGCTGATGCGACCACTGACCAAAGCCGCCCTGAGCTTCCTGTGGGAATACGTGATTTCTGAATCTCAGGCAAGCATGCGAGCTGTCGTCACCCCGTCTGCACGTGAGGACCTGGGACAGGCTGGGCCTGCAGGGTGACATCAGCATCTGCTCCCGGGCTGGCCGCTCTGAGGCTGCCTCTCTCCCTTCTGCTGGACGATCACCATCACAGTTCCCCAGATTGGAAAGATAATGATCAACTGCGCCGAGTGTGGGCTCAGGTGGTCGCCTGTGGGAAAGCCCTCTAAGGACCCAGCCCACCAGGGAGGTCTGCTTCGGCTGCCAGAGCTCTGATAAGGGCTCGCCTGGCCCTAGGCTGCTGGGCAGGAAGGCCTGTGGGGGGCCAGCACTGTGGCTTTGCTGCTCTGGGGTCTTCCGGCCCATAGGTGGCGCTGTCTGACCCGGCAACAGCCCAGCTGTGGATGGATGGATGACGAAGGGCAGCGGCTGGGCAGTCGCAGCCCTGCTCTGCCGTTTGTAGGAGTGGACCCTGGAAACCTCCTCAGTGGCCAAGGTGGGCTTTGTTAGACCAATCATGGTGCACCACCACGCGTGGGGCGCCACAAAGCCTGCTGGTCAGCAGCAGGTTCACGTAGATGGACACTGCAAGATGTCTCGCCATGTCCCTCGCAGAGAGAAAGGCATGTGTGGGGACCTGTGGTGCACAGATGACTCGGGGTTGGGGGAGAGACAGGTGGGCAGAGAGCGGGTGTCCCCAAACCGTGGCAGGGCTGTCCACGGGTGGTGAGGATTCCGGTGATTTTATTGTAACCTTACCTGTAATGTGTGTGTTTTCAGGAAACAAGCACACACGGGAAACAAGGCTGGTTTCCATGTAAAACGTCATCAGGACACATGAGGTCCTCGCTCACGGTGAGCTCCGGGCTCCTGAGGCTGCTCGTCCCTCTGGGAGCTCTGGGGTCACCTGTGCGCGGGGTCAGAGGCAGGAAAGGCCGAGGATGGCCTTGTGGGGGAGCTCAAGGCCAGGGAGGGCCCCAGCACCCTGACCCTGTCTCGGCCACACCCCTCCTGGCATCTCCAGACGCTTCCCTCTGCACAGATTCTGCTGAGCTGCAGGTCCCTGAACTTTCCTCTGAGATCAGAGATAAATGCAGTGGGCAGGAGGGAGGGGCTGGCCTTTCATTTGCAGCCTTTCCTGTTAATAACAATGTCTCATTAGAAAGCCTGCACCGGTGCCCACCCAGGTCCATCTGGGAGCAAGTGCACAGTGTGGGTTCTGCACCAGCGAGTGCTGTCAGAGCCAGAGCTGAGCTGGGAGAGCAGATGTCACCAAGACCGGGGGCCTTCCCTCGCCCAGCCTAAACACCACCGCACACCTTGGACAGCTGTACCTCCTGGCTCATTTGTCTCAGAGGGCAGCCAGCCAGGCGCTGTGGAGGGGTTCAGGGGTGAGGGGGAGCATTTCTGGGGCTGTGGGGACCTTGGTGGGGGGCACGGGAGGGCGGGGACCGTGGGCAGGAGTGGGAGAGACGCCTCTCTTTGGTTAATCCAGGAGCACCTGGCTCATCTTCTCCCCTCTCTTCCCCTCAGTCTCCTCTGCAGAACGAGACTGCCTCCTTTTTATTTATTTATTTATTTATTTATTTTTTTATTTTTGACAGGCAGAGTGGACAGTGAGAGAGAGAGACAGAGAGAGAAAGGTCTTCCTTTGCCGTTGGTTCACCCTCCAATGGCCGCCGCTGCAGCCGGCGCACCGCGCTGATCCGATGGCAGGAGCCAGGATCCAGGTGCTTTTCCTGGTCTCCCATGGGGTGCAGGGCCCAAGCACCTGGGCCATCCTCCACTGCACTCCCTGGCCATAGCAGAGAGCTGGCCTGGAAGAGGGGCAACCGGGACAGAATCCGGCGCCCCGACCGGGACTAGAACCTGGTGTGCCGGCGCTGCAAGGTGGAGGATTAGCCTATTGAGCCACGGCGCCGGCCCGAGACTGCCTCCTTTTGTGGTGTGCGTGCAGAGGTCTGCATGGGCGCATGTGGGGAGCAACTCGGACTAGACTAAGTTACTAGAATTAAGACTTATTCTATGCATCTGCTCTCCCACAATATGGCACTGGGAGAGGAGTAAAAACTTTTACACAGCTGCCTCCAGTTCAACCAGTAACCTGCAGGAGCTGATCCCGCTCCTGATTGGAGGAGAGCAGCGTACTCGGCGTGTGGGTAGCAGAGTTGGGATTGGTGGAAGAGGACTATAAAGGAGGAGAGAGACAACATGCACCAGGAACATCTAAGGGGAACACCTGAGCAGCCCCCGAGAGAGCCGGCCGGCGGTGTGCCGCTCCCCCGCGGAAGTGGGGAAAGTGGCAGGGGGAACCGCCCTTCCATGGAGGTGGAAGGGACGGTAGCCAACCCGGGAAGAACCAGCAGCAAACCCGGGGAGGGCCGAGCAGACAAAAGAACAGCGCAGGGTCCTGTGTCGTTCCTCCGCGAAGAGGGGGAGCGACAGGCGCACACATACATGTTTACATGCAACAGTGCTCTACACACGTTTACATATATGCACACATGTGCAAGCATGTGTGTGCCCTGGGCGCACACACAAGCATGTTTACATGTGTACACGCCTGTGCCAGTGTGTGCGTGTGTGCAGAGGGATGCTGGTGCTCTGGGCACACACACAAGCACGTTTATCTATATGTGTGGCTGTGCCAGTGTGTGCATGTGTGCAGAGGGATGCTGGTGCCCTGGGCGCACACACAAGCATGTTTACATGTGTACACGCCTGTGCCAGTGTGTGCGTGTGTGCAGAGGGATGCTGGTGCTCTGGGCGCACACACAAGCACGTTTATCTATATGTGTGGCTGTGCCAGTGTGTGCATGTGTGCAGAGGGATGCTGGTGCTCTGGGCACACACAAGCATGTTTACATGTGTACACGCCTGTGCCAGTGTGTGCGTGTGTGCAGAGGGATGCTGGTGCCCTGGGCACACACACAAGCATGTTTACATGTACACACGCCTGTGCAAGTGTGTGCGTGTGCTAGTGCTCTGGCCGTATGCATGGGAGGACTTGCTTGTTGTTGATGTAAACACGGTTTATCTTTCTGTCTGAAGACATCTCGATGCCTCTGAAGTTGCTGACCTCAGTCAAAGCTGGGCGTGTGTGAGGGGCTGATGACCACAGACTCCTGTCTCAGCCAGCAGTGGCTCTGACAGACGCCGGGACCAAGCACACATGTTCCCCTCTCGTCCTGCCTGAGGGCGCGGCTCGCTCCTGCTGCTCTGCGGTCAGGATGCCTCCTGTGCCTGTCTCACCTTTGACCCCTCCCTGGAGGTCCTGGCTGTTGTCTGGGGAGGGTGGGGCAGCTTTGTGGTCGGCTGGGCCACGTGGTGAGTCGCTGGTGCCTGTTGACCTGCGTGAAGCTGACGGAACGTTTTTCTGCAGAAAAGCAGGTGCCAAGGCTTGCACGTCCCCTGCAGAGGCCACTCTGGGGCTGCTCTGCAAGAAATGAGCACACATGTAGCACACACAGATACAAACATGTGAATAAGTGAGCACACGTGAAGCACACACAAACATATGGAATGCACATGGATATGAACATACATGCAGCACACGTGAAACCATAGACCCATGAAAGACATGAACACTCATGCAGCACACATGAGCACATGAGAACACATGAAGGCAGCTGTCAAGAGGTGAATCTGGAACCGTGCCCACGTGGTCCCTGGCGGCACGGTCTACACAGGGTTGCAGGTGTTTTGCAGAGGATGGGGTGGTAAATAATTCAGACTTTGCAGGCGGTGGTTCCTCACCACTGACTGCTGCCATGGGAAAGCATGCACGGGCGAGGGTGGCTGTGTCAACGAGATCTTATTACCTGAACGTCTGGGCCTATGCTGAGGGGCAGAGGGACCACCTCACAGGGGACCGCACTGTCCTGGAGTCCCTGAGAGCAGGCGTGGGCCGAGCAGTGGGAAGTTGGCCTGTGGGATCCGTCACCTTGGAGGAAGGGACCCTGTAAGCAGAGCTCCTGGTGGGCCTTGTGGTCAGGAGCAAAGGCCCAGCCCTGGACTTGCTGAGGCAGGTGGGGCAGCGTGCAGCCCCAGGCAGAACTGGGCCCATGGAGGCCACCACGAGCTGGGCCCCTGTCCCGTGAGGGTGTGGAAGTTGCAGAGCAAGGATTTTCCTTTGTGATTGCATTGCCACATGCACACGTACGACGCCCACAGGTGGTCTTGAGCACATTGTCACCTTTGCTGGACTGGAGGGAATGGGCAGAGACTGCATCCCCCACGAGGGCCAGGACCCCCATCCCTGTATTTGGAGATGTGCCTGAGTCATCCCCACCAGTCATCCTGGCCAGGGCCGGGCCACACCGAAACCAAGAGCTTCATGCAGGTCTTCTGCATGGGTGCAGGGGCCCAAGCACTTGGGCCGTCTTCCAGTGCTTTCCCAGGCTTTTCCCAGGCTTATTAGCAGGGAGCTGGATGGGAAGTGGAGCAGCCAGGACTCAAACCAGCACTCAAATGGGGATGCCAACACCGCAGACTGGCTTAACCTGCTATGCCACAGTGCTGGCCTCATGGAATTTCTGTGATATGAGGGAGTGGAGCTAGTTGCCTTGTTTTGATGGGGCAAAGGGGTGGGACCCAAGTGGTCATAGAACAGGAGAATCATGGGGACCCCATGGTCCCCTAATGCCCCATACTCCAGCCTGCTCCCAAGGCTGTCACTCCTGGAAGCCCTCAGTGTGGGAGGCAGCTTTTCTGCTTAGGTTCAGAGCTCCAGGTGCCAGCAGATGCCACCAGCCACCTGCTGATATCGGCCGGGGCTGTGTGCATCCTGCTGGTGGTGTGGGAGTCTCCTGTGTGGTATGCGTGGGGAGATAGGCTCTTAGCCTCTTGGGATCACACCTTCTTAGCGGAGCAGATCCTTGAAGTGACTCAAAACTCGGGCCACAGGCAGCAGCCAGGTGCTGGAAACGTGGAGAGAGTGGGTGACGCCTGTTTGCTGCCTGTATTCTCTCTGCTGGGACCACCCAAGTTTGTGCCCAAGCGAGCAGGGGGGCAGAAGGATGAGGGGGAGGGGTACTCTGAGAGATGGGGTAGAGGGAGTGCAGCCACACTGGGGCCGAAAGGGGTAGAGGCAGGAGGGCGAGGGCAGGGCCGTGTGCACCTGCTTTGTGTCCTCCCTCAGATTCTGCACAGAAGCTGACGCGGCACCGCGGACGTGGGTGCACAGCACCGGGTGGGAGCAGAGCTGGAGACGGCCTCACGCTGATCCCAGACTCGGGCGGGTGATGCTGAGGTGTGGTCGGAGGGCTCTGGCCCGGCTGGACGTCGAGCGGGCTTTCCTGAGCATGCGGCATTTGGTGGCTGCTGGGGGTGTGGGGTCTCTGGGACTGGTAGAAGGGGAGAAGCTAAGGGGGGGCAGGGAGAAGGGGCAGCCTCCGGGCCTCCTCATTTCCACCCAGGTAGCCTGGTGAGGCAGAAGGAAACAGGGGCCACGCTGGGAGTTGCAGGGACACTGTGAGGTTCGGCTTGGACCTGTGACTGATCCTGAGTGCTTGAGTGAGAATCACAGGAAGGAGCAAAGCAGCCCTGAGCCTGGGGGGTGAGCGTGGATTCACCCTGCGGGGGCTCCTGCGGCCACAGTCCAACCTGGGGCGGGGGGTGAGCACTGATTCACCCTGCGGGGGCTCCTGTGGCCACAGTCCAACCTGGGGCGGGGGGTGAGCACCGATTCACTCTGCGGGGGCTCCTGTGGCCACAGTCCAACCTGGGGCGGGGGGTGAGCACCAATTCACCCTGCGGGGGCTCCTGCAGCTGCAGTCCGAGCCCGGGCCTTAGCCCAGCACTGGCGCTTGGTGGCCGTGTCGTCTTGCACGTTCTCGTGGTGCCTCGTCAGCCTCCACGTGCAGTGCAGGGGTGAAGCTTCCTCCTGTGGGCGAGCTTTCCCTTGCAAGCTTGCAAGCGTTAACCTACAGTAGCACATGTCTTTTTATTGATTGTTTATTTGTGCAGGGTGCAGGCAGAGAGTGAGACTGAGACTGCCTACCTGGTTCACTCCCCACACGCCTGCACCGGCCAGGGCTGGACCAGGGCTGGAGCCGGGAGCCGGGTGTCAAGAGTCAGAAACTCACGTGGGTGGCAGGAGCTCAATTACTTGAGCTATCGCCGTGCTGCCCAGGGTCTGCCTTGGCGGGGAGTCGGGCCAGATCCCGCCCCAGCACTCGCCTCTGGAGCATGGGCCCTGCAGGTTCTGGGAGGCGCCTGGCACCTGGGTGGGCGTCTCGACCCAGGGTCCTCACATCGTGGCCTGGGAAGTCGCACCCTGGCCAGTGCCGTCCTGTTGACACCTTGAAGGTCTCAGGCATCTTTGAGCAGGGCCCCTGTCCCTTCAGCAGGGACGCCACTCCTGCCATGACACTTCCCTGATGCCACCCAGGTGGAGTCACCTGTGTGTTGCTCAATTGCAGCCCAGGTACGCGTGGCCAATGTGTGCTGGTGCTGGTGACTGTGTGTGAGGTCACCACAGATATCCGCACGAGGCTTCCATTCGTCTTGGGTGACAGTGGTGAGAAATGAAGTGGGACTGCAGCTCAGATGTGTAGGCATCCACGTAACCCCCCTCCCCTGTCGGTGGCCTCCCACCAGCTGCTCCACAGCCCAGCTACCACTGGGTGTCGGTGGCGTTTCTTATTTTCATCATTTCAGTGGTGTGACGTGTCTCCTGTCTTTCATTTCCTTAATGACGATGAGTTGAGCTTCTTTCCACACCTCTACTCACGTGTCTCCTTGGGTAAAGGGTCTTTTCAAGTCTTTTGCCCATTCCAAGATTGGCTTTGTTCTCTGTGTCAAGTGTTGAGTGTCTTAAACTCATGTTCTCGTTCTAGACAAGACAATCTGTGTGTCATGTGGTCAGCCCCCTGGAGCAGGGGTTCCACCTCCACTTCGGTCAAAAGCACTCAGGAAAGGGGTGGGTGCCATGGTGCAGTGGGCTGAGTGGCCGCTCGGACGCCCATGTCCCACAGCGTGTCCCCAGCTCGAGTCCCGACTGCTCCACTTCCAATCCAGCTCCCTGCTGATGCACCTGGGAAGGCAGCAGCTGAGGCCCAAGTGCTTGGGACCCTGCCACCCACAAGGGAGACCCAGATGGAGCTCCAGGCTCCTGGCTTCAGCCTGGCCCAGCTTTGGCTATTGGCACGCATTTGGGGGAGTGTGCCAGCAGGTTAAAGATCTCTCTCTCTCTCTCTTTCTCTGCTTTATAGATAAATAAATAAAATTTTTAAAGATTTATTTATTTTTATATGAAAGGCAGAGTGACAGAGAGGGAGAGCTTCAACCTGCTGGCTCATTCCTCAAAATGGCCAGGAGCCAGGAGCTCCATCCAGGTCTCCCATGTGGGTGCAGGGCCCCAAGCACTTGGCCATCTTCTGCTGCTTTCCCAGGCCATAGCAGGGAGCTGGATTGGAAGTAGAGCAGCCGGGAAACAAGCAGGTGCCTGTATGGGATGCTGGCATCGCCGGTGGCAGCTTTACCTGCTGCTCACAGCACTGCTCCAAGGCTATTTTCCTTCCAACTAATCTACATTCACCACCAATGAATTTGGGAAGAGTGGGGATGTGGGCGGGAGCGTTTTGGTGTGAGGTCGGGGTCAGCACAGGCCCCTGTACTGGGCCTTTAGGAAGAAACAGCTCCTTGAGCCCTGCATGGCTCCGAGAAGCCACAGCCCAGGGCCCCAGTCTCCGAGGCCCTGCAGGTGAGGGTGCCCCGGGTCATCGGGAGTGGGCCTGGGAGCTGCTTCCGGGTTTTCCTCAGGCACCTGGAGGTATCCGGGGCTGGACACCCAAGCTTTGTGTATCCGGAAGGCAGCTGCCCCATGGGGAAAGCCACTGAAGACGGTCACACAACAGCTGCCACGGGCAATCCCGAGGACCTTCTCTGTCTCCTCACTTCATCTCCCCCAATTTCCTCTTCTCCTCTGCCTTCTGCGTCTGTCCCCTCTCCCTGTCCCCTCCTTCTTCTCTTCAGAGTCACTGAGTTTCCCTTCCGCATGGCTTTAACTTGTCAGGCTGAGTGCTCCATGCTCTGTTCTGGAAACACAGGCTGGCGTCTCGGGTGTGGGATGGGGTTGGGGGCTTAGGGTGTCTCACGCTGGCCCGGAGCTGCTGGAGTCTCGGTTCCTTAGCACAGCCCTGCCCCCAAGAGCCAGGCAGCTGTCTGGTGGGCAGAGCCTTTTGATTGTCGCTTCCCGGGTTGGTGTGTTCCTGTGACAGAGCCTCCTGCCCCCAGCAGGCCAGAGGCAGCCCTGGTGCCCTCCCTCCCTGCCTCCTACCTACTCCTGTGGGAGGCACCGAGAGCAGGGTGGTCTGGGGAGCAGGTGTCAGCTACAGGGATGGTAGCCCGGAGGAGCGTGGAGACAGCCCGAGTGGGAAGCAGGTGCAGGCTGCGGGAGGCCTCATGGGAAGCTGCTCCCCGTCGGGTTCCCTCGCCATCCTTCTCAGCAGGGCCAGGTTTGCTGACGTCACCTCTTCCTCTTCCCCTTAAACAGAGAGGCAGTGGAGCCCAGCCAGAGCCTGTCCCGCGCCACGGCATCCGAGGGGACTTGATGCCAGGTCGGGCACACGTCTGCCGGTAGCAGGTGTGCTGTGGACGTCCTTGTTTGTTTTGGGTGTGTCTATGACCATGTTCACGTGAGGTTCAGGCGTGTGCAGGGCCCTCCTCACCAGGTTTCATGGGAGGCTGACCCAGAGCCCTGGGGAACCCCCATCCCGCCTGGCCGCCTGGGGCCGGGACCACGGCTTCTTCTGCCTCAGCCTTGGGGACACTTCAGCTCTCCCTGTGCATCCTGCCTGCTGCCCTTGCAGGGGCCACGGTGCCAGCTCCTGGGCCTCGAGCCTGCGGATCTTGGGGCCGGTCAGCCTCTGCCATCCCGCGAGCCGGCTCTGCACACACAGCCTCTGACTTTCTCTGGAGAATCCTGACGGTGTAGTGAGCCACGTCAGCATTCCATTTATTCACAGAAAAAAGAGTCCCTCCAGGGACAGACGGTAAGCAGACGATGAAAGTGCAGCGGCAGAGGGGGCGGATGCCAGGAGCCGCAGCCCTGCGCAGGAAGGGCAGGCTCAGGCGAGCAGCTGGCGCCGGCCTCTCGTCCTGCCCTTGGGGGCCGAGCTCAGAGGCCATGGGCGGCAGGGGCTCTCCTGCTGTCACGGAGCCCAGCAGCCTCACTGGCCAGAGGTCGCCTCTCGTGCACCCACTCCCCTCTTACAGAGGCTGCTGCAGAGGGGCTGCCATGCCTCAGCTTGGTCCCGGGGCCGTCCCTGAGCACAGCAGTGCCACCCGTGCGGCCCCCTCCCACCCTTGCACACCCTATGATTAGTGCAGCTGAAGGGGACTGGCTTCTAATTCTCTTTCATTTTAAGTAGTTGAAGTTTGAATAACTGAGCATGGCTGGTGACTGCGTGTTGGTGCAGTCTGCAGCCTTCTGCCTTGCAGTCTTGGAGGGAGGGAGAGACGGGGCAGGGACAGGGACAGACAGGGACGGAACATGAAGTTTCACACTCATTTGTTCCCCTTGCTGCATCAGAGTAAGGCCGTGGCCACACTGTGCTCCCAAAGTGAAGTCCAGGTGTGGTCAAGAGGGCAGGACTGTGACAGCACCTGGCCACAGGTGGTCCAGGAGGTCGGGCTGCTGGGGGCAGAGCGCTGGTCCCAGCTCAGGCTTGGGGAGTGGGCTCTGGCCTCTGGGGGCTCAGAAAGTGACAGGCCCCAGGCTTCAGGTCGTGGCCAGAGCCAGCTAGGACTGAGGCAAGGAACAGGGTGGGCCCTTGTCAGGGACCCCCTCTGCATCTCGGAGTGTGAGGGCTGCCGGGGACTCCCTGTCCCAGTGAGCCGAGCAGGGAGGACGCTACCACAGGCGTGGGAGAGTCACTGGTTTGTCCTGTCACTGACTCCCCTAGTGCGTGGGGGCCCCACACGGGATGAGGTGATGTTTTCCTCTGTCGACATTTTGATGTTCTTGAAAACCCACGCTCCCCCAGCTACTTCAGGCTAACAAGAGTACGGACGGCCGTCCTCCCCGACCCATCGCCGACCCCAGTATGGAAGGCAGGGGCAGGGCTCCCGAGTTCTAGACGTTACCTGCGACTGAGCCAAACCGGCTGCAGAGACTGTGCCAGGCTGGCCCTGGTGCAGAGCTCTGCCCGTGCTGGGCACAGGTCCAGTGCGGCGCTTCACGGGGGAGGAGGCCAGAGCAGGGCATCGAAGGTGCTGGGGCTGACCGGCAGTGACGAGGGGACGTGGTGGGCGCAGACCAGCCACAGCAAGAGGCAGCTGGAAAAGTTTGCTGGGCCAGGTTAGGAAGGTTGGGCGAAAGGGATTTGCCTTTGTCCTGGGCCATGGGAGGCGGCTCAGGGCTGTGGTGTGGGGCAGTGGCCATACTCTAAGTACACAGGGCCAGGCTGGGAGGATTTGGGGAAAGGGGAGGGGGCAGAGCAGGGGAGGCCACAGGATGGTCGAGAGAGCTTAATGGGGGCAGTGTGATGGCAGAGAGCACCTGGGGTACAGCGGGCAAGTGCGTGTCTGTGTGCACATGCAGGGAGAAAGGCCATTCAGAGGGAGGCGTGCACGTGTGTGTGTGAGTGTGTGTGTGAGAGAGAGAGAGAGAGCGCGCGCCAATGCAGGGGTTCAGAGGCCATGAGGAGGGCCATGTGTGTGCACATGTGAGTTTATGTATGTGCTTGTGCATGTACAGTGGATAGGGGCCACGGGGAGAGCCACATGTGTGTGTGTGTGTGTGTGTGTGTCAGCCTGTGTACCTGCAGGAGACAACTCTGTGTGCTTTTGTGTGCGTGTGGATCTATAGAGGGCAGAGACCACGGGGAGGGCCACTTGTGTTCACATGTGTGTGTGCCTGTGCTCCTGCAGGGAATAGAGACCATGGGGAGGGCCACATGTGTGCACACACGTATGTGTGCATGCACCTCTATAGAGGACAGGGACCACAGGGAGGGCCATGTGTGTGCACATGTGTGTTTGTGTACCTGTGCACCTGCAGGGTTGGGGGAGGGTCCATGGTCTACTCTGGGCCTGCTGGACAGGCCTGGCTCTTGGTCGTGGCCAGGCGGGTACTTGCTGCACATCAGATCCTGTGCTGCTCCATGCTCCTTCCATCTGAGGGAGGCCACGGCAGGCACAGAGCCCCTGATCCTGCATCTTGTGCATTTCAGACTGGGCCCTAGGGTCAGTCCTGGCCTCAGGAGAGAAGGCTGCTATGTGGACTGCCACGGGCAGCAGAGGCCGCTGGGAACTGTGAAGGCACCATGGGGAGAGCCTGCTGGGAGCAGCGACCTCTCCAAACTGGGTGTTTCGCCGACTCCTGTGCCCTTTACTGTGCACGGGAGGCAGGATGGTCAGATACACCACACGGCCGCAGGCTTCACAGGCTGCAGGCCAGGGCCCGTGGTCTCTGAGACACTCTGAGCCCAGGGAGAGGCTGAGGAGGGTGCGTGGGGCTGGTCTAGGGCTGAGGGCTGAGCTGGGGCCGCTGATCAGAGGGGTGACGGGGCTGTGGGGTCTCAGCAGAGACACAAGCACCTCAAATGCCAAAGTGCACCCTGGGGAGCATGTTGAGGCTCCCAGCCCTCGAGTCCTGAGCCAGGTCCCAGGGAGGAGCAGGTGGAAGGAGCCCCCACCCACGGCTGCAGCAGGCATCTCTTTGTCAGCTTCCCTGCCCAGCCTTTGAGCCTGTGCTCGGCATGGGGTGTGCACGAGGGGTGTGTGTCCAGCCCAGAGCAGGGCAGGGGAATTGCGATGTCCCTAAGTGTGGGGCCGAGCAGCTCTGGTCATTTTACTGAGGCACAGACCTGTCTTGCACACATCCCTGGGTTCCAGGTTCTGGGAGAAGGGGAGACCTGGGTGCTGTTCTCCCTGGCCAGGCTCTGCAGGACTGGGCAGCGGAGCCCTGACTTTGCACAGATGTGGCTTCCTAGGGCCCTGGTCCTCCTGTTCCCCTCAGCTTCCTCCCTCTCCAGGGCTCCTGTCAGAGCTGGTGCTCTGGGGCAGGGGCCATTTTCTGCCCTTCCTGCCTCAGGAGGCCACCATGCCCCCAGGCTTGTGGTGCTGGACGCTGCGCCTGTCTGGGCCCTGCTGCTGCCTCCCTTAGGAGTCAAATGCAGTTGCTCTGCAGTGCTGCTGCCCTGGGTGTGAGCACCTGCGTTCACAGGGGTCGCAGGTGCTGTGTCAGGGGGTGGAGCCTGTAGAGCCCTCTCATGTCCTGGAGGGGAGTCCTGCCCTCTGAGATTCCCCGCAAAGGGGAAGTGTTCTAATGACCCATGACATAGACTGGCCTCTGAAGAGTCCATCAAGGCTCTGGCCAGCCCTGACCCTGTGGGACTGAGGTCCTTGTGAGAAGAGATCAGGACACAGGCAGAATAGCCATGTGAGGAGGTAACAACACAGGCAGGATGGCCACGTGAGGCGGCCACAGCCACATGAGGAGGAAGTGACACAGGAAGGCCACACGAGGAGGAGCTGACATAGGAGGGCCACATGAGGAGGAGGTGGCACAGGCAGGACAGCCACATGAGGAGGAGGTGACAGGCAGGACAGCCACGTGAGGAGGAGGTGACAGGCAGGACAGCCATGAGAAGAGGATATGACACAGCAGGACAGCCATGTGAAGAAGGGGTGACGCTGGATGGCCACGTGAGGAGGCGGTGACACAGGCAGGCGGCCACGTGAGGAGGCGGTGAGATGTCGGTGTCTCCAGCCCTGTACACCTTGAGCTTTGACTTCCAGGTTCTGGGACCATGAGAAAACACAGCTCTGTTGTCCTAGCCCAGCTGGAGCCACAGAGACGAGCCAACCACGAGCTGGAGCAGTGCCCGGTGGACTCCGTCCTTTCTTCCCGTCCACGTTCTGGTCTTCCTTCTCTGAACAGAATGCTTTCAAAGACACATCCCTTTCCTTGCCTGCATTCCTGGATCTTTCTGGGTTCTGGAAGTGGATGGTGACTTATTTGGAGAGTGACTTGGTGAAGCTGAGACACCCAGAGGTGGGGAGTCCCCTGGCTGTGAAGTCAGGGGACCCTTGTGGGGGTCACTTGAAACACTTAGCACAGAGTGGTTTTCTCCTTGACCCTGAACCGAGGTCAGAGCAGCACTGGCAAAGAGGGTTGCCAGTCCCAAGTAGCCGTGGCGGCTGCCGGGGACCAGCGGGGTCCCTGTGCTGGGCTCTGCCCGTGGGCAGTGGGGTCCCTGTGCTGGGCTCTGCCCGTGGGCAGTGGGGTCCCTGTGCTGGGCTCTGCCCGTGGGGATCCATCAGTCCCAGGTCTCTTCCACCTCTCATTCCTGAGGCTCTTGGTAGCCAAAGGCTCAAGCAGACCTGGGAGCCAAGTGTCCCAGCGAGTCTGGGTCAGCTTCTGTCCCGCAGCCTTGAGCCCTGCAAACCTCTCATGGTCTCCTGTGCTTTCTCCATGGCTCCGTCTCCCCTTCACCCAGTGGTGGGGATGCCCTTGCAGCTGCCCTATCTCTGCAGGCTGAGCCGGGCGGGGGAAACTGGAGGGCGTCCTGCTTGGATCCACCCAGGCCTGCTCCTCGCGCAGCCCTGGGGGGTGTGGTGGGTTTGTTCTTTTTTAAAGGAAAGAGTGAGGCGTGTGTGTGTCTTTCTCCGGAGAAAGCATTTAAAACGCACGTGAAGCAAAGCGCCCATTTTATCTGTACTGCAGCTGATCCACCTCAGATGAAATGCATTACTTTTCTTAAGCAAAGCTGCGGGCCATTTATTAGCTGAGCTAATTAACCCACGGCCAGGGCCGGCTCCCTCTGATCACAACCTTCCCGCACCCTTCGCGGCGGTGCCACAGCACATATATTTATAAACGTGTGCGATGCAATAAGAACTATATTTATGGGGACAGCATCAATTTTTTTAGCCACAAAATCTGACCTACCTAGAACAGATGGAGCGAGAACTGGACTGTCAGCTTGGGCTGGAGGTGGGGCCTCCTCTCTTTAGCAAGAGTGTGTTTGGTTTAACCTTGTCGGGGCCTTCTCCTGAGGGGTGTCCTCTCCCACGGCTGGTTCAGTCCTCTCTGTGGCCAGGAAAGGGTGTGGAGGAAGTGCTGGGGTTTGGGCAGGGGCCTGTGGCCCATGGGGCAGAGGAAGGCTGAGGGTGGCCTGGTCCCAGAGGGACCTGGGTGCTGAGAGGAGGGGCGAGCTGGCTTTGGGCCATGGCGCACGACGATGACCCCGCGTGTGTGGTCAGACACGCATCTCTGGGTGGGGTGGGTGTGGGGAGGAAGCTGCTGGGGGAGTCGGGGCCTCCGTGGAGTGTGAGGGAAGGCAGGCAGGGAGGGACAGGTGCACGCCATTGTTGACCTTAACTTCCTGAATGTGTACTTGAACTACGTTGTGTGTATCTTATGGTAATTGAAACAAAGTGAACCTGTATAGTCTGTGGTGGTGCCACAGGCCAAGAAACCCAACCTGCGGGATTGGGACGAGCTAAGACACCCGAGAGCGACACCCGAGAGCGTGTGTCTGGCTCTGCCTTGGAAGAGGCAAACCAGGGCCTGAAACGAGGTTCTGGCTGCTGGTGCTTAGACTTGGAAATCGGAACTGGAGCCCTGTTCTCCAGACCCTGTCCCGTGAAGCAGATGACAGGAGGTCACGGCCTAGCTGGACACAGGGCAGGCACATGCGGCAGGGCTGTGCCCAGTGGGTGGGGCTGGCGGCAGCGGAGGGTGTAGTAGCTTGACTGCCGTCCCTAGTGTGCCTCCCCAGGCCCAGTGGCTGCCCTCAGCCTCCACCTCTGCAGGGGGGCCGGGGACCCGGCCTGGCGGGGTCTCCTCTTCCTAAAGGAGCTCCTGCTGGCACGCGGGCGACGCGTCCCATCTGGGCCTCTTGAGGGGGATTCAAGCCCTGTGGGCTTTGGGAGACAGAAACCAAGCCCCTGGGAGGCGTGGCACTGTGGATGAGCCACGCCCTCAGCTCGCCTCACTCTCCTGCTCCCTCTCTCCCCTCCACAGTCGGCTCTGCCTGCCACTCAGTCCAGGGCGCTTTCCCTGCGGGATGACCTCTCAAGTCTACCCGCGGGCTGTTGACACGGCCTAGGGGGTGCGACAGCCCGACTGGCTAGGCCCAGGACCCCTGCCCACCTCTGAAGCTGGGTGTGGGTGAGGCACAGGGAGGAGGGGTCTGGGAGAGGAGGTGGGCGCTGCCTCGGGAGCAGATGGTGTGAGGCATGTGAGAAGCTGCCCGGGCTTGGGGAACCCCTGAAACTGCCTCCTGGCACCACCGGCAGCGTCTCCCCTGTCTTCTGTCTGGTCAGCTGCTCTCCCTGGCTCCTGCAGCTTGCCCGTTTCAGAGACGGGAGTGTGGGCTCTGATTGACCCTCCCTGCTGTAGTACTCCCCGTATTGCCCTCTGCGTCCACCTGACCAGGGCCGCAGGAATGAGGCCCCTCCAACTCCCTTCTGTTGCCAGGTGCTTTCTTCTTGGCTGGGCCCATGGGACGGGCAGTGTTGACCGATTCCACGCTGTTCTTCACCCTCACACCTCCCAGACGTGCTGGCACTTCCAAATTAACGATGGCCCCGGGGCCTCTGCAGTGGTTCCAGCAGCGGGGTGGGGTGGGGGGCTGGTGAGGCCCCCAGCAGAAGGGACTGTCTTCCGGGGCAGGGCTGGGGCTGCCTCCTTGCCTGGACCGGCCCCTCTGGGACCTCATTCTGGAGGCGGAGGCAGGGCCTGACCTACCTTCTTCCTGCGAGGAGGAGAGGGAGAGGCGGAGGCCAGTGGGGTCGCCTGCAGGCAGCACTGCCCCTCACAGGTCTCCCCGTCTTCGTTGCTGGGAGGCTAAGGGTCACTGTCTGGCCCAGGGGCCCAGTTTCTGCTCTGAGCTCAGGCCTCTCCTGTGGCTGCCCTGGTGTGTCTCCACTGTGGTCAGAAATCTGATTTGCAAAGACTTTCTGTGGCCTGAGCCAGGCCCTCTCCTCTTCTCACTGGCCTCTCCCCTTTCCTGTCTTTTCTCAGCTGGAATCGATTCTCACTGGGCCTCTCCCCCGGCACAGCTCAGAACAGGAGGGCCAGCAAGCGTGTCCCTTAGCCTCTGACAAGCAGTGCCCATTGCCCATTGCACTCTCATATCTGGTGTGTGTGCACACACAACTGTGCAATGCATGGATGTTAATATACAAGCAGAAACATGTGTGTTGTGTGCACATGAGAGTATGCATATGTGTGTTGTATGTGCACACATGTGTACATTTTGAATGTGTGCTGCATGTACATAGGCTTTCATGCCTATGTTGTGTGTGCAGTGCTGTGCTATGTCTTCACATGTGTGCTGTGTGTGCCTACATGTGTGCACACGTGTTGTGGATGCACACTGCAGGGTGTGCACATGTATGCATGTTTGTGTGCTTGTGGCATGTGGGTAGGGAGATGCCCTGCACCAGCAGCCCTGTCCACAGCAGGCTCTGCTTAGGCCGCTGTGTGGGCTCCCCTTTTCCCCTGGGAACTGGTGGGGCAGGGAGAGCCGGCTCCCTCCTCAGCAGGGCGGGGCAGAGATTTTGGCTAGAACTGGAGCACACAGCTCCTCTCAGCCCCCCGACTTTGTTCTTCGGAGCATGCTGGGGGTGCGCCCAAGGCCTGGGCCTCTCCCTGGCAAAGGGAGCTCCCTGCGGTTTTGGCAAAGGGAGCCCCTGCAGATTTTAGTAGATTCTTTCCTTCTATGCCTCCACCCCCTGGCTGCCTGGGCTCCCCTTGCTTACCTGCACCGTCCTGACTCTGTCCTCCCCTCCCTGTTCCGCCGGCACACCGGATGCTGCCGCCTCATCCCAGGCCAAGCTGCTATGCACCCTGCCTCACCCGGCTTCCCTGCTGCCTGTGTCCATACCTCCTGCTGTCGGGGTGGGTGCCATGCACATGGTGCAGTGAGCCTTCCCACCGTGGGACTGGGGTTGATTTTAAGACTCTTCTGAGTTCCACAGATGCACTCGTAGCTGGGGGACAGCTTCGGCCACCTGCTGGGATGCTGCGGCTGCTCCCCTGACCCCGTCCACCATGCTGAGCTGCCCGGCTGCTCCCGGAGCTGGGCTTTCAGCTTCTTAACATAGGCGTCTCCTGCACTTCTGGGCCAGATCATTCCTTGTGTGTGTGTGCGGGGCAGGCGGGTGGGGCAGCAGCCTTGGATCTACCGCTGGGTACTGGGGCACCTTAGCGGACCTGTGCTGGGGCTCCGTTTCCTCCCACACCCTGCTGGCCTGGCTAACTCCTAACCCCACCCAGTGCTGGCCAGATGTCGGCTTCCATGAGACACCTTCTGGGTCCCCTCTGAGGCTCTTCTCTGTCCCATGTCTTCACGTCTCCTCATCTGCCACCGCCTACGCTGGTGTCACTGCCGTGCCCACTGTACTGTGGCCTGCTCAGGGGCAGAATCTGATTTGTTCTCCTATGTAACCCTGGCACGTGACAGTGCCTGGGGCACGTGTAGGTAGTCCCAGCGTGTAGGGCCGTGAGTAGAAGGTGAGGTGGATGGGAGTTGACAGATGGGTTTGTAGGTGGATGGATAATAGGATGGATGAGGCTGATGAATGTGTTAATAAGCAGAGGAGGGAAGAGGCGGGGCGGGTGGACGGAGGGGGTGGGCGGATAGGAGGGTTGATGGCATTTATGGCCAAGTCAGTGAATGGATAAACAGCCGGGAGTGTGGTCTGATGCGTGTGGGGAGGGGGTGAGGAGATGAATGAGGAGACAGCCTGGGGGTGGGGGGGTGGTGAATGTAGGGTGAGAGCAGGGACCTGGGTTAACCCTGTGCAGGGGCTGAGAGTGGTTTGTGAGTGTGTGCAGGAGCTGGTGGAGGAGGGGCAGTGCCCTTCGTGCTGTGTGGACGATGTATCGAGTGGGAAGGAGACCGAGTGCCTGGGGCCAGGCCCTGGACCTGGAGCTGGCAGGAAGCCTGGTGTCTGGGCAGCCTCTGCGCAGGGAGGCCTTCAGAGCTCACCAGGGGATGCTCCTGGTGACGCTGGGCCAGCATGGCTCCTAACACGGGGTTGTGGTCCCAGTTTAATTTTAGAAACATGCTTATTTATTTGGAAGGCAGAGTTACAGAGAGACAGGGGAGAGAGAGACGGAGAGAGCTTCCATCCACTGGTTCACTCCTCAGATGGCAGCAGCAGCCAGGGCTGGGCCAGGCTGAAGCAGGAGCCAGGAGTTCCATTCAGGTCTCCCACGTGGGTAGCAGAAACCCAAGGACTTGACCCATCACTGCTGCCTTCCCAGGCTCATTAGCAGGAAGCTGGATGAGGAGTGGAGCAGCTTGGGCTGGGACTCGTGCTCTGTTTGGGATGTGGGCGTCACAGTGGGTCGCGTCCCTGTGCCACAGCACCTGTCCTTCAGCCCACTGTAGACATGGAAACTGAACCGTTGTGGGGAGGGGTCCCAGCTTGCTCTGCTCTGTGCCACTGGGCCCAGCACAGCCTGGCCAGGGGCTGGTGGAGGCTTCCACACAGCTCAGCAGGCAGGGGCCGCACGTGGAGGCAGACAGCTGTGTGGGCCAGGTGGGACCCAGGGAACCCCAGCCTCAGCTTCCTCTCCCAGTTCCCATGGCACTGACGGGTGGGCGGGCGTGGGCAAGTGGCGCGCTCCTCCACTTACTGTCACGGATGGCACCCGTGTCCTGCTGCCTCCATCACCTCCGTGTGAGGAAGGGGCCTGGGCCCCAGTGGATCAGTAAACATTAGGGGCTTGGGGGGCTCCCACCCTTTGCCCAGTGGTTAGAGGCTTCAGTGACCCCTGAGTCCATGCAGCTGTAGGGACCATCCAGGGCCCCCGAGATCTGTCCACTCTGCCTGCTGCCCTCCTGAGCTGAAGGGTGGGGTCCCGGGCAGGGGCTGAGCCTCTCGCTGGAGTGAGGGCCCTGAACCTCCGTGTGGCTCCGTGAGGGTCCGGGACTCAGCTGCTCCCTCTTTCTGGCAGTAGCAGGCAGGCAGGGGCGCAGGTGCCACCAACCTCAGCTTGGAGTTGCCTTGTGCCGGGACGCGGAAGACACCCGGGTGCTGGGGGGCAGGGGAGGGCGGTCAGTCTGGACGTGAAGGGGATGGAAGCTGAGGGCGGGTCTGTCCAGACGGCGGTGGAAAGGTCAGTGGCAGAGGCCACTGCAGGACAGCCCAGGGAGCTGGAAGCAAGGGAGAGCATCCACAGCACAGCCAGGACCGGCGGTCGTGGTGTCAGCTGGCCGGAGGCAGCACCGCAGGACGGATGCCAGGCAGGGAGGAGCCTCCCTAGATCAGAACCCAGGGTGACGCTGGGGTCACGCCTCAGAGCCGGGGCCAAGCAGGGAGCTGCTGCAGTGGGCGCGTGGAGCCGCATTCGCCCATCTGCAGGCAGCAGCCTGGGGACCTGTGGCCTGCAGGGCTCTGCGACTCAGCTCAGGGACCTCTGGGGCCTGGGAGGGGAGGGAGGGGCTATACTCGGATGCAGTTAGACAGCTGCCAGCCCCCAACGCGCCCCCGCCCTCCCCCTGCAGAGAGGCTCCCCCTTTATCCATTGCTGACCCCTGGAGTCTTCAGCACCTCAGGGAAGACTGGGGTGCGGGGCCCTTGGGGTAACGTCGGGGTTGGGGGGCAAGACCCCTGGGGTGGTGTAGGAGGTGGGGTGCAGGGCCCCTGGGGTGGTTTGGGAGTGGAGTACAGGACCCCTGGTGGTGTAGGAGGTGGGGTGCAGAGGTGCAGGCCCCTGGGGTGGCGTGGGGACTGGTGAGTAAAGCACAGGTAGGGCTGTGCCCTGTCTGATCCCCTGGCCTGGACACCTGAGCCACCCCCAGGGCCTCTGCTGACCGCCTGTCCTGCCCCTGCTCAGCCCGGAGCTGGCTGTGTCAGGGCTCTGGTTGCCGGCACAAGCCTCTGCCTTCACCAGCCCCTTGGCCTGAACCCCGTGATGCTAACCGTCTGGAAGGCAGACCGTGACCTTGATCTGCAGCTCATGTTCTTGACGGGTTTCGGGTTCACTTTGCCTGTGCACCAACACGCGTGTCTTATGTCTTGGGAAATTAAGTCCGAACAGGTCTGCTGGTGCTGGTGCCGGCGCCACTGGATCTAGGCAGTGCTGCCTGGTGTTCCTGCTCATCCCACACCCTGAGAGCAAAACACAGGACTCTGGGAAACTGTAGACACCGGCCACTGGCCCCGTGAAGAGGGTAAGAAGCCTGGCCTGGCCCAGGGAGCTGGAATGTTCCAGAACAGGGGTTTTGCTCTGATTCCAGGGCGCTCTGATGCACTCTGTGCCTCAGTTGGTAGACGTTTGCCCTTCCAGGTGCTGAGGCCGCCACGCCCGGTGGCTGGGTTGGCAGGGGCTCCTGGGGTGGGGCCCAGCTTGGGGGTGGTGGTTCTTCCTCTCTGTTTTGTAAGCCAGGGACACGGGTCTGGGGGACGGTTTGTGGGGAGGGGTCTGGGGATGTTCTGGCAGAGCCAAAGACAGGGAAGGGCCTTATCCTGCGGCCAAGGAGATGGCAAACCCACCACCGTGGTGTGGTCCTGGGGGGTGTTTCCAGGAGCTTCTGCACGTTTGCAAGGGGTCAGAGTGGAATTGGTGCAACTCAGCCAAGGCCGAGCTCGGGTTGGAGGCCAGTCCACAGGCAGGAGTGTGGGAGCCCTGGGGGGCACCTGCCACCAGCAGAAAGGGGCAAGAGGCCCAGAGGCTCCCCCGGCCTGAGCCCATGCACCCCTCCCCCCAGCCCACGTTCCCCCCCCTGAGGCCCCAGGCCCAGATGAGGAGATATGTTTGTGGGCAGACCCAGAGCCCTTTTGTTAAGCAAACATCGTGCATCCATTTAGCAGAAATAGCTCTGGAGCCGGGGAGGGGGTGTCCACAAAGCCATTTGCCGGGGAGGTGTCAGAAATAAATTTTACCACTGGAGTCTGCAGCATCTGATGAGTGAATTATTCAGTCGGGTGCCGCGCTCCCTGTGACCTCATTAGTAACCCCGAGGTGAGAGGGACGCATTAGCGCGACCACCAGGCTGCCGCGGAGGAGCGGAGTGGGCACCAGAGCGGATTAAAGTGCTTTACCAAGAACTGGGGCGGACGTAAGAACAGCGCGTGTTAACCCAGGCTCAGCAAGTAAACAGGCGCAGCAGGGGCGGGGCCTGCCTGGCGGGGCCCTGCCCGTGCGGTGCCCCTTCTCGGAGCACCAGCTCCTCCCGGGGTTGTGCCAGGAGAGCTGACCAACCGGGAGGCAGCGGTTCTGGGCTCTGTGTTGGGGAAGCCTCCGCCCCCTCCATGGACAATCCAGAGACACGCCCCACGTGGGAGCCACGGCCTGGCACCCAGCGTTCCAGCTCCTGCCCTGGAAGGCGGCCCGGTGGGTGTGGCTGGCACAGGCTGTGGTGCAGTCTGATCTCTCGACCCTGCTGAGGAACCACGTCCCCTTTGCATGTGCCAGACTCCATGCTCGGGCCTCGAGCCAGGCCTCTGGTCTACCTTGGGGTGGACTCAGTGGATGTGGGGTGGGAGGAGGCATGGGAAGGTGGCTCTGCTGGGCTCCCCAAGCCCCAGGTAGTGGACCCTGCCACGGAGGGCAGGTGGATTAGCAGCAAGTCCTGGCTCTGAAAGTGGATGTGTGAACACTTGTCCCAGGAAGCAAGGACAGCGGCTCAGCCCTGTCCACCATGGAGCTGCCCGAGCAGGGCCGCAGTCGCCCTGGTGAAAGCCAGAGCTGCCCGAGCAGGGCCGCAGTCGCCCTGGTGAAAGCCTTGGGGTCTGGTCCAGGCCCAGGTGGGAGAGGTGCAGGCGGAGACCGGGCTGCAGCTGCCGAGGGCATCTCCTCTCTCCTTTGTTGGGGATGGGACTCCAGGCCGGAGTTCAAGTCTGTCCCGGGAGACGCCAGCCCGTTAGTGACCGGTGTGTTTGCAGCTGCTTGTTCGGCAGCCGTCGCAAATGGATGCTAAAAGGCTCTGTGGTTCACTGATGGCCAGGGTCCTCTCCAGCCCATTCTTCATCCACTTCTCAGGGAAGCCACAAACCCTCACCGGCAGCCCTTGTGGCTGCCCTCACGTGGTGCTGGGTCCTAAGCCCTGCCTGCTCACAGCCCTCCAGTTGCAGCAACCCTAAGAACCGGAGCCCTGGCCCGGGCCCTGTGGCCTGGGGACTGGGCAAGGCCAGGGTTGCCTGTCCCCATTCCTGCCCCCTGCCTGAGCAGGCAGCGACGGGAGGGGCAGGTGCGTGTGGGAGCTGTAGGATCCCGAAGGCCCAGAAGAGTGGGTGGTTTGTGCAGGACACCCCCAGGAATGGGGCCTGAGCTCTGTGGTCATGTCACTTGGGGACCACCTGCACAGACCAGGTGTGGGATGACCACGTGGGGAGGGCAGGGCCTCCCTCACACACGCAGGCTCTCCACAGTTCAGAGTGGAGGCGGGGCGGCAGGAGAGCTGTCTTGGGCTCACTGACACCTGCTGGCACTGCACCACATAGACAGGCCTCGGCCATCAGCCTCAGGGACAGAAGCTGGTGCTGTAGGGCCCACCCACAGGAGCTGTCCCGAGCCCTCGGATCCACAGAGGCAGAAAGTGGTTGTCAGGCCCTGGGGTGTGTGGGGGTCTCGATGGCCAAGGGGTGTGACACTTCTTTGGGTGATGAGAATGTTCTAGAATTCACAGTAGAGATGGCTGCACTACTCTGAACGCAGATTTGTGAATGATGCACTTTAACCGGGCGATTGTACGGTGTGTGAATTACATCTCAGTTCAGCTGTGCGCCTTTTCCCTGACACCAAAGCGGGTGCCTGACCCTGTGCTGCGTGGCCTGAGTGGGCACAGGGATGTGAAAGGTGTGGGCTGCTAGGCACGGCCACAGTGGAGGCTCAGAAGGAAGAGGGCCCAGGCAGTGGACTCCACGTGGGACTGGGCAGTGGGCAGGGGCGTGGGGGAGGGAGCGCAGGTCCCGATCTGTGTGGACTTTACCTATTCCTGGCAACGCCCAGGTGAGGACCCTGGACAGGTGTGCCCACCTGTTGGTGCATTTGGGCAGCCATGAACGCATAGCAGGCTGCTCCAAGTTTGTGAAGCGATCACTTCACTTTGCTTGTGCACTTGTAGGCCGGGAGTGCAGAAGGAGCGTGTTGGCAATGGGGCTGGCAGAGTCACGGGCGAGCTGCCTGCCTGCCTGCCTGCAGGAAGCAGGACTCACACACACGTGTGTTCAACCATGTGCTGCCTGTCAGCTGGGAGAGCCAGGCAGAACAGCACCTCCCCTCAGAGCCACACAGTGTCACTCCAGCCACGGTCACAGGACTGCGCCCCTGTGAGGGCGACAGTGGCCGGGCAGCGTCCTGGCCTGCACAGGACTGCTCCCCCGCGAGGGCGACTGTGGCTGGGAAGACATCCTGGCCCTCCGGGGTTCCTGTCGGCTGCCATGTGCACAGTGGCGCTGGCCGTCTGGCAGAACAGAGCATGAGCACTTATGTGATGGTCCGGGCAAACAGACGGCCACAGGGCCGCAGGCTGCTGTCCTCCCACCTTGCCCAAGAGCGGCTGAGGACCCAGGAGTGCAGGGATGTGGGGCGGAGGCGGCAGCAGCCTCAGGCGCACCAAGACCAGGCGGCGGGAGGCTCAGCTGGAAGCGGTGTGGCTCCGGAACTAGCGTTGCCCCCACTGGCACACCTGGGGTTTGTGGCCGAGCCGGAGCTGGGAAGCGCCGGGGCAGACGCCGGTACAGGAGCTCACACAGCTCCAGGCCAGGAGGCCAAGCTCGGGTCCTCAGTCCGGTTCCCTTTGCTTTCCTCGGAGCCACAGGCTCGTCCAGAACTACCATCCCGCCCCTGTCCTGGAAAAGCAGCCTGGGTCCGGGACTTTGGCGAAGTTGGAGTTGGGTTTCACTGCCACCCCTGCAGGGGGCTGTGGCGTTCGGGAGCTGAGGCTGCTAAGCGTCCTGCAGTGCATGGCGGCCCCAGCTCGTGAGGATGGGGAGGGGTGATGGGAGGACGCTGGGTCCAGCTGTGGTGTCTGAGGGTAGGAAGGAACCGGATTGGTCTGTGTTGCTGGGCTGCAGCCCATGATGAAGTCAGGATGGCTCTGTAGGGACAGACGTACGGACAGGGGGACGCCTGCTCCCCGCTCACTGTGGACCCTCCCTCTCCAGTTCCGCTGTCCACTGCTGATCTTGGCCGGGACATGGGCAAGGAGAGAAGACTGTTCCCGCTGAGCGGCTCAGGTGTTGGTGGTGGTGGTGAGAAGTGACTGCCTCCAGCCTCACCCCAAGGCAGGGGCGGTGTTCACGACCCCAGAAGCTCCTTGGAAGGGCTGCTGTTCGTGGGTGGCTGATTTCTTACTGGCTTTGCATTCCTGCATATGGCACGTATAATTTCTTATTTTTGAGACAGCATACAATCTGCCTATTTATAGACTCAAAAAGTTATGAACGGGAAAGATTGGATTTCGTGATGGATGGAAGGGAGGTGGGGTGGGGTCCCAGGGACTCAGCTGGGGTCAGGGGGATGTGTCTGGAGCAACGACAGAAACTCTGGGGCGGGGCCTGGATTCTGCTGCAGGGACTGCCGGCCAGGAGGGGCCAGGGCAGCTTCAAGAGCCAGGATCCAGAGGCTCTGGCTGGCCTTGGGCTGTGTCCACAGGGAGCCCAGGGCTGCTCCGGGCCAGGCCCACGGTCTGAGGTCTGGACCCAGTGCCCAGGAGCAGACTTGACTCCCTCAGAGGCTGGGACCTGAGAAGAGAGGCAAAGACAGGGAGGGGAAGGAAGGATGCCGGAGTGAGGGCACCCAGACAGGGAGGGGTGAGGGTGGGAGGGACCCACGGTGGAGTCCTCTCCTCCCCAGGTCTCTGCCCAGCCGGCTGGTGAGCTCCTGCGGCCCAGTGCACAGGCTGCAGGGAAGAGGGGAAGAGCAAGGCTGGGAGCTCGGGTGTGAGAGTGCACAGCGGGGGAGGGTGCACAGTGGGGGTGTACACTGCGAGGGGTGCACCACAGGGGAGGGTCATGGCAGGTAGGGGAGGGTGCACAGCAGAGGGGGTGCCCGACAGGCGAGGCTGCACCCCGCTCCCCACCACGTGCTTGCAGTTTCAGAGCCAGAGTGTCTGCTAGTCGGGGTCTCCGCTGAAACGTGGCCGCAGACTGCTCGCAGGGATTGTGCCTCAGCCCTGTTGCCGGGCCATCCGCTCAGACGTGGAACAGACAGCACATAATCCAGCTGCCTTGTGGCTGCCCGCCCCACGCAGTGCAGCCAACGTGTACTCCCAGCATCCTGGGGCCACTCGGAGACTGTGGGAGGCCGGGTAAGTGCATCGCAGGGGGCCAGAGACACTGGGGCCGATTCCCACTCTTGCTCCCGGGTTCCCACACCTGCTCCCAGGTTCCTACAACTCCTGCCACTCTCCAAGCTGGCTTTGAAGTCCTCTGTGTGCGTGGTGCCTCAGGTCTCTGGTGAGGTCGGCCTGTAGCTGAGCTATTCCACACCACCTCCTGGTCCTGCCTTGGCCTCTCTGGGTAGCAGACACTGCCCCCCAGCCTCACCTCTCTCTCTCTGACTGCACCGTTGTCCAGAGGTGTTCACCAGCACTCCTCAGCCGACAGGAATGTCTCTGTGCTACCCACGCAGTGCCATGACTGTGTGTGGCTACTGAGCAGCCATGCAGGGACACGGATCTGCCCCCCCCCCCCCCACTGCAAGACCTGCTGGGACAGGATCCTGGGGATGGCTCAGCTCCACCAGTGACACCCACTGCCCTCACCCGGACACCCCCATCTGGTCCCAGATGGCCCCACCCCACTCCCTGTCCACACCTCCGGCAGAGGAGGCCGAGCCGGCCCTGCTGGTGCTGCCCACGCCCCCAGCAGGCACAGGCCGTGGGGAGTTCTGAACAATTTATGCGGCAGAACAGGGCACAGGCTTTTCCGCTCCCCCGCGAGTGCCTTCTCCAGTGGGTGGGTGCACTGTCACCGTCATCGTCGCCGTCACCGTCATCGTCGCCGTCACCGTCACCGCCACCCTCAGACAGCCGCCTGCCCACCAGCAGCCCCGCCCCCGCCTTTCTGCCGGTGCCGAGGATTCCACCAGGGATGCTGCGCTCAGCCGCCGTTTGGCGGAGTCCTGTGCCGGCGTTCTCTCTAGCCGGTGTTTACAGGGCTGCCTTTCCGGTGTGTGTGCGCCTGCCAGCTGGCACTGTTGCCCTTTGTCAAGGGGAGGCTGAGGTCCCGGTCAGTGGCTGCAGAAAGCCCAGAGCCGGCCTGCCAGTCCCAAGGCCTGAGCGTTCCTCCAGCTCCGCCTGCTTCTCCAGGGGCTCCGGTCAGCCAGAGGCCCCTCCGTGGAGCCCCTGGAAGAGGAAGGAGCCGGGGCCATCCAGTGAGGCTGCCCCCAAGCGCCGGGGAGGCTGCCCCCAAGCCGAGTCCCTGAGCTGCGGTCCAAAACCCTAGGGTGCTGAACGGCAGTGTGAGCTCCCACAGGGCACTCTGCCTGGGACTCACAGGCTGTCAGCTCGGTGGAGACCCTCGCCCTGTTCCTGGGCCTCTTCCTCATCTGCTTTGCTCTCTCCCAGCTGGGAGGGGCTGGGGCTGGGCTGAACACCAGGAAGAGTGTCTCCGGCTCCCTGGGCCTAGGTCTGGGACTGCCCAGAGTGGCTGGGAAGAAGGAGGGGGAGGGTTATAAGGGCTGGCACAGGAGGCCTCAACCCACCCCGCACGGGCAAGTGTGCCCCCCACGTGGGTGGTGTGACCCCTGAGTGCAGCCTCGGCCCACCCCGCACAGGCAGTGTGACCCATTCCTGGCACTTGGGTCCTCCAGGAAGACCCTGAGGTCTCTCTATGATCTTGCTCCCTCTGCCTCTCTCTTGCTCCGGGGCACAGACGCTGTCGCTGGGTCTGGCTGCCTGTGGCCTTCTCATCCCCCAGGGCATCCATTTGCCTCCTGGCCCTGCACGAGGGCTGGGGCCTAGGAGGCTGGGTTGTGGGGCCAGGCCCAGCACTGTCCAGGGCAGGCAGCAGCTCGGCCCCCGCCCTCCCCGCTGTGGCCGGCAGGTGGCGCTCAATGCCAGCAAGGCCCGGTAGTTGGAACCGGCCCGCTGCTGGGGCTGCTGGGGGCTCTCCGTGCAGCCCCCAGGGTAGGGCTTAGGTGCTGCAGGCTTGAGGGTCCTGTGGGTGGTCCAGGCAGGCAGCTGGATGGCAGCCTACCCATCCTCCTCCCTAGGCGGGACCCCTCCTTGGTGCCAGGGCGCAGTCTTGGGATCTCGACGGTGGCTCCCACAGCCTGCAGGGCAGGTTGGCCCGGGGCTCCCTGAATCCCCCCTCCTGGCAGGTCTTTCCCCAGGCGCGTGGTGTCCTGTGCAGGCAGAGGGAGGCCATGAGCGTGGGGCAGTCCTCCAGGGGTGCAGAGCTTGGAGAGGCTGCCCTTTGGGGTGGGTTGGCTGAAAGTGGCTGGGCGCCCGGGCAGGTGCTCCAGGTATGGGGGGGCAGGAGCCCAGCGCCTGCCTGGCTGTCACTCAGCACTCAGCACCCAGGCCCAGGCCAGAGCTCTGGGGCCTGTGCAGTTGTACTGTGGACAGAGACCATGCCCATCGCACTTGTAGTTGGTTCCAAGTGGGGAAGGGGCAGGTGGGCTCTGGATACTTGGCAGCGGGGACAACCATGAGGGGGTGGAAAAGGCCAGAGGGAAGCCGAGGCTGCGTGCTGCTCCCAGCCAGGGTCAGCGTGGTCTGTGAGCTCCCAGACTGTGGCCTCTGGCTTCCCACTGGAGTGCTCCATTCAGCTCCAGGGACCCTCAGCTGGGACTCGTCCCCTGGTTGCCTCCCACTCTCTGCCTCCATCCGCCAGAGCCAGAGCGCCCGCTGACACACACACGTGGGCAGCAAGCAGGACGAGGCTCCAAGAGGCAGAGTTGGGGGCACTAGGAAGGGGGGTTGGGGGCCAAGATGGATCTGCAGGGGTTCCCGGGAGTTTGCAGCTCCGTGTTTGCTTCTGGAGAAGCCAGCGTCTCTGTCGTCTGTGCCGGGGCTCCGCAGCTGTAAGAGTCATGACCTCCCAGCACTGCCCATGCTGCTGGCCCCGCTCCTGGCCTGCCCACTTCATAGCTTGCAGCCTGCGATCAGCCTCTCTAAGCATGTGGTTCCTCACCCACAAGGACCTCGCTGGGGGAGGGAGGTGACAGGCAGCTGGCCCAGCCTCTCCTCTCCCTCCACTCCTCTCAGGCCGGGGAGGGGGCTGGGCAGCTCCAGGTTCAGGGTTCCTGGCTAGGCTTCCCTTGTAGGCCACTAGGGGCATATCAGGAGTGGTCGGTGTTGGTGTCCACCCTAGCCCAGTATCCCATGCCCATCTGTCCCAGCAGGGAGTCTGTGGGAGCCCCGGTCACTTGCAGGCCAGCAGCAGGAGGTGCAGACAGGACCTGAGTCAGCTCCCAGGGCCTTGATGCAGAGGCCCCCAGGCCCTCCCACCAGGCTCCCAATGGGCCTGGTCCTCCTCCACTGAGCTGGCTGGCTGATTTGCAGCCCATGGCTTGGCCCAGGCCGGTGTCCCAGATGTATCTGGGGTGGGGGTGGGCAGGGGACGAGACAACGTCCCCATCACACCTGGGTGGGCTTCTCTGACCCCCTGGTCCCAGTGTCCCCAGGAAAGGCCCCCTGGATTGCACCCCCTGAAGGAAACGTAGGAGTCTTTGGGAGCTGTGCCCCCTCAAACCCGGCCCCAGCAGGAGGCACTGGGAGCCTCCTCTGTCCAATCCCTGTCTGCAGCCCCGCCCGCTCACAGCCCACTTCAGGTGGGCACCAGCCAGCCTGCAGCCCCGCCCGCTCACAGCCCACTTCAGGTGGGCACCAGCCAGCCTGCAGCCCCGCCCGCTCACAGCCCACTTCAGGTGGGCACCGGCCAGCCTGCAGCCCTGCCCACTCCACAGCCCACGTCAGGTGGGCACCGGCCAGCCTGCAACCCTGCCCACTCCACAGCCCACTTCAGGTGGGCACCGGCCAGCCTGCAGCCCCGCCCGCTCACAGCCCACTTCAGGTGGGCACCGGCCAGCCTGCAACCCTGCCCACTCCACAGCCCACGTCAGGTGGGCACTGCCAGCCTGCAACCCTGCCCACTCCACAGCCCACGTCAGGTGGGCACTGGCCAGCCTGCAGCCCCGCCCACTCCACAGCCCACTTCAGGTGGGCACCGGCCAGCCTGCAGCCCCGCCCGCTCACAGCCCACTTCAGGTGGGCACTGGCCAGCCTGCAACCACGCCCACTTCACAGCCCACTTCAGGTGGGCACCGGCCAGCCTGCAGCCCCGCCCGCTCACAGCCCACTTCCCCTGCGATCCTGAGAGTCACATTTTCGCGTCATCCCCGCATGCACGTGAAAATCCATTCTGGAGAGGAAGCAGGAAACAGCCACTGACCAATGCCCAGAGTTGCTGTGCTTGCTGAAACCGGGGAGGCTGTCAGCTGGGAGGGGACAGAGGTTCCTGGGGCCGACTGCCAGGGAGGTCGCGCGGCCCCGTAGGAGATGCCTGCCTCTGGCCCTGACCAGCTGAGCAGCCTTGTGGACCTGGATGCCAAGGACCTGTTTTTGTCTCTGTGACACGGCTGGGATGGAGAAGCAAGGGTTTGAACCAAATAAGTGCTGAACTTAGCGGGGGGCCACGGAGGTGGGCTGTGGCCCCAGGGTCTTCTCAAGCTTCCCAAGCCCCAGAGTCAGCTTCCTCCCAGGTGTTGGCTTTCCTCCGTGGGCAGGTGCACAGCTCGCTCACGCGGTAGGCGAAGCCCTTGTACACGTTCACACACCTCAGATGAGAGGCTGTGAGAAGCTCGGTGCCTGCTGCAGCACCCCCTCTCCGCCCACCTGCTCCTCCTTTTCTTCGGGGGGCGTGGAGGTGTGAGCCGTGCAGGTCTCTGGGCACTGCCATCTCATAGTTACGAATTGGTTATTTCTGGTGTGTGGGGGTGAGGCAGGGCTTGTGACAAACTGACCCAACCCAAAGGGTGGATTCTTCCTTCTTCCCGGAGCCCCGGGCAGCGGGGTGAGGGCAACACTGCGAGCTCAGTCACCGGGTGAGGTCAGAGCCACTGGTGCTGTGACCCCTGTGCCGGGGCATCCCTGGGACCCCATACCACGTGCACAGCCCCACCCGTGGCCCTGCTCACTTGCACAGCCTGGCACCTGACTCCCCACAGGCCCAGGTTCCTGCTGGCACCAGGGGGCCACAGCCGTGAATCTGCTGCTGCCCACGTCCCCCTGGCGCCCAGCACACACTTGTTCACCTCACATGAGATCAAAAATAAGCTCTCTCTGGAGCCCATTCAAAGGCCAAGGTGCCTCCTCTCTTCATTATTGATTTGTTTCTTACAGATAGATGCTGGGTAGGACACTTACCGCAGCCACCGTGCCCAGGGCCTACCTCATCCATGAGCCCTACTCTGCCTGTGGCTGGGCAGACGCAGAGAGCTGGGCATCAGGGTCCCACGGGCACTGTTCTTTTCCACCCCCCCCCCCACTCTGTCCTGTTATGCTAGAAAGAGCCTGGCCGGCGGTGAAGGACACAAGACTGGGGCCCTGCAGGGTAGGTGGCCTCTCCTTGCCCCGGCTCACCAGAGGGCAGCTGAGGAAGCAAGAGGAGGACCTGGGTTTCACGCCAGCCCCTGTGCGGCATTTGGGTGCCCGTGGACTGGTGCGTGGACACCCCTGACGGTTCTTGCACCATGAAACAGCGTGTGCCAGGATCCAGGGCCGTCATGTGTTTAAACAGGGCAGAGATGCCGCTGCCAGAACACGGCCCCGTCACCCAGCTAGGCCAGCCTCACTCGCCCAGCCTCCCCTCAGAGCTTGTGTGGCCCCAGCAGGCGCCCCCTTTGAGCACCCCACCCCTACACACACACCTTAGCCCTGTGGCCGCCACTCACCCAGGGGAGGTCTGACTTCCCAGGGAGTGCAGGGCTGGTCCCGGAAGGCGCTGGTGTGGGACCTGGATAGGGACAATGCCGCGGCTGTCAGTCCTGAGGGTGCTTGTGGAACGAGTCGCAGGAGGGAACAGCTGATTTTTGAGGGTCACCTGTCTGCCACCAGCTGCACAAACCCAGAATGTCTTGCAGCTGAGCCTCCAGGGCAGGTCTCTGGGACAGCCCCTCACCCACCATTCACACTCCGTTCACTCCACAGCTCTGGGAGTCAGGGCTCCCCAGGGCTGCCCCTTCCCCATGGCCACCTCCATCCCCGGTACCACCCCCTGCCGGATCTCCCAGGCTGGGCTTCCTGTTCTCTCGGTTCCCAGGCAGTGCAGCTGGTGCTTGGGCTGGGGAGGGGGCGGTGGACGCAGCCGAGCCTGTAGGAGGGGAGCTGTCTCTTGTTCCAAAGGCGAGCACGGCTTTCTGCACCCCCCCCCAGCATAACGCTTCCCCCAAATTCCCACGCTGGTGTTTCAGCAAATACTACTTTTTTTGGTTTTCCATTTGCTCTTGATACCTAGACATGTGTGCATTGTTCCTGGCGACCGCCAGTGCCAGGGATGACTGGAACACGTTGGTGATTTCTTGCCTTGCGTCCAGGTTGTGAGCAAGCCTCTGCCTCCTCCTCCCTGATCCCAAGGGTGCCGATAGCATCCCCTCTCCCCCCACTGCTGGGCCCGGGTGCCCCTTCCCCCACTGCTGAGCCTGGGTGCCCCTCTCCCCCCACTGCTGGGCCTGGGTGCCCCTCTCCCCCCACTGCTGAGCCTGGGTGCCCTCCCCCACTGCTGAGCCTGGGTGCCCCTCTCCCCCCACTGCTGGGCCTGGGTGCCCCTCTCCCCCCACTGCTGAGCCTGGGTGCCCTCCCCCACTGCTGAGCCTGGGTGCCCCTCTCCCCCCACTGCTGGGCCTGGGTGCCCCTCTCCCCACACTGCTGGGCCTGGGTGCCCTCCCCCTCACTGCTGGGCTCGGGTGCCCCTCTCCCCTCACTGCTGGGCCTGGGTGCCCCTCTCCCCCCACTGCTGGGCCTGGGTGCCCCTCTCCCCACACTGCTGAGCCTGGGTGCCCCTCTCCCCACACTGCTGAGCCTGGGTGCCCCTCTCCCCTCACTGCTGGGCTCGGGTGCCCCTCTCCCCACACTGCTGGGCCTGGGTGCCCTCCCCCACTGCTGAGCCCGGGTGCCCCTCTCCCCACACTGCTGGACCTGGGTGCCCCTCTCCCCACACTGCTGAGCCTGGGTGCCCTCCCCTACTGCTGGGCCTGGATGCCCCTTCCCCCCACCCTGCTGCTGGGCCTGGGTGCCACCCCAGCTGCTGGGCTTCTGCTGTTTCAGGAAATAGGGGCCAGGGTGGCTTCTTGTAAGCAGGGTGGGGCTTAGTGAGCCCCTCTGGTAACTCGTGGGGCCCCTGCCGAAGCCCTGGCTTTGGCTCATCACGTCCATTTCCTCACAGCAGTCTCCAAACCACAGCCATGACCAATGTCCAGGAGTGCACCTTTCAGATGGAATTCTGCACCTGAAGATCGGGCGGTGTGTGTGCGGGTGTTGCCTTGGCTTCCTGGCAGGATGTTTGGGGTGAAATACTAATGAGATGTGCAAAGGTCCTGGGGTCCACTGCCTGGTTAGCAGGATCCCAGGTCGTGCGTGTGTGGCTGGACATCCACACGGTGTTTCCTGCAGGCTAAGTTGTTGGGCCCTTCCCTCTGTGTTGAGGAGGAGGTGCAGGATCAGGGACGGGCAGTCCACGCACAGCGACCCAGCCTGGTGTGCTTTGTTGCTGGATGAGTGAACTAGCCCAGTGCTGGAGCTGAGCCCGGGTTGATAGTCGGAGCGAGAGGCTCAGGGCCAGGGCAGGGGTAGGTGCGGCCTGAGAGCAGGTGGAGGGAAGTGTGGCTGTGGGAGTGGGTCGGACGCCACGGCTGAGAGGGACGATGGAGGACGGTGGGGCACAGGGGATAGGATGGGAAGTGGGTTCCGGGCCCGGCTTTCTGCAGTGGGGTTGCTGTCTGGGTTGTGTGCCCTGGGTCAGGCATTGTCCTGGAGGCTGCCTTCCAGCCTCCTCCGGGTTCAGGCCTGATGTGGGCACTCAGTGGCCTCTCTCTGTTCCCAGAAGCCCTTTCGCATTGGCGTCAAGCGTGATTCTGGGGGTGCAGGCAGTGGTCAGTCCCATATGCCACATGTGGATGAACATGGATTCAGGAAGCAAAAGGGGTCATTGGATCTCCCCCAAGATGTGTGCATCGGCTACTGGGCTGGTAGCAAGGCAGGCCTGGGGGACGCCGTGCACAGCAATCACACATGGGGAGGAGGGGCAGGGCAGGGTATGGGGCGGCCGTTCCTCCCACGGGTGCCCAAGAATGCCTGCTAGGTCCAGGCCTGGCTAAGGGGCCCAAAGGGCACTGGGAGGAGCCCCCGAGAGTGGGGATGGCGCCAGCTCCAGCTCCATCCCGGCAGCCTCTGAGCAGTGGGTCTCATGTAAGGCAGCGTGGGGGAGCCCACACCTGGAAAGTCACTGAGGGAGGCACCTGGGATGCGGGATGGGTGTGGGGGTGCCAGCCTCATGGCCTCCCCACACCTTGCCTGCTCAGCCCTGGGCTCCCCAGAAGCGAGATCTCTGACTCTGGACCTCTGGACAGGAGGCCTCTCCCAGGGCTCCCCCAGGAGCAGGCAGGATGTAGCCCAGCCTGCTCTGCCCTCTGCAGCTGCCTGCAGTCTGTGGGGACTCAGCGGCCCCTGCCCAGTAGGCGCGAAACCCACAAGGGGGCAGGGAGATGTTCCCCAGCCAGCTGGGCTCCTGGAGGTCCAGTAGTGAGCGGGGGCCAGGACAGGAGGGCACTGTAGGGCTGTGCAGCATGGTGGGTGCTGCCCTCAGCAGCCCACAGCCTGTGGATAACTTGCCTTTGTGGTGAGTTGGCTGTGGGGTGCTGCTGGCTGCAGGGGTGCCTGGCTGGGAAGAAAAACCCTGCAACACTGACATTACCCACAGCAGCCTGGTGGGGGCACTGCTGAGCTCAGTTTTGCAGGTGGGGAACCGGAGGCACGCACCTTCAGACCTTGGGCTCTGAGGCTGCCTCCGTGACTTTGGTGAATCTGGTCCCCTTTTGGTCCTTTCGGGGTGTATCTGGTCCTATGCCACATTTAGTTCTCCCATGGTGCCCATGGTGGCGCCCCAGAGCCTGTATGGAACTTGGCCATTGAGGAATACCCGTGAATTCCCAGTGAGCAGCAGAGGGGACCGGAGGCTGTGTTTCCAAGGGATGAGTGGGAGCTGAGGTGGGGTGGGGGCATCCTGCTGGCTTCTGGAACAGCCTGGACTTTTCTGCAGGGTTCCAGATGGGCGCCAGTCTCTTGCCACTGAAGGACAGCAGCAGGGACAGGCTGGGCACAGGGGCTGCACGGTGCTGCCTCAAAGGGGGTTGCACTGGATACTGGGGGTGGGTGTCCTCTTGCCATAGAGATTCTGTGCACATGTAGCCTGGGGTACACAGATCATGGGGCAGGCTGCCTGTCAGTGTCACTGCTGGGGACCCCAACCCCCCTCCCACACTGTGGCCAGGGCAGGGCTGGAGGTCTGGAGCCCCTTAAGAGTCTTCTGCCCCCTGCTGCCTGGTGGTAGCAGTTTACCTGAAATGGTGGGCTTGTGTCAGGGTCCCGAGCTGGGGCTCCTGGGGCCAGGTCCTCCTGCTTCCTGGGACACATTGACTGGGCTTTGTCTTCCAGGGACTTCTCAATAAAATCTCCCACCCTGGCCTCCCACCAGGCTTCTGGGGTCATCCCCCGCCCAGGCTGGCCTTGACCAGGCAGCTCAGCGGGCAGCAGGCCCCTGCCCAGTATGGGCCCAGGGCACTGGGTCCTGTTTGTGCCCAGAAGAGCCATCTGGCAGCTCTTGGGTCTGGGCAGACCCTCTGGGGTCCCACATCCTGGGGTCCCAGCCCACTGGTGGGGTCTGCAAGGTGAGGCCCTGAGGACGGGGCTCGGGGTCAGCATGTTGTTCCCACCTCCCTCCCTCGAGAGTGGAGAAACCTCGATGCTCACACAGGAGCTCCATCTGCTAGGCCCCAGGGAGTCTTGGGAGCAGCCTGTCTTTCTAGCCCCTGGTACCACCGGTGTCTGCCTGGGGTCTTCCTGTCAGCAGGGGTACAGGAGTGGCCCCTGGTTGCAGGTGGAGGCTGCAGACTGCACCTACCCCCAGGACACTCACCATGAGCCTGGGACCCCCAGGACACCCTAGGCTGGGAGGGTCCTCTGCACGAGACCGTGCCGATGTCCTCACGTTGTCCGGCCTGTGCTGGTGTGCAGCTAGGAGGCCGACCCGTCTGTGGCACCCGGGGCAGGCCGCCACACTTCTCGTGTGTGGAGTGGAAGTTGAGGGTCTGGGCAAGGCCCTTGCACCTGGAATCCCCGGCTTGTTTTCCCCGATGGGACGCTGTCCCAGGAACCTGCCCATTCTGTCTGCAGGTCCACAGAATACTCCAGGCAGGAGGGCCCTCAGGGGCTGTGTACCTGTCAGCTCCCTGGGAGCAGCCCGGGGTGGGTGCTGGCTCAGGAGTCTGGGCTTCTCAGGCATTGCTTTTCCCACAGGCTTCCAGGCGACCAGGCGTCAGGGAGCTGCTCATTTCACAGATGTGAAAGCTGAGGCCTCTCACGGCCAGGCCCTCCTCTGTTTCCCAAAGCCCCTTCCTCCCTTCATGTTGCCACCTTCTGGGCAGGCCAGGCAGGCAGCACCCACAGCAGCCCTGGCTTCACGGCCCCCACTAACAGGGTCTCCAAATGGGATTTTAAGTTTATTTGTCCTGGGACCAGTGCTGTGGTACAGCAGGTTCTGTCCTGGCCTGCAGCACCGGTTCAAGTCCCAGCTGCTCCACTTCCCTCCCATCTCCCTGCTAAAGACCTGGGAAAGCACTGGAAGGCATCACCGGACCTGTCCAGCTCCAGCCATTGTGGCCACGTGGGGAGTAAACCAGTGTGTGGGAGAGCTCTCTGTGTCTCCCTCTCTCTGTAGCTCTTTGAAATAAAAAAAATCTACAAAAAAGTTTATTTGCCCTGACTTAGGGGTGCTTTGCCTTCTTCCTGGAAATGCCAAAAATCCTAAAAACGGTGGGCGGGGCACCTGTCAGACACAGCAGCTTTGGCGAGGCTGGGCTGAGCCAGGTACGAGCACAGAGTTGGCCTGCAGCGTCCGAGCGGCGGTTGGACAGTGGTTCCTGCCTCTTGGCCGCCTCCCCCTCCCCGGAGGCCAGGCCAGGTATTCGTGCCTCAGTTTCCCCGTTCTGCCGGACATCCTGACGCCGCCCAGGGGAGGGCCCGCGGAGCCGCAGGGAGATTCCCGGCTCTGGCCCAGGAGCTGGCGTGGGCGGCCCAGGCGGGCTCCGCTCTCGGTCCCCGCCTGCTGGCCGGAGGGCAGAATGCCAGTGTGGGGCCGAGGCCGCGGTGGTCACGGGGGTGAAGTGTCGGGCCGCGGGCAGTCGGGAGCTGCCTTCTACAGGCATGCGCCTTTCTTTGTTCCTTCCCGTCCAAGTTTGCGTCCGCGTGGGGCACGGGGCCCGCGCCCCCCCACCCTCCGTCCTGCGCGGTGCGCGACCTGCGTGGGAACGCGGGCGGGGGTCGCCCCTGCGAGGGTCGTTCCGCCGCCCGCTCTACCTCCCACAGCTCCCGCCTGCGGCACAGGCCGCGGCGTCCGCCCGCGCGGGCTCCCCGCCTCCTCTCCTCCAGCCGCGGCAGCGCTAGGGTTTTCTCGGCAAACGGCTCACCCTTTGCATTTTTACGTTTTATTAAAAAATAAAAAAATCCCTGCCAAGGCGGAACCAGGCCCCCTCCCCGGCGGGACCGGAGCTCGCGTCGAAGGCTGCACCTGCTCCGCGCCCCGGCCGGGCGCGAGAGGCCGGCTGTGCCGGTGCCGCGCGGCGCTCGCCAGAATGCCCCTTGCATCTCAATTTCCCGGCCGACGCTCGGGCACGCACGCCGCTCGCGCGCCCGGGGCCGAGCCCAGACGCCCCTCCCCGCCGAGCCCGGCCCCGCACACCCCCGGTTCGCCCCGACCCGGGTCCTCGCGGCCGCGGGCTGCGCCCCCACCCGGGCTCGGGAGCGCTGCCCGGTGGCCTCGGCCGCGCTCCCTCCACTTCCTCCCGCGGCCGGGATTGCAGCAGAATCGGGCAGCGCGAGGGCCAGAAAGTGGGAAGGAGGGCGCCACCCCCCCACCGGGAGCGCGGCCGTCTCCTTCCCGCACGGCGCCCCCGTAACTTTCCCCTCCGCCTCAGTTTCCCCGGCTGCGGCGGGCACGGGGCGCGGGCGCGGGGCGGGCGAGCGCGCGGCTGCGGCGCCGAGAGGGAGCCGCGAGCGGCGAGTGGGTGGGTGGGTGGGTGGGGAGGGAGGAGGAGAGGGCGGGCGGCGGAGGGTGTGGGCAGCGAGGGAGGGGGCGATCCCGCGCTCCTGCCGCTCCCAGCCGCGCGAGGGCGGGGAGGAGCGGGCCGAGGAAGACGCTCCGGCCGGCCGTGCGTCCCCGAGCCTCGGGCGCTCGCGCAGTTGTGCAGGCGCGCGCGAGCCCTCCGCGGCGGCGGCTGCGGCTCCGGCTGCGCCTTCCCGGTCCCCAGCTCCGGTGTGCGCGCCGGCGCGGAGCGTGTGCCTGGCAGGTGTGTCCGCCGTGACTCTGCCCAGGAGGTGGGACTTGGTGACTTTCGCACCATTTCGCCTCTTCCCTGCCCGGCCTCCCACCGTCCGCGGCGACCTGAGAAGTCTCGGCGCCGGGGAGCGCGCCCCGCTCGCCTGCAGCCGGGCCCGCGGCCGGGGCGCCGCGCCGCCACCATGCCCGGCAGCCCGCGCCCCTAGGCGCTGCCCGGCTCGGCCCGCGGCGGCCGCGATGGTCTCGGGCGCCGGAGGACCTAGCGGCTGAGCGCCCGGCGTCCCCGAGGCAGGGCCCCCTCCCCTCCCCCGCGTCTTTGTCTGGTCCCCCGCTCTCCCCGCTCCGCACCCCACCCCCTCTCCTCTCCGCCACCTCTGTTTTAGAAGCAGCCACCGGAGATGGATGTCTCGCTCTGCCCAGCCAAGTGCAGCTTCTGGCGGATGCTTCTGCTGGGCAGCGTCTGGCTGGACTACGTGGGCTCGGCGCTGGCCTGCCCGGCCAACTGCGCCTGCAGCCGGACCGAGATCAATTGCCGGCGGCCGGACGACGGGAGTCTCTTCCCGCTGCTGGAGGGGCAGGATTCGGGGAGCAGCAACGGGAACGCCAGCGCCAACATCACCGACATCTCCAGGAACATCACCTCCATGTAAGTCGGCCGCTCCCGAGCCCGCCCGGGCGCCGGCCCCGCGCCCGCGCCCGCCCCGGCCCTGCGCCCGCCCCGGCTCGCCGCTGCCGGCGCTGGCGCGCACCAGGCTCGCCCGGGCTCGGGAGATGCTGGGGCCGCGTCTCCAGGTGGCTCGGGCCCTGGCGAGGCGCGACCCGCGGGCTGCGTGCGCCTCTCCGGGGAGGGACCCCCAGGGCCCCGGGAGCAGGGCCCCGCGCGCGCCCCCACCGCGGACCCGGGCCGGCCGCGAATGGGGTTCGTTGCCCCCGCGGCGGAGCAACAGTTTGGCCGCGCTCAAGTGGCGTAAAGTGCCCGGGCTCAGCGCCCCAGCAGCGGCGGCGCACGGCTGCGGGGAGGTGGCGGGCGGGGGCGGCCGCGACCCGCCAAGGGCCCCTCCGTTGGCTTCTGGGGCCGGCGCGCTCGGCCGCGAGTAAACAAGTTGGGAGCCGGCTACTGGGGAGACCCAGGCCGCCGCGGACGGGACGCCCACCGCTTCCCTCTCGCGCCGCCCCCGCCCCGCCAGCCCTGGTTCGGGCATTTGCGAGGCACTCCGGGCTCCCCCCATGCCTCCCTGTCTGGGCTCAGGTCACTGCTCAGGGCAGTCGGAATCGAGTAGAGGGCGCGTGTTTTGGGGAAAGGGCTTCTCCCGGGGAGCTGGCAGATGGTTTATTCTGAGACGTGGACTCTGGCGGTTGCCAGGTTCTGCCCTGTCTGAGACCCAGGCCTGCTGCTTTATTCTGGGGGCCCACAGGGAGGCAGAGGGAGCCAGAGGGCCTGCGGGGGCTCCCTCCACCCCGATCTGTGACCCCTCCCCCACGCCCTGGCGGTGGTCGGAGTCCGCCTGTGCGGCAGGAGCTGCTGGGGTCCGAGAACGCCCGACTGTGGATCCTGCCCCAGCGCCAGCCCTCAGCGGTGTGGCTGCCGAGCCGGCCGGAACTGCAGTCCCGCCAGCCCTCCTGGCTCCGTGGAGACCCTGTTTGCCTCCTGCCGCGACATGTGAGGGAAATGCAGAGGCCAGGCGATGTCCATGGCCGATGGCCGGGCGGAGGAGCCTGACCCGTATCTCAGCTCTGGGAAGGGGAGAGGCAGGCGGTCAGCAAAGCAGGCCTGGTCCAGACGTGCCCCTTCCTCCCTGCAGGCCACAGTGGCCCTGGTCCCTGGGATGCGGGAGGAGGGTCCCGAGTGAGACTGTCAGGGACGCTCACACTGGGACGCGCCCTGTCTGGGGGCTGTGGGGAGTGGAGGGAGCTTGGCGGCCAGCCCTTGTGTGCGTTGGGGGCTGGACCCAGGCATTACCAGGGGACTGGGCGGCCGGGGGTTGGGAAGAGGTGTCCGTCCGGTGCCCGCCCGGGTGCGGTGAGCTGTGTCTGGCTCTTCTGCTGGGGGATGCATGCCTCGGAGGAAGCCTGCGGGAGGCAGGGGTGCATGATCACGTCGCTCCTCCTGGCCACACGGAGGTGTCGCTCCCCTGAAAATGACGTGCGAGGAGTGGGCGCAGGCTTTCTGGGCTGCTGGGAAGGCTGGGGATGGGGGGCCAGGAGATGCGCAGGGACTGGATTCAGGACCCACCACGGGTCCCCCTCTTGTTTCGGGACTTGTGCTTGGCAGGCTCAGGACTCCTTTCCCTCAATCCTTCCGAGCCCCAGAGAGCAAGGGAATGGCCCCCCGCAGGGGCCGTGCTATGGCTCAGAGGTCAGAGCGCTGATGACCCCTCCCGGGCCTGTTATTTCTGGGCTGGTGTTGGGTGGCCCGGCCTGCTCCGGATGGAGGGAGCCGGGACGGGGTCACCCTGGCTGTCACCCTGAGCAAAAACAGCTTTTCCAGGTACTCTGGGACTGGAAGGGGGACTTGAGGGCCGAGAGGAGCCCCCGTCTGCCCTGGGGAGCACGGATTCACCCTCTTCCTGCCCCCCATCATGGCTAGACTGTGCTCGAGGATCTGGAGGAGCTGAGCTTTCCTTGTGGTTCTGCTCTGCAGGGCATTCTGGGTGGGGGGAGCCTGGCCCAGGGCTGCCTCTGCCGGGCTCCCCGCCCCCTTGGCCCCATCGGCATCAGGAGGGAAGCAGCTGCCAGGCGTCAGGGCAGAGGTGTGGTCTCACCTGCCCCTCCCAGAGCCAGGCTGCCGACCTCTTTCTGTTCTGCTCTGGAAACTCAGTAGCCGCGCCCAGAAGGGTCCATGGCAGCCACACCCGAGCAGACTGTGACGTCACAAAGCGGGAGCCAGTGGCCAGGCGGTGGCTGCCCGTCCCGTCCAGGCCAGGCCAGGGGGCTCCGTGGAAGCCCCACAGGGGAGAGGGTGGCGTCCCTGGGCCACGTGTTCCTGAGGCTGGCTAACCCCCAGGGACTTTGGGCTCGGTCACAACCTGTGCCCTCCCAGGGTCCTGGGGTGCAATGACTTTGTGGGCCCTTTGTTTTCTTGCCCTCCTGACAGCTGCCGAGGGGTCTCTGGGGGCCCTGCTGCCTCCTTGGTGCTCAGCCTTGCTAAGCATTGAGGGGGAGAGCCAGTTTTGGGGTTTACCATTGAGACTCAGGACCTGGTATGGTATGAACTGGGCCCCAGTGGAGGCTGGAGGTGCTCAGAGTCCTGGGGTGGGGCTAGGCCCAAGGTGTGGAGACAGATGTGACAGAGACACTTCCAGGTGGCCACTGGACTCCAGAGGCCCTAGGGCTGTGTGCTGAGTCCTCCCTCAGTGCAGCAGGTCTGCAGGACCCAGGGTGTCAGTCCTGCTGACTGGGGGACCTGGTGCCATGGCAGTTTTGGGCGACACCAGCCCAGCTTGGTTTTAGGTTTGAGGCCCTGTCTGCTGGCCCCAGGAGGGCTGAGCTGGGCCCAGAGGCTCTCAGGGCTCTGCGGCTGAAGTGTAGGTACAAGGGCAGGGCCTGGTGCTGTCCGCCCCTCCGTGTGCCTTGCCAGGCTCTGCTGCCGGCACTCGTCTGTCTGACTCTGGCTGCTTGCTTGGGGTGTGGCTGGCTGGGGCCCTCCCTGGGGACGCTCCATGGAGTGGCTTTCTCAGGGGTCACAGCCTCGTGTCCAGACCCCTCGCCCCCGGCACCTGCAGTGGGAAAGCCCTCAGCCCCAGGGCAGTGCTGGAGACTGGCCTTTCTGGACCTGTGACTTCAGCTGTGAATCGAGGCCATGGGGCAGAGGCCTCTTCCAGCTGGGGCATGAGGCACCCTGGGCCCAAGGAGCGTCCGGAGAGGCCGGGCTGGGCACTTGTGGGCACTCCTTTCTGAGTGGTGATGGCTTGGGGCTGCTGCAGGAGGGCCTAGGGTGCCCCCATGAGCCATGGCTACCAGCCGCCCTCCGGTACCTTCCCTCCGGAAAAGACGCGGCCCCTGCACAGCGTGGAGTCCACTGCCCAGCTCAGGGCCAGCCTCGCTGAGAACATGGGGGGCTCTGGCTGGACTTCGAGGTTGCCTCGAGGTGTGCGTTCTGGCTGCTGCCACTCACCCTGGGCTGGGGCAGGAGGAGAGGGTGCTGCCAGCTCGGGGGAGCCTGGGAGCCTCTGTTTCAGGTTGTTCTTGCCTGGGAAAGGGGTGCCTCTTGTTTAATGCATGGATGGGCAGGTACATGGGCTTGGAGTGATAGCGCGGAGGGTGGGCAGGCCACAGGTGCTGCTGCTGCATGGACTCCATCCTTGGCGCTGTCCTAAAGGGGGTTGATTGGTGGGAGGTGAGCAGTTGTGGGTATGAGGCAGGGTCAGGCGGAGAGGGGGACCTGCCCTCTGTGGGCATCCAGCGACAGCAGGGCTCTGCAGGCGCCTCCTCCCTCACGCTACTGGGGGTGGGGGCAGCCCCTGCTGGGGTCCCAGGCGCTCCTAGGAGCCGAGGGCCTTCTGCCCGCCCTGGCTGCTGCTCTGAGTAGTTGTCAAAGGCGGAGCCAACCCTCCACCATGTCCCCCTCGGGGGCAGTTTCCAAATGCAGGGTCCCCAGAGGCAGGAAGTATGTGGGCTGGCAGCCCCGGGGCTCTGAGCAGCCTGCAGCCCTCGCCAGTGAGGCATGAGCTCAGGAGGCCCTGCCAGCTCCCTTTGCACCCGGGCCTGGGGAATTGGAGTCCGCCCTTCCTCCCAGGCCTCAGCCCCAGCCCTGGCCCCGGTCCCTGCCCCCTTGGCCGTCAGAGAGGCCCCTGGGTCTGAGTGCTGGGGAGCATGGATTTCTGGCCCAGATGTGGTCACTGGTGCACTGTGGCAGCCTGGCCTCCTGTGCCCAGGAGGGTGTCTCCAGTGAGTGAGAGCCCCTCCCTCCCCTGGGCCTTGGTTTCCTGTCTCAGCTGCCTCCGGGTAGCCAGTCAGGACCACGGTGTAGCCTAACAGAGACGCCGCCAGGCCCAGACATGGTTCCTGTACTGTGATGGCCATGGTCCCTCAGAGAAGTGCTCCGCAGAGTTGACTGCGTTCCACACCTGGCTCCTGCATGGGGAGCTGTGCTGCCTCCCTCCGAGGCTGGCACACGTGGGTGCACACACATGAACACGGGTACACACACATGTCCCTGAGCATGAGAACACTGCCAGGGCAGTAGATTCTCCAGGCCGAAGGTCTAGAAGATTCTTCACTTTGCAACCCTCCAGTTCCCTGTGTGGGAACTGCCCTGGCTGGGCTTGGAGGGATGTGAATGGGACGGTGATGGGCGTGGACTGGCCAAACAATTCCGGGCAGCACAGCCTGGATGGGCCTCTAGCAGTGGGGGTGTCTGGTCTCTCCTCCTGCCCTGTTCCCGACAGCTCACCGGAGGCCGTGTCTCAGCCAAGTCCTCTTCTCAGGCCTCCCTGAGCACTGCCCAGCGTCCTGGCCTCTGAGGTGGGTCAGCCCTGCAGCCCAGGTGCCAGTGGATGCTGGCGGCGGTTCAGGGAGCTGGCGGCTGGGTCCCAGCCAGCTCCTCTCTGGGTTGAGGCGTGGTCAGCAGGACAATGGTCTTGGCTGCCCATGGCTGGAGAGAGCCTGGATGCAGTGGGCTGGGCAGGTTCTCCCAGCTCAAGCTTTGGGTCCAGGGCTGCCTTTGGATGCAGAGCAAAGGGGGTGCTGCAGGGCTGGGCCCTCCCTCCCGTCCCATCTCTGCCCTCCTGGCCCTCGGAGGCTCCACCTGCTACTCTGGTGTCAGCTGTGTCCCGGGAGCTGCGGGCAAGTGTTGAATGCACTCCACCCTGGCCTCTCTAATCTTGGTCTCCTCATCTGGGAGTTGAGGCCATCTCTGACCAGCCCAGCTCCCTGGGGGCCACAGGCCAGTGTCTTGTCTGCAGGACTGGGAGGGCGTGAGTTGGGGAGAAGCCTGCATCGTTGGACCATGGAGCTGTGCATCTGGGGAGGGCCTTGGTGGTAACTACGGCCAAGGCCAGTTTACAGAGGAAGGGCTGGTGGCTCAGGAGGGAGCAGCAATGGGGCCCAGTCACCTGGGGAGCGCTGGCTAGGCCTGAGCCTGGGCCTGTGCCCTGCCCTCTGCCGGCGTCTTTTTCAGGCACAGCGTGGAAAGGAGCCCTGAGCTGCTGCGGAGAGGGGCCAGGGTGCCTTGTAGGCTCCCAGGACACGGGCTTGTGGTGCTAGGCCCTGTGTGCACTGCACGCCTGGGAGGGCTCTGTGCCATGGTGCTCTGTGTCTAGACGCCCACTGGCCACCAGAGGGCAGCACACACAGGAGTCCCCGCAGGTGGCCTCCCTGGGCTGACCAGGGTTGCACCCAGCTTGCTCTGCCTCCTGTGTCTGCTGCCGGCCCCTGGGTGGGAGACTCCTGGAGTCTCCTGGACTCCTGGACTAGGCTTCGCGGAGGTGACTGGGGCAGGGTTCACCTGGAGCGGCCTCCTTCTCACCTGCATGATTGGCCGTGAGAGGCTACAGCACCTTTGCTCACGGGCAGTGGGGATGGTGAATGACAGTTCCTCTCTGGGAAGATCTCAGGCCGGACAGGGCCCCAGGAGAGGGACACAGGGGGCGGGTCAGAGCGAGGTGAGCTTTCTGCACCTCAGGCTGTCTGGTGGCTGCCCATGCCTGGGGTGTCTCTTCCTGTGCCCTAATCCGGGCTTGGGAACTACTGGACCTCCACGAGCTGCTCACACAGACCTGGCACTGACCGCGGGGGGGGGTCGGTGCCCTCTCATTACCTGCCTGGACCCTCTGTGTGCTCTCAGAGTTGACCCCGAGGGGTGGGCGTGCAGGTGCCTCGCAGACGAGGTGCCAGGCTTCCATGTCTGCTGCGGCCAGTCTTGCAGGTGTTGTCCTGGTTGCTGCACTGGTCCATCCACAAAGGGGCTTCCAGGATGGCCCTTGCCTCTGTGGGGGCTGCCCAGGGTGGCAGGTTGCCCCTCGGCTGTGCCCAGGCCCCCGCCACATTGCTGATGTCTTTTCTGGGCTGGAGATCAGGACGGTGCTGAAGTGTGAGCGTGCCCCAGGCCAGAGGTCGTCTGAGTCAAGGTCAGCAGCCGCAGGAAGCCTCAGGTCGCGGCGCCCACTGCGGCCTGGGCTGCTTTTTATTGATCCTCAGCTTTCTCATCTGAGAAATGGTGGTGATAAAAATAAGACAACAACAACAAAAGGCCATGGTGAGACTGCAGTGAGAGCCGTCCTTCCCCTCCCCTCCCCAGCCTCCTCCTCCCTGCTGCCCCAGCCCCTCCTGTTTCCGGTCCAGGCGGTGCGGTTGGAATGATTGGCAGGAAAGCTGGGGTCAGACAGCTTTGCGTCCTGCCTCTGCCCTGAGTGGCTTGGGGCAGGTGAAGTGTTCCACTGCACCTCAGTTTCCCTGTCTGAAAAGTCGGCCAGCAGTGCCCCTCTCTGCAGAGCGGTGGTGAGGACTGAGGCCATGGTGGTGCCTGGCAGGAGGCAGTGGGCGGAGCTGAGGGGGGCAACAGGAGATGGATGGGTGGATCACGTGTTTGGAAGGGGCTGTGGCACTGTCTTCAGGACAGGGAGGCAGGATGGGTTCCCCTAAGAGGAGACCCAGGTGTGGGCGCAGCCCAGGCAGGGCCCTTCTGTGGTCTCTGGGAACTCAGGAGCGCCTGGCCCGCTCGCCCCTTTACCACTGTTCTAGTCTTACGAGGCCTCCCAGCCAGTGGTGATGCCCTTGCTGCACTGAATGAGTCCCTCAGCCACCGGCGGGGCCCCAGGGCCAGCCCTGGTGGAAGCAATCTAGGAATCCAGTGGGAGGGGGTGGCCAAACCCCCCAGCCGGCAGGAGACTCCCAAGCACATTCATTCCATTTCCATGTTGCACCACAAGAGGGCACTAGACCACGATTGTGCGGGAGGGGGGCCCTTCTCCCCGGGATTGATGGTGGTCTGGGCCGCCAGGGTCTGTGAGGATCTGGGCAGCAGCCAAGTTTAACCACAGCCCAGGGCACTGAGACTCTGGGGGACCTGCGTGTGTAGTGCCAGGGTCGTGCAGTTGGGGTCAGATGCTGGTTCTAACCACCGCCTTCCCGGTTGCTTTACACGTAAGTAAGCTGCGTAGTTTCTCAGGTCTCACTCTTTTCACCTGTGAGTAAGGTGTTACTGGGAGGTGTTGCTGTGAGGATTAGATGATATATGCAGAAAATGTCTAGAACACGGTGGGTACAAAGATCGGCCAGCTGCCATTTTCTGGAGGAGGGACGAGGTGAAGCCGTCACTCAGGAGATGAGTGTGGGGTTCTGTTGGTCAGATGGGCTTGTTTTACTCTGGTTGCAGAGGGCAGCAGTGACCCTCAAGTTGCTGGCATGGAGATCAGCAGGTGTGTTCTGCTCTTGCAGGTGCTAATAGCAGGAGTGGCACAGGGTGAGGGACGGTGATGGTGGGGATGGTAGTGATGATGGTGGTGATGGTGATGGTGACAATGATGGTGGTAATGGTGATGGTGATGATGATGGGGATGATGGGGATGGTGATGGGGCGGTGATGGTGATGGTGGGGATGGGGCGGTGATGGTAGTGATGATGGTGATGATGGTGATGGTGATGGTGATGATGATGGTAGTGATGATAGTGATGATGATGGTGATGATGATGGTGGTGATGATGGTGATGATGGTGATGGTGACGGGGATAGTGATGATGATGATGGTGATGATGGTGATGGTGACGATGATGGGAGTGATGATGGTGATGATGATGGTGGTGATGGGGATGGGGATGGTGATGGTGGGGATGGTACTGATGATGGTGATGGGGCGGTGGTGGTAGTGATGATGGTGATGGTGGTGATGATGGTAGTGATGATGGTGGGGATGGTGGTGATGGTGGTGGGGATGGTGGTGATGGTGGGGATGGTGATGATGGTAGTGATGATGGTGATGGTTATGATGGTAGTAGTGATGATGGTGATGATGGTGATGGTGATAGTGGTGATGGTAGTGATGATGGTGATGATGGTAGTGATGATGGAGATGGTGATGATGCAGATGGTGATGGCAATGATGGCGATGGTGATGGTGATGGTGATGATGATGATGGTGATGGGGATAGTGATGATGATGATGATGGTGATGATGGTGATGGTGACGATGATGGGAGTGATGATGGTGATGATGGGGATGGGGATGGTGATGGTGGGGATGATGGTGATGATGGTGATGGGGCGGTGATGATGATGATGGTGATGATGGTGATGGTGATGATGGTAGTGATGATGGTGATGATGGTGATGGTGGTGATGATGGTAGTGATGATGGAGATGGTGATGATGGGGATGGTGATGATGGTAGTGATGATGGTGATGGTTATGATGGTAGTAGTGATGATGGTGATGATGGTGATGGTGATAGTGGTGATGGTAGTGATGGTGATGGTGGGGAAGCTGGGGCCAAATGAAACTGAATCTGGGTCTAGGGTGTTGGCTTTGGGGACCATCAACAGAACCGTGTGGTGGGTGCTGGTGGAGACTCTGAGGGCGTGTGTGTGATGCTGGCTGCTGTGGTGTTCCTTGCCTGAGCCCAGGGTGTCAGGTCACAGCTGGAGAGCAGTGTGTGCAGCTGACTGACTGCGGTGTCCCCAGCTGGTCCCGGCACCACATCCAGCTCTTGCTGGCATTTCCTGGGCGTGACTTTTTTGAGGTGCTGTAGTGCAGTCTGGTTGGCTGAGCCGGGAGACTCGTGGTTCCTGAGCCTCAGCACATTCACACGGTGCACGTCAGGGCTCGGCTGGTTCCTCCCGAGGGCTTCGCAGCTTGACGTTGAGTGTCCCTTACTGACGCGTGCAGGGTGGGGCCGCAGCCTGGAGGAGGAGGGGCCTGCGCCAGCAGAGGCCGCTCTGGGCTGGACCTCGCGTGTGCTCGGTGTGCGGGAGGCTGCGTGGCTGACGGCCTGGCTCCGGTACTTACTGTCAGCTTTGCTCCAGATTGCGCTCTGACTCCCTGCCACCTCCTCAGTGGCAGTTGTGTTAACAAACGCGGCGATAAGATGCCGCGTGGGAGGCAGCCGAGAAGGGGGAGTGGTGCGTGGGGCAGGGGTGAGTGCACTCCTGTGGCAGAAGCTCTGTCTTTGAGGCGCTGGGGAGAGGCAGCCGGGGCAGAGGAGGCCCTTGAGCTGCGGCTGCAGACAGAGGCCGGCCCGCGGGACAGAGGCCATGGCCCGCGGCTTCCTCCCCCTCTGGGAGGGCTCTGCCCTCGGGGACTTCCGGCTCCTGTCCCGTGGGCAGGTGATGGCTACGGCCGCATCCTTCTTTTGTCAAAGGCCATCTTCCGAGTGTGTAGTAGACAGGCTCCAGGACCTCCCACTGTGCGTGCCGAGCTGCAGCTGCACCTGGGCTGTGGGGTGCCTGCGTGTCTGGCCGCCTGCCAAGCCAGCGTGGATCTGGACCTTGTGGAAGCAGGGCCTGCACGTGCTTCCTCCCGCAGCACCCAGAGATGAGGAGTCTGCTGTGGCCCGGGCGCGGAGCCGAGCTCTCGTGTGGTTTGGAGTGGGTGGCGGAGACAGGTGCTGTAGGAATGACCCGAGCCCAGAGGCGGAACGCCAGGAGGTGCATCTGATGCGCAGGTATCTTTACTGTGTGGCCTCCCTGAGGGGCAGAGGTCTGGCTTCTCCCGTTGGTGGCCGTGGACTGAGTTGTCTGGGTCTCGCCTGCTTGTGGCAGCACCACGCGGGGCCGAGGCAGGTGAGTCCCTGGTCGTCTCTGGCCACCTTCTGCCTGTGTGAGACAAAGGCCCAGGGCAAGTGGTTTATTTTGAAGGTGACTCCGGAAGCCTGTGGGGGATGGGGCAGGGAAGAGCGTGAAGCCAGGGACAAATGAGCTCAGGGGCTCACGAGGTCGCGTTTGCTCCTCTGTGGGTGCCCTTGTTCAGCGTGGCCATGTCTGAAGGCTGCAACGGCCACCACCTAGCGAGAGTCGTGGTCCGTGTGGGCCGACACGAGGGCTGTGCTGTTCCTGGGGCCTGGGTTGCGTGAGCTCAGGTGGCACCTTGGTTCCTGGTGCTGCTCACTGGGAGGGAGGTGGGCCAGCTGTGCTGAGGGGAGGTCCCATGGCTCCCACAGCCACATTCCTGGGAAGAGTCCATCAGGGGTACCTGGGCTGGTGGGAGATTCGCTCCTGGAGGCGAGGACGGCTGGGCCCAGCCTCCTGCTCCTAGCACCCCACTGACCCTGGCCAGCTGGCCACCAGCCCAGGTGCACCTGCTCAGGCCATCCTCCCTATGGCCAGCTCAGAGCAGCGTTTCAGACCCTGGGGAGCTGCAGTGGCAGGAAGTGACCTCACACACCCTGACCTGTAGGCTTCCTTTTCCTGGATCTCTTCCTGTCTCCATGCCAACATCTGCCCACTCCCCCCCAGCCCTGGACTGTGCCCCCAGTGTCCCCTGCCCCAGGGGTGCCATCTGCCTGCCCTCCTCCTGTCTCACACACGTTGGGCCTGTGGTCCCACCTGTCACTTTCTGTGTGTCTGCCTCCCCGTGCCCCAGGGTCAGTGGGCAGCAGAGGGTGGCAGGCCAGTCTCTGTCCAGCTGGGCTCTGCAGCCTTGCCTGGGCTCCCCAGGCTTGTGGCCGTCTGTGAGCTCCTGGAGGCTGTGTGGTCACTCATTCTGCCCCAGCTGCGGGGAGGCCCACGGGCTGGTGCAGGCTCCTTTCCTCCACTGCACCTCAGCTGTGGCGGAGCTGCTGGCCTGGGCAGCCGGAGCACAGGCCTGTCTTCTGGCTGCTGTCACTGCTGTGTGGCCTCTGTCAAGGGTGCTCCCTGGAGAGAGCCACCGGGAGCTGTTCTAGGGGCACTCACTCTAACAATGTTCTGTTCTCAGGGCACCCCAGGGCAGGTGCTGCTGCCACCCTCGTTTGTGGGTGGGGAAACTGAGGCACAGCTGAGTTGCCTGCCCTGAGTCATCGTGCTGGGAGGTAGGAGGGTTGGGGTTTGGAGGCCTGCACCTCATATTAGCCCAGTCTCCCCCATTTCCTGCCCACTCCATGGCCCTGGCTGTGGCCGTGCCTGCCCCCCACCATGAGAGGGCAGCACACAGGTTCCCCGCGTGGGGTGGGAGGTGGGCAGGAGGGGCCCTGGGGGCGCAGTGGAGTTTGGGGTCCCGGGGTTTTGTGGGCACAGGTGTTCTCCCCCACATTTCCATAGAACATCCTCTGGGTGAAGGTGGAACGTGCTGGCCTCTGCCCTCTTGGTGTCCCCACTCATGGGGCTGTCTGGACAAGGCGCTGCCCGGCCCCAGCCATAGTGCTTCCACAGTTGGAGTCCAGCTGGGCTCAGTGGTCTCTGGGGTCCTGCTGCATGGTTGGGGAGGGGTTGTCAGGGAGGAGGGCCGTGGTCCTGTGCTTGTGCACACACATGTGGGGTCCTGAATGCCGTGTGTGTGTGTGTTTCTGGAGCAGAGATGCAACAGGGTCTCAGACGTGGAAGCATGTGTGACACATGTGTTGCAGCACAGACTGCTGGGCCCACACGTGTGGGGTTCTGGTTGCCATGTGCACGTGTGTGCGTGTGTGTTTCTGGAGCAAATGCCACAGGGTCTCAGACGTGGAAGCACGTGTGGCACGTGTCTCAGACGTGGAAGCATGTGGGACACATGTGTTGCAGCACAGACTGCTGGGCCCAGCCCGGTTTCTGGTTCTGAGGATCAGCCCTCCGGCCAGAGAAGCTGCATTTCTGGGACACGGACGCCACCGGCCAAGGTCACACTGCGGGGAGATGGTTTCCTTGATGGTGTTTAAGTGGCTCCTTGGAGAGAGGTTGGAGTGGGGGGGCTTCCTGCTTGTCATCTGGGTGATGGTTTCCTGCTTCTGCCAGGCTCACCAAGCCGGTGCCTTCGGATGGGGCAGCCCCGGTGCTGGGTCCTTCTTCCGCCCCACTCCTTCGTCTCTGCTCTGTACCCCAGCTTTCCCCCCAGGGCTGGACCTGACCCACAGCTGCTCTGACTGTACCCCGGCTTTCCCCCCAGGGCTGGACCTGACCCACAGCTGCTCTGACTGTACCCCGGCTTTCCCCCCCAGGGCTGGACCTGACCCACAGCTGCTCTGACTGTACCCCGGCTTTCCCCCCAGGGCTGGACCTGACCCACAGCTGCTCTGACCTGTGCGTGTCAGAGATGAAGACGCACCTTGCCCCTTCCAGGCCAGGTTGGTTCTTCTCATGAATGATCTTGGGCCAGCGTCGTGGCTCCGTGGGTTGAGCTGCTGCTTGTGACGCTGGCATCCCATGTTGGAGCTCTGGACCAAGTTCCGGGTTCTCTGCTTCTGAGCCAGCTGCCTGCTAGTGCACCTGGGGCAGCAGTGATGGCCCCTGCAACCCACGTCGGAGACCTGGATGGAGTTTCAGGCTTTTGGCGTCACCTGGCTCAGCCCTGGCTGTTGTGGCCATCTGGGGAGTGAACCAGCAGATGGAAGATCTGTCTCTCCCTCTTTCTCTGCCACTCTGCCTGTCAAATAAATAAATAACTCTGTAAAAGATGACTTGTGAGGCAGGGAGGTGATCCTGTAACTGCCACCCGAGAGCCGGCCCCACCCCGGGTTGGGGTCTGCACTTGCACGTCAGTCAGACCCAGTCACACGGACCCGTCCTGTCCTGGACGTCCCAGGCCCACCCCACGCCGAGCTCAGCTTCCCCACTCGGGTCCCCCCGCCTGGGTTTGTGGCCCTCTCTGCTCAGCCCTGAGCCCTCTGCCTGGGCTGGGGGTCTTTCTCGATTTGCTTGGGAAGAGCGTCGGGGTCAGCATCTCTGATCTGAACTGTGTCGGCCTCAAACGTCTCAAACTCCGGAACCTTTTGACTTTGGGATGCCCAGCCTGCCGGCAGCCGTTGTTTGTTGAGTGACCGTGGGAGTTGTTGAATCCACACCACATCCCCATGGCTGCGGGACCGGGGCGAGGGGCGCGAGAGCTCGTTCTCGGCCTCAGCTGGAAGCTGGAAGCAGGATTCAGACGCAGGCTGCCTCTAGCCGGTGTGTGCGAAGGTGAGCCGCTGGGACCCGTGGCTGGGGGTCTCAGGAGGTGCAGCCCTCTGCAGCACCACGGACAACCCGGCGTCTCCACCCCGAGGGGCTGTGCTGTAACATACAGTGCTGACGCGAGAATGAAGTGGTTCCGAGTGTCTGGCCGCGTGCGTAGGTGAGGATCTCAGTGGCCGGTGCACAGTCAGGAAGAAGGCGCCTCACGGCTGAGGCTGGATGCAGCCGGGCTCACAGAGGCCGAGCCCCTGGGGCTCTTGCCTGTGGCTTGGGCGGTTCTTCCTCCTTGGGTCTCAGTGCTGACCGAGTGGGTGCAGGCTGAGTCCCAGGGATGGCTGGGCCAGTAGTCAGTGTCTTCCCTGTTAAAGCAAAACCTTAGAAGCCCTGAGTAATCAAAGGCTGTTGCACCCGCCAGATTTGTAATTTAAATAAGAACAGCAGGATGGTCACGGTGTTTGTGGGACTTGGGCTGCCCTGAGAAAGCTCCTGGGCTCGGATGGCAGGAGCTGTTTTCTCTCAGGTCCGAGGTCGAGGTGTGAGTGGGGCTGTTCCTTCCGAGGCCCCTCCTTGGCGGCAGACGCCCCCGCTGCTGTCTGCTCACATGGCCGTGCCTCCATGTGCGTCTCTGCCTCATTCCCTCGTTCTTTAAAATTTTAATATCTTTATTTGCTTACTTATTTAAGAGAGAGAGCAAGTGCTCTCCGTGGGCTGCTTTACCCGGGCCAGAGCCAGGAGCAGGGAGCTCCATTCAGGTCTCCCGTGGGGGTGGCAGGACCCGAGTGCTCCAGCCGCTGCCTCCCAGGGTGCATTAGCAGGGAGCTGGAGATGCAGGTGCAGCTGAGACTTGAACCAGACATCCTCATACGGGCATCCCAAGTGGAGTCTTCGCCTCTGTGTGCACGGCCGCTCCGCGTTCTCTGAGGCTTGCGCCTGTGGGACCCGAGCCCTTTGAGATCCAGACGGTTGTCCCCTGACGGCTCCCTAAGCTGTTCTCAGCCGGCTCGGCCGTGGACACCCCCAGATGCAGCCATCTGATCTGCTTTTAGACTGCTCGTGTCTGCTCACCGCGTGAGTGACATCTCAGAGCGCGTACTGTTCAGCGTGGTGTCGCTGCGTTGTTGACATGGAGTGGACCCCTGTTGTCTGGCCCCGCAGGACCTGTGGGCTGTTCCCGATCTGGGACACTGGCTGGACCCGCTCTGCCCAATCTGGACACTGGCTGGACCCGCTCTGCCCGATCTGGGACACTGGCTGGACCCGCTCTGTCCAATCTGGGACACTGGCTGGACCCGCTCTGCCCAATCTGGGACACTGGCTGGACCCGCTCTGTCCAATCTGGGACACTGGCTGGACCCGCTCTGCCCAATCTGGGACACTGGCCGGACCGGCTCTGCCCAATCTGGATACTGGCTGGACCCGCTCTGCCCGATCTGGACACTGGCTGGACCCGCTCTGTCCAATCTGGACACTGGCTGGACCCGCTCTGCCCAATCTGGGACGCTGGCTGGACCTGCTCTGCCCAATCTGGACACTGGCTGGACCCGCTCTGCCCAATCTGGGACACTGGCCGGACTGGTTCCGCCCGATCTGGGACACTGGCCGGACCGCTCCGCCTGATCTGGGACACTGGCCGGACTGCTCCGCCTGATCTGGGACACTGGCCGGACCGCTCCGCCTGACCTGGACACTGGCCGGACCCGCTCCGCCTGATCTGGGACACTGGCCGGACCGCTCCGCCTGACCTGGACACTGGCCGGACCCGCTCTGCCCGATCTGGGACACTGGCCGGACCGCTCCGCCTGACCTGGACACTGGCCGGACCGCTCCGCCTGACCTGGACACTGGCCGGACCCGCTCCGCTCGCTCTCAAAGCTCTGTGTGAAGGGAGCTTCCTTCTCTTGAGCTGTCCCCCAGCAGAGGCCTCGTGGGAGGTGGGCTGCGCTCCTGCTGGACTTTGCAAGCGTCGACCACTGGGCTGCTTCCTGCTGCTCCTGCTCAGAAGAGACGGCTTGCAGACTCCCTTCCAGGACCAGGGAGCTGCTCACGATCACCCAGCCACGGGGGGCTGAGCTGGGATCTCCTGCGACTCAGGCCCAGAGGCGGGATGCAAGCGGGCAGGAGCCCCGAGAGCTGGCTTCTTGGGGCTCCTCCTGGTGTCCCCAACCAGAGGACATTCCTGGTGCTCTTAGAGTCCCCCGTTCTGTCTGCTTTGGAAGCCAGGGCCACACAGGCGTCGAGAGCTTTTAGGCAGGGCTGACCTGGGCGCTGTGTCCATCCTGGAACCGGACTGTTGTCGGTGACCCCCACAATGCGGCCCCCACCCCGGGCCGGTGGGCTCTGAGTGCCAGAGAGCTCCCCCAGGACACTTCTCCCTCCCGAGCTGCCCTGGCTGGGAGTCCTGAGGGACAGGGCCTAGAGAAACAGGAAGTCCCGGAGATGCTTCGTCTCCATCTGAATGGACAGGCCCGCAAATGACCATGTGCAGAGCAAAGCCACGGTGTGTGGGTCCCCATGATGGGGCCCTGGGAGGGCTGGGGGGCTGGTGGGCGGGTCCCCAGGGCCAAGGAGAGGCGTGGGCTGTGTGAGGCCTGGGGCTGGATCCATCACCTTTCCAGCACTCCTGTGCACCTGCCGCGGTAAATGCTGGGCGGAAGCAGAGGAAAGGAGTGCATGATGCGGACCCCGCGCTGGACCTGGGGGCCGGCTGGGGGGCTTTGCAGGGTCCTGGGAACTGCCAGACAGCCAGGGGCCTCGGGGGCGGATGTGGCCGGCCTGGGCTGGTGTCCACCACCCTGCCAGCGGTCGTGGCCCTGGGCCGCACACCGAGGAGACCTGGCCCACCTGAGAGGCCCTGGAAGGAAGACGGCTGCTGAGATGTTTGTTTATTCAGGATTTAATTACCATGTTTAAATATTAAAGAGTAAACAACGTGTGTCTAGTGGGACTCAACATTTACCAACAGGAGTTAGGATTTATTTAATTATTTGTGCTTTGCTTGCCCTGAGTGTCACGTTTCTGACTTTGTTCTGGGGAGGCCGTGGGCTGTCCGCCCTCCAGGACACAGCAGGGATGAAGGGCAGGGAGAGGAGGGAGGGGAGCAGGTTCTGCAGAAGAGGAGCCGGCCAGGGGCAGTGCTGGGGGCCGCGTCCGGTTGGTGCAGACACGGGAGAGGGCTGTGGCGGCTCAGGAGGCCTGGGCTGCCAACGAAGGAGTCGGGGCCACGAGGGAGCCTCGGGGGCTTTCTCCAGCCAGGAGAAGAGGGTCTCGGCTGTCCCCCATGAGGGCGGCGGGTCAGTCTGGGCGTCTCGCCCGGGGGCACGGCTTCTCCCCACCGTGCTGGAGGAGCCCCAGGCTGGCTGTAGGTGCCCTGGCGCCGTGGCCACGGCAGCTGCCCCCATTGTGGGTAGGCCGTGCCCTGTCCTGGTCCCTGCTGGGGAGGACCTTGCATCCCAGGGTCTCGGCGAGGAGCCCGGGTGCTCAGAGACTCCACTGGGGGTTATTTATGGGCCAGGCACGCTACAGTTTTAATTTTTTCTTTTTGCTTATTCAGGCTTTAGCTGCAGAGGAAAACAGCCTGGGGTGCCTCCGAGATAGATTCTCTCTGCCCCATTAACTTATTCAGTGGGTTTAATGGCTCTTCCCCCAGCCTTGAAGCCGTCATTAAAAGGCAGAGATTTATAAAAGCAAAGACTGAGCTTTGGTCAAACTTTCACGCTGAGCTGGGAGGGCAAGGTGGGGGCAGCCCGAGGCCCGGACCTCCGGCCACAGCTGTGCCTATAGCTTCCCGGGGCTCAGGGGCGCTGATGACCCCACAGGGAGTCTGGCTCGCCCAGTCCCTCAGGGCAGGGGGTCACTGAAGGGCAGGGGTTGAATTTCTTGTGGTCCTCGGCGGGCTCTGGGCCTCCCACTGCTCCCCATCTGCTCTGGGTCAGTGTACTGGACGTCACGTCCCCAGAGGCTGCTTCAGGGAGGAACTGCCTGTCAGAAGCCAGTCCTCGTCAAGCCAAGTGATGAGAGGGCCAGCTGCCCAGATGGACCAGGGTACAAGTGGCTGGCAGAACAGGCTGGAGCTGCTGTGCTGAGGCCCCGTTGGCCAAGTTCACCAAAACCGTGATCTGAGGAGAGATCATCGCGTGAGGCCCAGGGAATCGGATCAGGCCAGTGCACTCTGGCTGCTCTCTGCTGTCCCTGTGCAGGGCTGGACGCGGCTGGGGACGCAGTGGGTGTCTGGCCAGTGCCCGCCTGTCAAGAGAGGGTGGTGTGAGGAGCGCACGTTGCCACGCACGGGTGCTGTTTGGGGGCTCCTTCAGCGAGGAGGTGGCACCCCGTAGGCACGGGTCGGATCTGGGTGGGGTGGAGGGGCAGGGGCTGAAGGATTCGCCTGGACTCTGCGGGGTAGAGGGAACGGGCGCGTGAGCCTGGAGTGTGGGGAGGCTGGAGCTGGTGCTGAGGTCAGCACCGTGCCTTGGCTTAGCGATTGGAGTCAGGGCTTCGGAAAGTTCAGATGGCCTTGAGAAGAGTCGCAGGTGTGTTTGTGGATGGAAAACTAAAATCAAGAAAGTGGGAAATAGAAAAAGAAATTACTCGCAGCCCCAGCAACCAGAAGAAAACACAACAAAACAAAACACACTTTGATGAACGTCCAGGGCTGGTTCTGGAAGCAGCACGCCAGGCGCAGAGGAGATTTCTGGAAACTTCCGTGGCTGTGAGCACACAGGAGGTACCTGAGAGCAGTGAGCGCTGCAGCAGGTTTCAGCCGTGTTCCTTGCTTCTCTCCCCGGGTGCACACGGCTGGGTTTACCTGAGCTCTGTGTAGACGGAGCAGGCTAGTGTGCACGAGGTCCTCAGGGGCAGAGTCCCGAGTGTGCTCCTGTACCCCATAGGCATGCTTGCTTCATGTTTTGAGGGGAGTCTGCACGTGCTGCACATACTGAGGAAGAGAAGTGGGGCAGAGCTGGCCGGGAGGCTGCAGTGTAGAACTTGGGAGAGGCCAGGATGGAGAGCAGAGGTGTTTCAGAGCGACAAGGAGGGCTGGGGCGCCGGCATCCCCAGGACCTGGGCAGGGGCCGGGCCAGGGCTGCTGTGTGTGCGGGCAGCTGGCAGGTTGCGAATGGGCTGCAGTGGGGGTCCTGTCCCAAGGGGCAGCCAGGGGAGTTTGTCAGTGAGGGGCAGCACGCGGCCAGGTGCGGCACTCCTGCGTGGTGCCCGGCTAGCCTGCTCTGCGGGTGTCTGAGCAGCTGCGTGCCTGGGCCGATGGGCTGTCCTCTGAGAGAGCTTCTTTGCCTCTAGCTCCCAGACCTTTCACCCCGCCTCTGTTCAGGCGTCTCCTCCCGGGGCGTTCCGTCGGTGGGATCACGCCTCTCTGTTGCCCTCAGCTGTCCCGGGCAGGTGTGCCGCGGCTGACAGGAGAAGTGGAGACGCTGGATTCTGGTAGAGCTGCAGGATTGGTGGCTACATGATAATTAGTAATAATGGGGAAATCAAAATGAGAGCTACTAATTTGCACTCACGTGGCTTCTCAAAATGCCGTTGCGCTGCTCTTGGGGGGAGGCTGGCCAGGTTGGATTGCTCCATTTACAGAGGGCGAATGCCTGCTTCCCACTGCAGCTAGAATCCCATGCACGGGGTTTCTGAGCCCGGGAGCTTCCCTGCGTGGACTCTGAGCCTTCCTGGGACGCCCAGACTCCCTCCCATCTTCTTCCTGGCTGCAGAAGCACCTCCAGTGACGACAGTGACGGCCGTGACGGGCTGACAGCACTGGCACCCAGCAGCGGGGGCTGATGCGTGCCGGCTCTGTGCCAAGCTCCCTCTTAGCGGCTTTCATCTACCTTAATCACAACTGGATGTGGAAACGGAGACATTAGGGATTGAGTCACATGCCAGGGTCATCCAGCCGGTGTCACATAGTGGACATAGCTCAGGTAGCTCCCAGGAGATGCAGGTGCCAGCCTCTCTCGTCTGAGACTTGCCGTCAGCTGCGTCGTAACCGGGCGGGTTTTCCAAGCTGGAACACGTGTCCCTGAAATCGGCTCAGCGAGGAAGTCGGTCTGAATGCATCTGTGCACCCGGAACAAAACAACTGTGTGGCAAACTAGATAAGATATTTGTAGCATTGATTGCTTTAATTCATTCGGGGCGGGGGGGAGCAGGTGCTGAGAGCAGGTGAGGGAGGCTGCCCCACCTGTGTGCAGAGCTGGCCAGGGCAGAGGTCCAGGGCTGTCTGTGCCCCTGCAGCACTGCCTCTGCACCGGGTCTGACCCAGTATAGACTGCTCTGCTGAGCAGGGCACCTGCTCCTGGAGTGGGGGGTGGGGAGGGGACCAGGGAGTCTGACCCGAGGAGCACCCAGCTCTCCCCATGTCCCTGAAGGGTCGGGCGGAAGATGGTTCAGTTGGGTGGGGGTCTTCATGCCGAGACACTCAGCACACACTGGAGGTGCCATGGAGAAGGGGCTGTAGGATGCTGGGAGTTCCCTGGGAGCTCTTCAGTGGACAGCAGCCCTTACACTGGGGCGTGGGGGTGTTGGATGTGGCCACGTGAGTCATCAGACCAGCCTGCCTGGGCTGCAGCCACTGAAGATAGACGTCTGACGAGGGGAGGGTCTCTCTCACAGTGGCCAGGACGTCCCTGGGAAGGGGAGGCGGGAAGGGACAGGGTAAGGAGGAACCCGCTAGGCAGGCAGAAAGCCCCCTAGAGGTGCCCTCAGGACCCCCATCGCAGACTTCTGCTTGAGTCTCAGGGTCCAGGCCGGGCTGCCCCAGCGGCCTGGGAAAAGGCAGGGTGGACTTGTGGTTTCTGTCTCTGGAAGTGAGTGCCGACCAGGGCACGGCCATCTCTGCAGGGCCTGCCTGTGCATGTGTGTTCCCCTTTGTGCTCTGCCTTGGGCTTTGTGGAGCAGCTCGGAGAATCACCGTGGAGCCCAGGACATGACCCCCGAGCAGGAGGCGGGGCTGGTTCTGCCCGGGTCACATCCGGCTGAGAAGGAGGGGCAGGGAAGCCCGTGCAGAAGTTCCCAGGGGCCAGGTGCAGCTGTTGAGTTCCCTGTGTGTTCTGGGCTGGAGCAGGTGCTGTGAGCCCTACCGAGGGGCCCGTGTTTTTTGGAGGGCTGGGCAGGGGGCAGCAGCCCCTGGGTGGAGGACCCACAGAAGGTGCAGGAGATTAGGGACAAAGGTGAGGGGCTTGCTGCTGTGTGTGGGAAGTGGCAGTGGCCAGAGTGTTGGCCTAGATGGGGGGCAGGATCCTGAGTTCAGGGGCGCTGGGGATGGAAGCGAGGGGCTGCAGACCACAAGGTCAGGCTGGAGTGGACATGGAGGGACGTGTGGCTTCCTGCTTTGTTGTGTGACCTGGAGCTGAGGCTGAGAGATGTTGGGAGTGAGGGGGGTGGCTCCTCACAGCCAAGCCCTACCCCAGCCTGGGGGCTGCTGCTTATTTGTATGCAGCTGGTGTTGGAGACCTCCTATGCTCGGGTCGCCACTCCCTCCTGCACCCTGGAGCACCCTGGGAGAGGCGGTGTGGGGGTGCTTCTGCAGCTCTGATGGGGTCAGTCCTTTTAGAAACAGGGACAGGCAGCTCTGGTGAGACCCATGCCTGCCTGAGCCCAGTATTTGGTGCCCTTTGTGGGGGCCATCTTCCCTCGCTCTGCAGCAGCCCCACAGGGGAGGGGTATCTCTGCATTTCCTGTTGGGTTTCTTTCCTTTGCTCACCCTGGCCCAGGGTGCTTCCCCACCCCACCAGGGACAGACACCATGCTGGCTCTGGCTGGCGTTTAGAAGGAAAGAACTGGGCAGGCCTTTGGCACAGCAGTTAGGATGCCCACCTCGTATCAGGTGTGTGGGTCTCCACCCTGATGCCAGCTTCCTGCAGAGGCACACCTGGGAGGCTGCAGTGATGGCTCAGACACTTGGGTCCCTGCCACCTCGTGGAGACCAGGATGGAACCGGAGGCTCCTGGCTTTGGCCTGACCCAGCTTTGGCTGTGTGGGCATCTGGGGGAGTAGACTAGCAGATGGGAGCTCTCTGTGTCTCAGTGTACCTTTCAAGTGAAAAGAAAATAAGAACTAAGAACAATGGAACGCTTCGCTCACTGTTAAGGGAGAGTAAAGTGGAAAGAATCACAGGAAACAAAGATTCAAAATCCTCGTCTTCTCAAAGCCAAGGGCCCCCCCTGCCTCCCAGCCTTGTCCCCTGTGGTCCTGTTCTCCGCCCTGCAGCTCTGGAACTACCACCCTGGGGATCGCGGACCCTCAAGGTCACGTGGGCTGAGCGTCCCTCATCAGACCTGGCTTCCCAGTGTCGGGGCGTCCCTGCTGGGCGCCACGCAGTGCTTCCTGTTGGAGACACAGGGGTAAGGATGCCAGTGTGGCAGCTTCTGGCTGTTGAATCCAACACGTTCCAGGCCCGCGAGGCTTTAGAGGTGTCCTCAGGAACCACTGTGTGTTTATCGGAAGGTGGGGCACCCCCCACCCCCGCTAGCTCCGTGGGGCAGGGGAGGTGTGTGGGGGTGGTGAGGAGGAGACCTTCCCCAGCTGCTGTGGGCGCTTGTCTGCCTGAGCCGGGGGTGTCGGCCCTGCCAGGAGGCTGAGCCCTCGGCCCTCCTGTCTGCTTGATGCTCTGTCTCAGACCTCGGTGTGGCTGGCCAGCCTCTGGTGCCTGCAGCAGGGGCCACCCTAAGCCTTCCTGGGAGAGACCTTAGTGTGCACCTGGGGGCTGCTCTTTCCCACGCTGGGCCCTCCTCCACCCAGCGTCCGCACCAGCTCTGAGCCAAGACCGCACTTGGTCAGACAGCGGGGTCTCAGGCCTCCCAGCTCTGTGTCCTGCTTGCTCAGCCTCTCCCAAGAGCAGGCAGAGTTGGCCTCACTGCCGCCTCTCAGCCCAGTCCCCCTTCCCTCAACCACTTCCTGTCTGCCTGGGGCCGTGGTGAGTCTCTGCTCCCACCACTGCTGCCTCTCAGCCAGCCCTTTATTCCAGTGAGTCTCCCAGTGGGCACTGCTGTGGTACCCATTTGGATGAAAAGGACCAGAAGGGTTGAGCTCCTGTCCCAGACCTCTGATGAGGCATGGAGTAATGCTGACATGGGCAGAGCTGCTCTTGCCAACAACTGTGCCCCGGCCACCTCCTGGCTCAGGGTCATTTCCCCGCCCAGCTTCTGGGCCCCCAGTATGCCTGGCTCTAGGACACCTTCCTCCAGGAAGAGGCCCCTCCCCTGCTGCCTGGGGCCACGCCCCGGCCTCACATCCCATGGATATGGGCGGTACAGGCCGCTGAGTCCTCCCGGTGGCCTCGGGTGGGGCTCTGCCGGCACAGCTGGCCAAGGGCATTCTGCTCGGCTGCGTCGGGGAGGTCACTGTCTGCCCGCGGCCGTGTGTGCGGCCGAGCCCGCCTGGGCCCTTGACATCTGCCAGCCCCAGCGCTCCCCAGTCTGCAGCTCTGGCTGGAGGGCGAGGGAGGCAGCTGCTCCTCGGCGCTGCCCGCCTCCTCCTTCTCCCCGGCCTTCTCTGGCCTCCCGGTGAGGCCAGCCAACATCCTCACGGTGGCCCGGCCAGCCTCAGTGTCCTCTCTGCTGTCACTGTGGCCTGAATGTGTCCCCTGAGGCTCGCAGGTTGGATGCTCAGTCCCCAGTGGGTGTGAGCGATGATTAGGTCACAAGGGCTCCAGGGTCACGAGTGGATTAATGCAGTTATGGCGGGACTGGGCCCCTCTTCTCCCTCCACACCTCCTGCTCTCTCTCGTGACCCTTCCCCACTGCGGGGTGACTTGGCAAGAGGTTCTCAACAGTGCCTGCCTTGACTGTGCACTTTGTCCTCCCAGAACCCGGGGTCCCAGTCCCTGGGGCTGTGCTGCACAGTGCAGGTGCTGAGTTGGTGTTGACCGCAGTGCCTGCCGTAGAGGTGGACGGGAGAACTCCAGGTGCCCACCCTGCAGGAGTGACTGGCGACAGGTCACAGCTGCCACCTCCAGCTGGCCACTGCCACCGTCCTGGGTTCCCACCTGCAAAACCAGAGTCCTGAGGAGTTCCGGTGCCTGCCGTGAGCGCGTGGGAGCCGGGAGAGAGTGTGTGGCCTGAGCACTTCTCAGGACTGTTCTCGTTGCACTGTTGAAGGGAAGCTTCAGGGTTCAGGTCACAAAGCGACGCCTGCCCGCCGAATCCCAGCAGGGGGCCTGGCCAAGCCACTTAACCTTCCTGTGCTTCAGCTTCCGATCTGCAAAGTGGGCAGCACCGTGGCCCTGCCCCGCAGATTTGCCTGCCACGTGCTGAGCTCGGTGCTGAGCCGGCTTGGCGGGGCATGTGCTCTGGTTGGGCACCGGGGTCTGTGCCAGTGCCCAGTCCTCCCTGAGTTCTGACCAGGGCTGAGCAGGTCCTCCGTGCCTCCTCAGCCTGCGTGGGCTGATAGGCGTTGCTTTGCCTCTGGCTGTGCTCTGGGGCGTGGTGGGCCTCTGTGGCCACGAGAGCCCAGCTGCAGGGAGCCCTTGCCGGCCAGGAGCTCTCCCGGCCCACGTGAGCTGTGCTGGTGAATGAACCCTGCATCGCTGGGCCAGAGAGCCCCTTCATTCTTCTGGTCTCGACAGCTGTGATCCGGTCACATCCTGGCAAGACCCTTCCCCTTCCAGGTTCTCTAGGGTCGGGACTCTGTGGTGGGGGGAGGTGGGAGTGCGTGGAGGACACAGGACGGACTCTGAGCTGTCTGCCGTGGGAGCATGTTTGTTCCTGCTTGTCGCTTTTTCCTTACGAGTTTAAGGAACGCTAAGATGGACGTGGGATTAGGGCTCTGGCCCATCCTGTCCGTCGCGAATGAAGATGGGTGGAGAAGCACTGGCCTGAGCCCGAGCTGTGCGCCAGCCCAGGAGTCAGCATTTTCAACCCTGGAGCCTCTGGCACACCCAGGTGTAGACTCCAGGGAGAGTCACCCATCCCGGCCCTTCTGCCGTCCGTTTCTCCTGTGTCCTTTTTAGAAACGGGCAGTGGGAGCGGGTGGGGAGGGAGGTGGCTGCAGGTGCCCGAGGCGTGGGCACCTCCTCAGTGCCCCCAGAGGAGGCCACTCGTTGTCTCGGATCACACCCCTCCTGAACACCGCGGGTGCTGGGCCCTGCTCCCCTGGTCTCACAAGCAAGGCCCGGGAAAGCCGAGTGCCTTGGCCGTGGGCACAGCAACAGCACCTGAACCCCAGCTACCCCCTCGTGCCCGGCAGGTCCCTGTGGCCAGGCCCTGGGGCTGACCACAGGTCTCAGGCTTGGTGGTCTTTGGGTCCCAGGCATTCTTCAGGGTAGGAGGAGCCGGGTTTTAGCTGTGGCCTTCCTGGGGGCCGTGTCCCCGGCTGTTTGCTCGCCAGGTTCTGCAGCGTCCCTGTGTGTGGCCCGGGGCCACAGTGCTTGCTATCATGTGGCTGAGGCCCCCTTTCGTTTTGTTTGGTTTTGTTTCGTTTCTTTGATTTCATCCCACTGTGCTCAGATCTTCAGGTTACGCCTTTTACATCCAAGCCTGGGAATTCAGTCTGATGTACCTGGGGATTTTCCTAGGTGTGTGACGCTCCTGTCCCCTGGCTGCATGTGGGCCACGGGTCCGGCTGGGCTGGAAGGGGCACAGGAGGTAGATGTCATGGTGCTCCTGGGTGTGACGTGGGCCTGTGGCGGGAGCCGTGTGGCCATGGACAGGTTGTCCCTGGCTTGGTTCCAGCCTGGCACGGGGGTGATGCTGCTGCCTCAGCTCAGGGCTGTCGTCTCTTGCCGTTGTTCTTAGGGCTCTTGCCGTGGCATCTGTCGCCCAGGCTGTGGTGACAGGCCAGTTCGGTGAGCCATGTCCTCTGCCGTGTGGTCAGCCTCACTGCTGGGTTGGAGGAGCCCCGAAGGGGGTTGCAGGCTGGGTGTGTGATCACACAGGCTGTGTCGGGCGAGGCTGGGTTTGCAAACAGGCAGGTTTGGGTGAGCAAGAGTAACTTTCAGGCTGGGGCGGGGGTCTTGGACACTCGGTGGCTCCAGCCGCATGGGGTCTGTGTGGAGACGCAGGTGTCTGTGGTGACAGCCTTGAGGTTCTGGGTAGCTCGGGAGGTGGTGCAGGGTGAGAACCGTGGTCGTCTGTCCCTGGGAGCCCAGGCCCTGTAGCTGGACTGCCAGCCTGAGGGTAGTGGTGGGGCTCCCCCCGCCTGATGGCTGCGGCCTGGGGTTGCACCCTCCCTGCTCTGTGCCGAGTGGCTCCTCTGCCGCCTCCCAGACCCTACTTTGCCTGTGCTTTGTGAGGGGCGACTCCAGGCTACCAGGTCCAGCAAGTTGGGCTGGGTCCGTCTGGCCCCACAGCCCCGGTCTCCTGCAGCCTTGCCCTGTGGCAAAGGCCTGTTTGTTCCTCCTGGGGTGGGGGCCGGTTCTGTGAGTCCCCAGAGGGTGCACAAGGGGCCATGCCCCTGCTGTTGCTTGTGCTCCTGTGGGAGGCAGGTGCTCCCTTTACAGATGGAGCCAGGAGTGGTTCCTCACAGCTCAGCTGCTCTTGGGGGCTGAAGCCCCACACCTTCAAGGAGAGCCCACTCCCCGTGTTCTTCTAGGGAGGCCTGGAAAATGGGCACAAGAGCCTTAACAAACTGTGGGAAAGCCAGGTGGCTAAAGTGCTCCCTCTGGGGCATCCTGGCCTGGGGCTCAGGAGCGTCGAGGGTGTCCACGCTGCCACACCACTGCCTGCTGCCAGTGACTGTCCCCACTGAGCACTGCCCCGGCCGCCTCCTCCCCAGCCCTGTGCTGTGACTCCTCTGGGGACCTCGGGGCGGCCAGTCCCACGGTGTCTGTCCTTCCGTGTCCAGCTTCACTGGCATGCTGCCCTCAGGACCCCCTCCTTCCGCTGTGGTGCCCCCCAGTGCCTGCTGCACACTCTGGTTCTCCCGGGGGTGACACGTGGCTTCTTCTTTCCTCTCCCGTGGGCAGTGACGCTGTGAGCGTGGGTGTGCCAATAGCTCAGGTGTCTGCCTGCCCTCCTCTGGGGGTCTGCCCAGAAGTGGGACTGCTGGCTCACGCATCCTGTGCCATCCTGTGCCACGATCCCCCACGGTGGCCCACGGGGCTGTGGTTTCCCGTGTCATTCTCTGCTGTCTGTGGGTCGTCACCCTCAGTGGCTGTGAGGTGGTCTTTCACTGTGGTTTTGGTGAGCATTTCCCTGGTGATGGGTGACCATGAGCATTTTTTACGTTCTTTTTGGCTGTGAGAGTCATTTTTTGGAGGGGCGTTGTGGTGTTTTCAGTACGCAGTCCTGATGTAGCTGGGATGTTGGGTTGAACCCCAGGGTCTCAGGCAGCCCTGATGCAGACCCCGTGGACCCCCAGCAGTCTCTGCTGCAGCCCTTCCCATCCCAGGGGAGCTGCAGAGTGGTACTGGCCCTGCACCTGTTTGATCCTGGGCTAGACAGGGCCGTTGCTGGAGCCGCTGACGTCCCCGTGTGCTGACTCGGGCCAGGCGCCTGCCTGATGCTGTGTGAAATGTTTCCTTCTTCAAGTCTCCTGGTGGAGTAGGGGTAGAGTGCAAGCTGCTGAGTTCACGTCGCAGGAAGGCCCTCCCAGGGGTGCGGGGTGGGGGCTGCCCAGGACCAGAACAGCCCGCGGGCTCTGAGTCGAGTGCAGGAGGAAGAGTGGGACCCTCCCTTCCCTGGCAGCCCTGGACAGCGAGGCTCTCAGCAGGTGCCCCCTCCTGTGCCGGGTTTGCCGCTGGCCCTGGTGTTTACACGTGCATGTCACACGCACCAGCTCCTGCCTCCCGATCTCATTCTAGAATTCTCTGGGCCTCTGCTGTTCTCATCCCACGTCCACCCAGCTGCGCTGAGAGCTCCCGCTGACCCCGACTCCTCCCCCTGCAGCTCCCTCTGGGCTGCGGGGGGCACGCAGCAGGTGACACAAACACGACGAGGTGGCACCCAGCAGGCTGGGGCCCTCTGCCCGCCCCCCAAGGTTCTGAGGCTCAGAGAAGCCCGAGGTGACCGCAGGCCTGGGCTCTGTGCCCCGAGCCGTGCTGGTCTGGGCCCGGCACAGGAGGAAGGGGGTCTGAGTCCCTCCGCTCCCTGGGCAGTCTCGGTGCCCACAGTGCCTCACGAGTAAGCGTCTGCCCGTGGCTCCCGTGGAAGTCAGAGACGCGACCCAGGAGCCAGCTGCCAGCTCTGTGACGGGCGCTTCCGCTGCCATTTCCATGGGATTCTCACCTGGTTCTGTGTTGTTAGAAACGGGTGTATCTCGGCTGCATCTTCTTGGCTTTATCCTACAAAAACGACTTTATTGAGTTCTAGTTTAAATGTTCTCAGGATCCATTTAGGGTTGACCACGGGGAAAGCAAATCCATGCATTTCCCCCTGCACTTCCTACTGCACTGCCGTCTTACACAGGGTGCTCGTGGCCGGCGCCTTCTGGATTTAGCGTCAGGGAAGGAATGTGTGCCAAGGACGCGGGGCCGCTTGATTTGTTTCCTTTTCACTTGTCTGCAGGAACCCTGTGGCCCCGTTTCTCCCTGTCCCTCAGTTCCTGGCACGGGCAGTCCCTGCCAGGGCCTTTGTACGTGGGCCGGCTATGTGTGTTGCGGTGTCCCTGGTGTTGGAACGCGCAGGCGCACTGCCCGTCTGCACAGGGGTGGGGGGGGGCAGGTCATGTAGATGCGATATGAAGTAGCGCCGTCCTGAGAGGAACAGGGAACACAGGACTGGGCTGGGCCTGCCTGGGCTGAAGCCGTTCCCATGAAGTGTCCCGGGCCTGCCCAGAGGGAGGGACCAGGGGTGACTGCTGAGCGCCTACGGGAGCCTCTTGGGGTGACGGACACGTTTGAGACTGGGCAGAGGTGGTGTTTGCACTGCGCTCTGAGTGCATTACCTGGAAGAGGTGTGGCTGGCCTTGACCTGCCTGGCGACCTCCCCTGACCCGTGTGGACGGAGCCTCTGGGTAGAGCCTTCAGCGCAGGGAAGGGACGCGGCTCGCTCAGTCTGCTTTTGCCATAGCCCGGAAGGAAACTGGTTCACTTGGAGGCACTCAGATTCTTGTTCTGCTCGGACCTGACCGCTGGAAACCACATCTCTCGGGCTCTTTTGTGTGGTGTTGGTTGGTGTGGCCAGTGGGAGGCGCTGGTCAGGGCTCGCAGGCGAAGGGAGGGTTCCTTGCTGGGCATGGCCTCCACAGCTTTGGACGTGGCCTCCACAGGTTTGGCTGTGGCCTCCACAGCTTTGGACATGGCCTCCACAGGTTTGGCTTTGGCCCTGTCTTGGCAGCTGCAGCCCCTGCTCGGGTCCCTGCTGTCTGGTCCCCACCTGGGCTTCAGCCTGTGGGCCTCCTGCCACTACAGCCTCACTTTGGAGTCCATCTGGCTTTCCAGTCGTCCCCACCAAATTCCTCACCCAGCGCCGAGCGTGGGCTCCGCGCTCCTGACTCGGCCGCGACGGCAGATGGCTGCTGTAAGCTGGCTGGAGCAGCAGCAGCAGCAGGTAACAGGCCTGCCTGTGCGTGCACTGCGCTCGCCAGCCTGTGGCAGCGGCAGGCATGGCCTAGCATCCTGGGCCTTGGCCGGCAGCCAGCTCCTCCTCACCCATGGAGCAGGGGCCATGGGCCAAGACCCTGGGGTGCACCTGAAACCACAGAAAGGGCCCAGCCCTGTTGTGTTGATGTCCCCACACACCCCACCTGTGACCAAGTTTAACTCGTAGTCAGGAGTCATCAGGACGCGCAGCACCTGGCTGCCACACCCTGCAGTGGCTCCCTTTCCTCTTGTGGCCGTGTGAGGGGTCAGGAGAGGACGTGAGCTGCACGTCAGGCTCGGTGCTGGGGTGCCGTGCGCACGCCCCGTGGTGTGGACGGGGATCTGATCGCCGAGGCAGCCCCGAGCAGCTAGCGTGTGAGTGGGCACCTGCGGTGTGGGCGGGCTGCATGAGGCAGTGGTTTGCACCCTGGCTGGATGGAGTGGGATGGCACCAGGTTTCACAATTTAAAACTTAGATGAATTATTTCTGGAAAGTTTGGTCATATTTTTGGACCAGAGTTGAGCGTGGATTCCTGAGGCTGCAGAGAGAAAACGTGGATGGTGGGGCAGGGAGGGTTGGGGGTGCGTGGGCCGGGGCGAGCAGGGTCGGGAGCCTCCGCTCAGTCTGCAGGCGCCTGTGTCACCGTCTCCTGCCTCCTGATTCACCCAGGTGCGGTCAGTGGCCTCTTGGCCTTCACTCCCAGAAAAGCCTGGAACTATCTCAGAGGGGCTGAGGGCACCTTTTCCGTTTCAGCCACACGCGGCCTCAGTTCCCCTGTGCATCTTTGCCCAGGGCTGCACTCCGCCCGGGCTCGGGCGCAGCGCCGTGGAGGCAGGGATGCCGATTGGTTGGATTCAGGGCTCTCTGGGCTGCTTTTCCTCACGACCACCCCAGAGCTTTTATGAGATACAAATGTGCGGGCTCCACCTCGGCCCAATGGAGCCGTGGTCTCTGTGGGTGGCCCAGGCACTGGTGTTCCCCGAGGGACCCCAGGCCTGTGACGTTGAGCCAGGGGTCTCGGTGGTGGCTGCAGCCCATCACTGCTGGTCACTGAGGGCTCCTCCTGCCACGCAGTTGAACTTGGGAAACGCCCGTGGCTGCTCTGGCCTGGCGCGTGCAGACCTCCTCCTGGGCCTGCTGCAGACTCCCTAGCCTCCTCCTGGCCAGATCTGCGCTCCGGGCGCCCAGGCCTGCGTGCAGCTCCCGCCCAGGCACGAGGAGGCGGCTGTGCTTGGCTGTCAGACGGCTTGCTCCCCGGGATCCCCACTGCTTGCAGATCCTCTTTCTCCGCCCTTTAGAGGGAATCGTTTGGTGCTCTGTTCTGCTAAAACAGGACGTGGAAAGGGGCCGGCACAACCAGGGCTTCTGTGAGAGGGAGGGGCTCCAGTGCTGGGGAGAACCTGGAGACGGGGCGTGGAGGGGATTGGAGGGTTGTGGTGGGGGGCTGGGGGCTGAGCAGGCCCCTCAGCAGGGTGCTGCTGCCTCACTGCAGGGGCACAGTCTCACTGCGCGTGTCTGGGTGCAAGTGCAGGGAGTGCCTGGAGCTTCTGCCATTCAGGTTGGAGGGGTGTGAGCACCCAGGTCCCGGGATGGTGGCTTCTCAAGGCAGCCCACGGGAGTGAGCTCTTTCCCTAACCAGTAGCTTCCCTGCCATCTCCGGGAGTTGGCGCACCTGGCCCTGTGTGCTCAGGCAGAGTTTGGGGGTGATGTTGATGGTGGCTGGGAAGCTGGGGTGGTAGGGGCAGTGGCTTATCTGGGAGAAGCCTGGTGTGGGATGTGTGTCTGCTGCCTCCTCTAACCTCTGAGCTGTCACGTTGTTGGTGCTGGATCTTTGAGAGGACCGGGGAGGGCCGGCTCCTTCCCTGGAGCCAGAGCCCCCGCCCTAACACACGGCTTCACCAGCGAGTTTCTGTGGCCAGATCAGGCTGCTGTACCCACCCTGGTGCACAGCATGAGCCGTAGTTCCTTGTTTGGTTACAGCTGCTGTGCCTGAGGAACGCAAGGCTCTGTGATAGCCTTGGTCAGGTGCCAGAAACGTCGGCCCCAGACCGCAAGGAGCAGGTGGGTGGACGGGGCTCTGTCAAGCGGAAGCAGGCCCTGGGAGCTGGTGGGGACACAGGTGCCATGGCGGCGGCACGGAAGCAGTGCCATGTTGAAGCATTTTTGGCTTCCCCAGAGCCTATTGGCATTCAGTCTCTAAAGAGGTCTCCCAAGACCCTGGCCAACATGGTGGCAGCCCTCCTGTCTGCAGAGGAGCTGAGGGGTCGGGCAGGGTTTGGACAGGTGCCAACGTGGCTGGAGGGCTGAGGGAGACCCTGTTTGACCACGTACCTCCAGGCCTGCCCTTTTGTTTGTTGGAACCGGGGCAGCCACCCTGGGGGTGGTGGCTCTGTGCTCACAGCAGGGCTCCTCCGTGCTCTGTGAGCAAGTCCTCGCTGGCTATGCCAGAGCTCACATGCTGAGAAGGCCGGGGCAGGCAGGGTAATGGATGATTTCACAGGACTGTCACTGCCCAGCAGGCTCCAGGCCTCTCCTGGAGTCTGGACCGGTGTTTGCAGGAGGGTCCCTGAAGGCATGGGGCAGCAGCAGGGTCTGAGAGCTGAGGCCCACTTTGGCCATCCTGGGCTCTGGGCATACTTTGCTGTTGCCCTCATGTTCATTTGAGCCACACATCTGTGTTCTGCCCCTGCAACATGCATTAAGATCCGTGGTCTTCAGGGCTGGTGCTTGGCACAGCTGGTTGAGCCAAGGCCTGCAGGGCTGGCATCCCATAGGGACGCCACTTCCATTGCAGCTCCCTGCTAACGCTCCTGGGAGAGCAGCCGAAGATGGCCCAAGTGCTTAGGTCCCTGCACCCATGTGGGAGACCAGGACTCCTGGCTCCTTTCTTTGTCCTGGCCCAGCCCTGGCTGTGTGGCCCTTTGGTGAGTGAACCTGTAGATGGAAGGTCTCTGTCTTTCCCTCTTCCTCTGTAACTCTGACTGAAATAAATAAATCAGTCTAGCTGCTGGAGTGTGCTCTGCTGGCCCTCCCTCAGCCTGCACCCCGAGAGTGCCCCTTTCCCCAGACAAGGGGCAGGGAGCGAGGGTGCTGCCCGACTTCAGCACAAAGCGCAGTCTGCTCTGTGTGTCCCATCCAAGTGGCCCCCGGTGGCCCAGCGGGAGAAGGGCTGTCTGTCACTCGGGTTGTCCCGCCCAACTGTGAGTGATGCTGGTGATCGGGCCGGGGCGCACCTGCCTGCAGCAGGCAGCACCAGGATGACGTCTTCCCGGGCACCGCACCCCTGCCTCTCCTCCAGGCAGCTGAGCACAAGCGGGTGGGTGGGTGTGGTGTGGCCCAGCCCCGTCTTTGCACGCTGATGGCACCGATGAGTTCGTTCAGGGAGCGTTTTTGCACCTCCCCTCTGTGAGCAGGGCTTGAAGGAAAGGACTTTCCTGAGATAAGGCTAGCTGCAAAGGAAGAGCTGGGGCTTGACAGAGGAGCCGGGCCGCTGTCCCAGGCCACCCAGAACGCCGCCGCCGTGAGCAGCCAGGGAAGTGGCAGCTGGAAGCCCAGTGGGGTGCGCAGATGGGGCTCCCCACGTTTCTGTAGTGTGCTGCAGCTCCTCGCGCTGTTGGGTCATCTCTGGCTCTCAGAGGCAGGCCGGCCGCTTGTCTAGCAGGAAGAGAGTAGGGGAGAGGGTCCGTGGACAGCGAGAGAGCTCCAGGGCCGGCCGCTGGGCCGCCACCGGGCAGCAGGTGGAGAGCCGCGTGCCCAGGGGAGCTTGCTCCTGGCCTCAGTTCCTGACTGAGGACACTCGAGACGGTCACTTGGCTTTTCGGCAGCTCGGTGCCATCGTGTGTAAGAAAGAACCTATTCTTTAGGGTGGGTGTGGGATTGCAGGGCGTCTTGGGGGTAAGGGCAGAGCCTGGCGCCCTCAGAGCGCAAGCAGCATGCTCTTCACTCGTTTCCGTGGGCATCAGGTTCGAGTCCTGCAGTGGGAGACAGAGCTGCACAGGCAGACATCGCCTCGTGTACTGGAGCTGTTTGGCTTCGTTTGGGAGCCTGTGGAGTGGATTTATGGAGAGGTATTTAAGGACAAGTAGTTTATTTGGGAATTAGTTCCAGGACACCTCAGTGAGGTTGTGGGGAACCCAGACAGGAAACCAGAGAGCAGGGTACCAAGCCAGTGGCTGCTGTGGAGCAGCTGGAGTTTAATCCTCGGAGGGGACCTGGGAGGGGCAGAGAGCAGGGCTGCAGGGCTGTCCAGGCTCGGGAGCTGGGGAGGGCCCCGGGCATTTGTCCTCCAGGCACCTGGCAAAGATGTGCAGGTCCTGGCTGTGGGAGCTGGCTGCTGTCGTGGAGGGCACCGGTCTGGGGAGTGTGGCAGGTGCAGCCGTGTGCAGGTGTGTCGCGTCTGCTCCGACTGGGTTCTCCCTTACTTCCTTGGGCACTGGCAGTCCTGGTCCCTTCCTCACCTTTGGGTCTTGGGTTTCGGCGGTTCCTCTCCTTCTGTACCAAACACAGGCCTGGGTGTGGGTTCTGCCTCAGCAGCACCACAGGGAGGCTGAGGCTTCCTGAGGAGCTAACTCAGGGAAGGGACAGTCCTGGGCCCCGCTGACCACACCCTGGAGATAAGCACCGATGCCTCTGTTAGCCCTAGGGGCACTGGCCCTGTGGCTCCCTAAGCAGCTGTCCAGAGGGGTCGTGGTCAGTCGTGTCTGGAGCACGCACTCGCTGCCGGGTTCCTGGAGTTCTGCGCTCGACCGCAGGGCCCGTGCTCCACAGCAGCCAGCTCTAACCTCCGTCTGCAGCTGCGGGAGTCCCCTCCCCAGTGTGGAGACCGAAGGGGAAGACAGGGGCGTGGGGTGAGGCCCGGGAGGGGGACACCAGGAGCTGGCGTCACGGCAGGAGGAGGAGCTCCTGGCCTCCCTCCTGGCGGGCCATCAGGAGAGGCTCTGAAGGCAGGTGGTGAGGACGGGAGGGCTCCTGCAGCCTCAGGGAAACCACTAAGGGTGTTGGGAGCTAGCGCGTGGACTTCCGGCCCCTCCAAAGGCACGGAGAGCGCAGTGAATCAGCCTTGTCGCAGCCCCTGGTCAGGAATCCAGACCTCGTGGGAGGGAGCAGAAGGGGCGAAGGGGGAGGGGTTGAGAGCCCTGCACACCCATCGCAAAGGCTGTGCTTGCCCCGTGCGGGTGCTGATTGCTCCCGATGAGCAGACCCAGCGGACTGGGCTCTGCCAGCACACAGGACGCTTCCATCAAGGAAAACTTCCCAAGCTGGCCCCAGGACGCCCCGGGCAGTGGCCGGCACCTCGCAGGCATAGGGCCTAGCCGGGGTTCAACCCCGTCTCTGCCTGAGTGGATGGCCACAGCTGCTCTGGAGTTAGCAAGAACAGTGACTTCTCTCTCTTTCTCTCCCCCCGTGGCTTTGCACCCCAGCTGACTGCATAGAGGAGGGCGATCTTGATTTCCTGAGGTGACCTTGGCCTGTCTCTCTGGTACCCTTGGGGTCTGGGATTATTGTTCTCACAAGCCAGGGCTGTCTTTCCTCCCAGTGGCCAGGAGTTGCCCTGTAACACAGAATGCCTGAGCGTCAGGTGACTTCGCTCCGTGAACTCTGAGGTGGAGTTGCAGGGAGCAAACCTGCCCTTGGTCGGGGAAAGCATCGCTCTGCAAGTCTGCGCAGTGCACTTGAGCCAGCGCTTGCTGACAGTCCACTTCTGTGACTTCCACACTGAGGGAATTAAGCCTCCATGTGGCAGCTATTAAGAAGTGATAAACGCTCTGACCCGGTTAAGGGTGGCCTGGCTATCTCCTATCTCCCTGAGCGGACTGGCCACACAGAGGGCAGCACTGTCAGGGCCCCCGGGGCCAGCAGGCTCAGGCACAGAGCGTGTGCTCTGGGGCACAGTGGAGCCACTGCTCTGGCTTGAGTGAAAGCCTCCCCTTGCTCAGACTTTCTCCTCAAGGCCCGTCAGGAAGGGAAGGGGAGGCAGGGCCTGCCCCGGGCTGTCTTGGTTCTTGATCAAGGACCTTTTTTTTCTCTCCTGCTCGGAGTGAGGGTGAGGGTGAAGGTGAAGCTGTCTAGTAGGGCCAGAGGGTTTTTTTTTTTTTTAAGATTTATTTTATTTGAAAGGCAGAATTAGAGAGGGAGAGGAAGACACACACACACATACACACACACAGAGAGAGAGAGAGAGGGAGGGAAATTTTTCATCCACTGGTTCATTCCCCAAATGGCCACACCTGCTGGGGCTGGGCCAGGCTGAAGCCAAGAACCTGGGACTCCCTCTGGGTCTTCCATGTGTGGCAGGGACCTGAGCACTCTGGTCCTCTTCTGTGTTTCAGAAGTGGAGTAGCCGGAACTTGAACCAGTGCTCCTATTGGATGCTAGCGTTGCCAGGGTGGCTTTATCTATTATTTACCATAATGCCGACCCCTCCAGAGGATTTATAGTTAATGTGGTGTGACTCCACCTGTAGACAGGACAAGCCATTCTTCAAGGGGCGCCAGAGTTCCAGTCTCCTGGTGCCACGACCCCTGTTTCTTTACTGCTCCGTCTCTCCATGGCTGGAGAAAGTCCTGGTCCCCACCAAGAGCCTCCCACAGCCGCAGTGTTCTCTGATCTGCACGTCCATTTCTGCTGTGGGCCAGTGATGGGCTGAGTGCTGTGGGTGTGGACAGACGGTCCTGCCCTGCTGGACTTGTATCCGAGGCAGGGGATGCAGTGAACAAGGCACAGTGCCCGAGGTGCCTGCAGCTTTTACAGTGCTGAGAGCTACTCGGCTGGCAGAGGAGATGCCTGATCATGAGAGGTGCTGGGAAGGAGACTCCGGAGTGGGCATTCCGTGCCTTGCTGCTGCTGGTGCTTGGGACTGGCTAATTCCTTCTGTGGGGCTGCCCTGCATTGCAGGATTCTTAGAACACCCCTGGCCTCTTGTCACTGATGCCAACCTCCAACAGTGACATCAAAACATCTCCAGGCATTGCCAGTGTCCCCTGGGGCACTGCCCTGTGCTTGAGCACCGTTGGTCTGGAAGTTGGCTACACAGAAGGTCAAGGAAGGCCTCTGTCCGAGGGAATGTTTCAAGAGAAACCTGAGGCTGGCATCTTGGCCAATGGCAAAACTCCATGCAAAGGTCCTGAGGTGGAGTCAGGGAGCTGGTGTTTTGGAATAGAAAGGAACCAGTGAGCTGAAGCCCAGTGGGGGAGGAGGAACAAGGGGCTGGACCACCTTCTGTAGGACCTTGCTGGCCGGGTGGAGTCTGAATTCCACCCGAAGACTGAGGAAAGCCACTGGGGGTTGGCTGGTTTGTTTTGGTTGAGAGATGGGGTCAGATTTTTGTTTCAGAAGCTTCTGTGTGGGGGGTGGGTTTCGGCTGCACTGGGATGGACTTGGGGCTGTGCTCCAGAGGCCGTGGCCTTTGTGGGCCACAATGGTGTCAGTTACAGAGGTGGACTTCCTGACGGGATGGCTCTTGGAAGGGTGTGGAGGCCAGGGTCAGTGGTGGGGCTTGGCTTGGGTGGTGGCTGTGCTGGCTGAGACACAGCAGGCTCAGTGGGAGGAAAGCAAGGTCTGGTGCTGGATCTGTGGCTTCAGCTCAGGAGCTGCAGTGCACGGAGCAGGTCTGGTGAGAGCTGTCAGCACGTGGAGGGGCTCGGAGCCAAGCACCGGCTGAGATCACCTCGCCCAGGGAGGAGGAAGTGGAATGAGGAGCCTTGGCTGAGGCTGGAGTCTCCAGCATCCAGGTGTGAGACAAGGCAAATGGAGTTAGGGACAGGCAGGGAGCAGGCAGCGCACATTCAAGGAGGCCAGAAAGAAGGGAACTGTCCAGGAAGCAGGGTCAGCTGGGTACAGTGCCACCAGCAGGTCGGGAAGGGACAGCTGGGTACAGTGCCACCAGCAGGTCGGGAAGGGACAGCTGGGTACAGTGCCACCAGCAGGTCGGGAAGGGACAGCTGGGTACAGTGCCACCAGCAGGTCGGGAAGGGAAGAGAGGAGAGTCTACTGGAGTTGTTGATGCGCACAGCGCTGGTGTTCTCACAGCCTGGTCTCAGTGCAGGGGTAGACACAAAGGAAGAGTGGGGTGAGAAGTCAGAGGGACAGGATGTGGGCCTGAGAGTACAGATGGTTTGGGGAGTAGACGGTTCTGAGGAGGAGACGGGTGTTCCGAGGGCACAGGAAGTACTCCAAGGAGACTGTTCCGAGGAGTAATGGATCTTCTGAGGAGTGGGTGGTTCCGGGGAGACGGTTCTTCAGAGGATAGGTGGTTCTTCTGCAGCGACAGTTCTGAGTTCTTCTGTGGAGGTGATACCTCTGAGGACACAGTTCTGAGGAACAGGTGCTGCTTCTGAGAACAGTTCTGAGGAGTGGGTAGATCTGGGTAGTCAGTGATTCTTCTAAGCAGACAGGTCTTGTAGGGAGGACATGGTTCTCCTGAGGAAATCGCCCTCAGGAGGGGACAGTTCTTGAGTGGGTGGTTCTGAGGAGTAGATGCCCTTTCTGAGGAATGCGTCCTGGGGAGGAGATGGTTGACCCGAGGAGGCAGCTCTGAGGAGGAGATGGTTGACCCGAGGAGGCAGGTCTTCTCAGGAGGGGGGTCTTCGTGGTGTAGGTGCTCTGAGGAGGCAGTTCTTCTGAGAGCTTGCTTATTCTGGAATACAGTTCTTCTGAAGAGCGGGTGGTTCTCCTGAAGAGTGGGTGGTTCTTCTGAGGAGGAGATGGTTGACCCGAGGAGGCAGCTCTGGGGAGGAGATGGTTCACCCGAGGAGACGGCTCTGAGGAGGAGATGGTTGACCCGAGGAGGCGGCTCTGAGGAGGAGATGGTTGACCCGAGGAGGCAGCTCTGAGGAGGAGATGGTTCACCCGAGGAGGCAGCTCTGAGGAGGAGATGGTTCACCTGAGGAGACAGCTCTGAGGAGATGGTTGACCCGAGGAGGCAGCTCTGAGGAGGAGATGGTTCACCCGAGGAGACGGCTCTGAGGAGGAGATGGTTGACCCGAGGAGGCGGCTCTGAGGAGGAGATGGTTCACCCGAGGAGGCGGCTCTGAGGAGGAGATGGTTGACCCGAGGAGGCGGCTCTGAGGAGGAGATGGTTCACCCGAGGAGGCGGCTCTGAGGAGGAGATGGTTGACCCGAGGAGGCGGCTCTGAGGAGGAGATGGTTCACCCGAGGAGGCAGCTCTGAGGAGGAGATGGTTCACCCGAGGAGACGGCTCTGAGGAGGAGATGGTTGACCCGAGGAGGCGGCTCTGAGGAGGAGATGGTTCACCCGAGGAGGCGGCTCTGAGGAGGAGATGGTTGACCCGAGGAGGCAGCTCTGAGGAGGAGATGGTTCACCCGAGGAGGCGGCTCTGAGGAGGAGATGGTTGACCCGAGGAGGCGGCTCTGAGGAGGAGATGGTTCACCCGAGGAGGCAGCTCTGAGGAGGAGATGGTTCACCCGAGGAGACGGCTCTGAGGAGGAGATGGTTGACCCGAGGAGGCAGCTCTGAGGAGGAGATGGTTCACCCGAGGAGGCGGCTCTGAGGAGGAGATGGTTGACCCGAGGAGGCAGCTCTGAGGAGGAGATGGTTCACCTGAGGAGACAGCTCTGAGGAGATGGTTGACCCGAGGAGGCAGCTCTGAGGAGGAGATGGTTGACCCGAGGAGGCAGCTCTGAGGAGGAGATGGTTGACCCGAGGAGGCAGCTCTGAGGAGGAGATGGTTCACCCGAGGAGGCGGCTCTGAGGAGGAGATGGTTGACCCGAGGAGGCGGCTCTGAGGGGGAGATGGTTGACCCGAGGAGGCGGCTCTGAGGAGGAGATGGTTCACCCGAGGAGGCGGCTCTGAGGAGGAGATGGTTGACCCGAGGAGGCAGCTCTGAGGAGGAGATGGTTCACCCGAGGAGGCAGCTCTGAGGAGGAGATGGTTCACCCGAGGAGGTGGTCCTCATGTGGAGTGGGTGGTTCTTCTGAAGCGACAGTTCTGAGGACTAGACGCTGCCCCTGAGATGTGTCAGGAGGACATGGTTCTTCTGAAGAGCGGAGGTCCCAAGGAGTAGGCGGTTTTCTGTGGAGTAGGTGGTCTTCTGAGGAGCCCGTCCTTCTGAAGAGTGGGCTGTTGTTCTGAGTAGTTCTTCCTCCTGGGGTGGTTCTCCTGTGAAGACAGTTCTGCTGAGTGCATGGCTCTTCTGAGAAATGGAGGCCTCGGGGGACGGTTCTTACAGAGCGGATGTCCTTGTGATGGTTCCGCCGAGGAGACAGCTGTTCTGAGGAGGAGGCGATCATTCTGCGGATGCAGTTCCTCTGGTTCTTCCCGTTATGGTTCTCCTGAGAAGGTGGTTCTCCCAAGGAGCAGGTGGCTGTCCTGAGAGGTGGGTGGTCTGTGGGAAGACTGATCTTCCTAGGAACTGATTTTCCTGGGGAGTAAGTGGTTCCCTGAAGGTGGGTGGTGTGAGGAGGGCGGGTCTCAGAAGTAGCTGGTTCTTGGAAGAGCAGGTGGGTCTTGTGAGGAAGCTTTTCTGAGAGGTGGACGCTCTGAGAACACAGTCGTCCTCCCCGTTCTGAAGGGCGAGTGCCTTCTGTGGAGACAGTTCTGCGATGGCTTAGAAGGCGGCGGTGCTTCCGAGCAGAGAGCTGTCCTGGGTCGATGCTTCCGAGAAGGAGTTCTGAGGAGCAGTGGTTCTGCTGAGGAGTGAACGCTCCTCTTCAAAGCAGTTCTTCCGAGGAGGTGGTGTTTCCCTTGAGGTGTGAGGGTTCTCCAGAAGAGCCGATTCTTAGTGCTAGTGCATGGTCCTCTGAGGAGCAGATGCTTCTCCTGAGGGGTAGATGCTTCTCCTGAGGGGTAGATGCTTCTCCTGAGGGGTAGATGCTTCTCCTGAGGGGTAGGCCGTTCTCTGAGGAGTAGATCATCCTCTGGGGAGTAGGCCGCTCTGAGGAGGCATAGGTGGTTCTGAGTAGACAGTGCTGAGGAGATGCTTCTCCTGAGGGGTAGGCCGCTCTCTGAGGAGTAGATGCTTCGTCTGAGGAGTAGATGCTTCTTTGGAAGTTGACGTAATTTGCCTCAGGAAATGGTTATTCTGAGAAGTAGGTGACTCTTCTGAGTAGTAAATGGTTCTATTTTTAAAAAGATTTATTTATTTTATTTGAAAGCCACAATTGCAGAGAGGGAGAGGCAGAGGCAGAGAGAGCGAGAGTGAGCGAGAGAGAGAGATATCTTCCACCTGCTGGTCACTCCCCAAATGGCTGGAGCTGGGCTGGTCTGAAACCAGGAGCCAGGGTCTCCCATGTGGGTGCAAGGGCCCAAGCACTGGCCATCCTCCACTGCTTTCCCAGGCACCTTACCAAGGAGCTGGACTGGAAGTGGAGCTGTCAGGTCTTGAACAGTGCCCATATCTGATGCCACTTCACCCGCCACGCCACTGCCCTGGCCCTGGGGGAATTTACTAGTGAGCTCTTTTAGGATGTGCCTGTGTGCTATCAGAGGATCCAGAGAGAGTGGCAGGGGAAGAGAAGTGAGTGCATTCTTGATAGTGAGAAGGGTTGGGGAACTGCTAGGTAAGTGCTTGAACTCTGTCGGCAGTCCCTTGGAGTTTGTCAATTTGTTCCTTCCTTCCTTCATCCACTTACTCACTCATTTACTTATTTATTTACTGTTTCATTCATGCACATATCCATCCACCCATCCATCCATCCATTGATCCATCCATCCACCCATCTGTCCACCCATCCATCCATCCACCCACCCCTCTGTCCATCCATCCACCCGCCCATCTGTCCATCCGTCCATCTGTCACTCACTGACTCTTTCACTCACTCATTCACTCGCTTATTTGCTTATTCATATTCATTCATTCACTCACTCAGCCATGCACACGTCACTGAGCACTTGCTTGGCTCTCACGGTGCGAGTTCTTAGCCACTGCCTGTGGAAAATCCTTGCTGTGGTAAAGACCACGTCCATCCACAGAAGGAAATGATGGAAAAGACATTCCAAGGGCCTTCCTGCCTTGTCTTAGTTTGGTGCCAGCTGACTGCCCAGGTCACCACTCCTGATACTGGCCATAGGATTCAGCTAGGCCTGGCCCTAGGAGGGAGTGGTATGTGGGGGCTCCAGGGCCTGTAGGACCATCTTTCCCCATTGCTGGACCTTGTGCTGAGCTCCCTGGAGTCTGGTCCGGATGGGAAATTCAGTGGTGTTCCCTGGGCCATCTTCCTCCTCAAAAGCTGAGTTCTGAGTGCTATGGGATCAGACCAGGACTCTAGGCTGATTGGGGGCGAGGTAGGGACTATGCAGACACTGGATGTGGGGTCTTCTGGAAGTAGATAGGGGAGCACTGACCTGGAGGCCTTGCAGGTGTGTGCTCACCTGTGTGGCTACCCACTTGGAGATTCTGGGAATGAGTGAAACACACTCCAGTGAGACAGATGCACTTCTGAGAGGCATGTACCCCAGTGAGACGCACACCCCCAGTAAGATGATACATGCCTGTGAGATGGGTGCACCCCAGTGAGATGCACACCCCCCAGTAAGATGGTACACTCTGTAAGACGGATGCACCCCAGTGAGATGCACACCCCCAGTAAGATGATACACGCCTGTGAGATGGGTGCACCCCAGTGAGATGCACACCCCCCAGTAAGATGGTACACTCCTGTGAGACGGATGTACCCCAGTGAGACGCACACCCCCCAGTAAGATGGTACACTCCTGTGAGATGGGTGCACCCCAGTGAGACGCACACCCCCCAGTAAGATGGTACACTCCTGTGAGATGGGTGCACCCCAGTGAGACGCACACCCCCCAGTAAGATGGTACGTGCCTGTGAGATGGACGCACCCCAGTGAGACGCACACCCCCCAGTAAGATGGTGCACTCCTGTGAGATGGGTGCACCCCAGTGAGACGCACACCCCCAGTAAGATGGTACACTCTTGTGACGGATGTACCCCAGTGAGACGCACCCCCCCAGTAAGATGGTACACTCTGTGAGATGGGTGCACCCCAGTGAGACACACACCCCCAGTAAGATGGTACACTCTGTGAGATGGGTGCACCCCAGTGAGACACACCCCCCCAGTAAGATGGTACACTCCTGTGAGACGGGTGCACCCCAGTGAGACGCACACCCCCAGTAAGATGGTACACTCTGTGAGATGGGTGCACCCCAGTGAGACACACCCCCCCAGTAAGATGGCACACTCTGTGAGACGGGTGCACCCCAGTGAGACGCACACCCCCAGTAAGATGGTACGTGCCTGTGAGATGGACGCACCCCCGCGAGTGGCGCAGGGTGTGCTGGCTCTGGTCGTGGGTGGTTCAGACTGTGGTGGCTCCGCTCACAGGTAGGGCAGAGTGTGGTGGCTCTGGCACAAGGTTGTTGAGACAGAAGAATGGGTACAGGGCGTCCGGCTCGAGGCCCTGGTCCTCCTTGAGGGTAGAGGTGGTGGTTACTTGAAGTACTGATGTGTGGGCAAGGGGGCCCCGTGGAGAGGCCCCTAGAGGCTGAGGAGAGGTGGGCTCCCAGTGCACAGGCTGGAGCTCAGATGGCGCCTGAGCCCAGTGCACCGGCCGGGCACATCTGGCTCCTGGGAGGCTGGCCTTTTCTTAGCGGATGGCAGAGGTGTGCGTCCTTGACCTCTTCTTGTGTTAGGACACAGCATCTGTGCATCTGCAGAGCACAGGTGTACACAGACCTCTTGTCCCTGGCACGCACCTTGCAATTGATCCGGAGGCAGCTCTGGGGCTGCCGCCTCCCGTCTGTTCACCACAGAATCCGTGTTCCTTCCTGTGAGTCCCAGGGCGGGACTGGCTCCCTGTGGTCCTTGGCACCCTGCTGCCTGTGACGGGCAGTGTCTCAAGTGCTGATATGCTGGGTCACCAGCCCAGCTGCCAGGCCCCCAGGCATTGATCCCCCTCCAGAGCTGTGGTGGGGGCCCAGGACTTGGCAGTGTGGACCAATGTCATGCTCCCAGCTCCCTTGGTGCCCCAGAGAGTTTGTTGATGAGGCTGAACACATCAGATAACGGAAGGGCGGGACTGCTGTCTGGTCCAGCAGACACAACACAGCCTTGTGACTGTCAGTTTCCTCAGTGGTGCAAGGCTTCAGAGTGCGTGTCTGTGTCCTTGTGTGTGTGCATGTTCACACGCACGCGTGTGCTCCAGTGGGAACTTGTTAGGAAATGGAACTCCAGGCCACTTTCCCCAAGCACCCAACTTGACCCTTCCGTGCCACCCCTCTGAGAACAGGCTGCAGGCGAGAAGGTGGTGGGATCCTTGGGGTGAGAGGGCCACCGGTATAGGACTTGTTTTCCAAAGCTCCTGAGCTCTGCTGGGGAGCGGCAGATCCAAGAACGCTGTCTGGAACCCCGAGTGCACCAGGAAGACGTGAATTATGACTGCAGCTGCAGGAAAACCTCAGTTATCCGAAAAGCGCTTGCGGAACTCACGGCAAGGAAGCAAGAGCGGCTGTCGCACTCCGTGTGCGTTTTCCTGTGGCTTTAAATCCTTGTCATTCTGTTTGCTGTTCCTGCATGCATGGTTACGACGTCAACACAAGGCTGAGTGTGTCCACCAGGAAGGAAGCTGAGGGCAGGAGGGGTGAGCAGCGCCCATGGACGTAGCTCACACAGCAGCTCTTTAAGAGCCTGCAAAGGACACTGGCTGTGCCCGTCTGGGGAGAAGGGGCTCTGGGGACAGCTGCTCAAGACGTGAGACCCACAGCCCGACACCAGGGAAGAGCCTGTGGGCAGTTGGAAGTGACGCAGCAACCACTAGTGCCTGGAATTCCGCGATGAGGGGCCACGTGGGTGGGGCTCGGGTTCTGAGCACCCGAGCCCCCGGGGTCGGCTGGGCTGGTGAAGATGTGGCAACGCCAAGGGCATGGGGTGCACTGGGCTTCATCTCTGCTGCTCAGCCAGCGTGGAGGTTGCTTATCTGAGGAAAAAAGAAACACGAGGCCAGGAAGTTGGAAATGCAGAGATCTCACATGTCAGGGTCTCACAGAGCAGCTCATCACCAGCCGTGGGGATTCTTAGTGAACATGACAGTGACCGAGGGAGCAGCAGAGGATGGACAGGTGAGGCAGTGCCAGGAAGAACGGGGGTCCTCCGAGGTCTGTCTCACGGCAGACCTCTCCCTGGTGAAGAGCCCTGTCGTCTGTGGGCCTCCTGGTCACTGGGGTCCCCTGGGGTCGGTGGAAGTGGACACCCCGGAGCTGTGCAGTCCTGTGGGCGGAGGAGGTGCAAGCATTCAACACCAAGTCCTAGAGGCAGAAGCAGCTCTGGAACGGCTCCCGTGACAGGCTTTTAATTAACATGTGGACCACACAGCCTGTCCCATCTAATTTTTAGATGCTCAGAGATTGCCAACTCATTTGCACACTGGCCCAAGCAACACAGGAGGAGGAAGGAGGGCTGTGGTACGCAAGTGCGATAAAATCCATCTCTCCAAGGACTGTTGTGCTCTCCACGCACGCGTGGTTCGTGTTTAACCCATGCCATGCCTCCTTCCAAAAATGGGCACAAAGCCACGTGCTGTGGCCTGAGTTCCCAGGACCTGGAGCTGTGTGTGAGTCACCGAGGACGGCTACGCCACCATGAGTTTCTCAAACTCTCCCAGTGCCTGGGGGCGCACGGGGGTCCACGGTGTTCAGGGTTGGGCCCAGGTTTCCTGCAGAAAGGCTGTGCTGTGTGTCGTGGGAGGCTGAGCAGCCTGGACACCCATGCGACTGTGTGACGCTTTCTCTTGTCTGGAGACATGGGCAGAGGGCCCTGGGGATCAGCTCCACTCCCTTTGAGAATGGCGCGTTGAGCGTGTGTTGGGGTTCAATGATGTAGAGTGGGGGTGGGCGGTAGCCCTGTGCCTGCGCTTCCTCTGCTCTCCCACCTCTGACAGAGGTAGGGGCACTGGCAGGGGGCTGGGCCAGGCCTGGTGGGCCCTGCACTCCCACTCTCACCGCGACAGCGTCTCAGTTGCTCCGAGCACTTTCCCCACAGCCAAGGTGGGTTTGTGAGATGCCGCGGTCGGCCGTCCCTGCCCGATGTGGGGTGCAGGCTCCTTACCCTCCTGGGAAAAAGCGTGGCTGCTGTTTTCTAAGGGATGGACCAGGCCCCTGGAATGAGCCTGGGACACTACAGAAGAGGAAGAGCCCCTGTGGCTGCGTCGTTTGCCGCTAAAAGAAGCAAAACCGGCCTCTCCCACTTATTTGTTTATTTATTTTTATATTGTTTAGAGCCTGCCTTCTCCACTCGCGCCCGTGGCCTCCCTGATGGCACACAGCAGCGGCAGTCACCAAGGCTGACCCGGCTGGTCTGGCCCCAGGGCTGCCCCCTCACTGTCCTGCTGCTCGCCGGAACCGCAGCTCCGAGCCAGCCGTCGGCACACTCCAGGCACCTGTTCATAGGTTTCTGCTCGGAGAGGCTTCCTGGAGGTTGTGGCCGACAGCTCTCTGCCCTCCCTCTGCCGCCTGGGTTTCGTCGGGGGCTGCGGGAAAGTGACAACTTCCAGCAGAGATGCGTTGTTGGTTTCAGCTTGAAGACTGGGGATGGCAGCTCAGCGTCTCTAAGGCTCGGGGTAGATGTCCCGTGTCCTGAGAACTGTGGGGTGCCCGGCACCTGGCAGGGCGGGCGACGTGGTCTGCAGCCCACGTGTCTGCTTTGGGAGGCAAGTATTTCAGACCCCCATTGGACGGAGGAGATGACAGAGGCCTGGGAGGAACTGGGCAGGGCCACACAGACGGAGGAGTCCTGGGTCGGGCTGGGTTGGCAAACGTGCAGGGCTGGAAGTTGGTGCTTTACTGTGGAGGTCACAGGCTCTCGGCAGCAGCATCTGAGTCCACGGTGCCCCGAGAGTGGCCGGGACAACCGTGAATGCCTGCAACGTGCACACCTGGATCTCAGCTGTGCCAGGCCCAAAACACGACTCTTCATTGAGCTCTTCCAAGTGTCAAACCGTTCCTAGCTCTGGGGCTGAATGAAAGCTGGCAGCAGCTGGGTTACCGGCCTGGACCCCGACTCCTAACCGTGTCCTCACACCGTGGCCATGCAGTGCCTTTCCTTGGTTTAGGGCCACTTGGGCCCTGCCAAGCAGTGGTGGATGCGCTGAGTCCCAGGAGAGCCATGTGCGTCTCGAGGTGAACGCATCGGGGATGGGTTGGTCTGGGTGTGCGGTTGGAAGGCCGAGAAGAGCAAAGCCCGAGTGCAGTGTCGACCTGTAGCCCACCTGCGTCGGGCACACTGGGGCTCCCGTGAGGGCTGAGAAGAAGGCTCTGTGTACGGATCAGTTTGATGGACATCTGCTCGCTGGGAGCTGTTCTCCCGCTCCTGGGTGGTGGACCACGCTGTACTGTGTCATCTGCGTGGGAACTGTGGCCTGGGGAGTGTGCCGAGTGACCTGGGGGCACATGCTGCCTACTCCTCTGCCTTTCTGTCTGAAAAGTCGCCAGGGTTATTGCCCTGGTAGGAGTAGACCAAGGGAGCTGCCGTGGGCTGAGAGGGTCCTACGGAGACTGTGGAATTGGAGCCTGGTGTGGGCTGGCACCTGTCCCTGTCCCCAGCAGACGCTCTGTCCCCGGCTGCCTGGCGGGGCCCTGGGAGAACATGGTGGGGAGCGGGCCATCAGCCCTTCTCATCGCCGTGTGGCTTGGAAATGCTTCCAGAGGCCCTGGCAGCCACCAGCCTGCTGCCTTCCTGGCTCCAGCTCGACTCGGTGGCAGATGGCAGAGCCACAGGCGTGGCAGAGCCAGGCGGAGCCGTGTGGTGAAGGTGGCTGCCTTTTGCTGGCGGGAGCTTGCCTGGGTCGCTCTGTCTAGGGTGAGCTGTCGCCTCTCTGTGCTTTTCACCATGAGACCCTGTGGGACGGATCCCAGAGGGACAGATCCGGAGGGCAGCGGGGCAGGGAGGGCGGTTTCCTGAGCTCCTCCGTGCTTCGTGGGACAGCAGCGGTGTGTGAATGGGCGTCTTCCACACTGCCCCTGAGCTGGAGAGGCCCGGGCATCATTAGTCGGCCCGTGGAGGGCCTTCTCCTGCTATAGCACCTCCCAGTCTCTTTGCTTTCAGCTAGAATGTATGTGCTGGGCAAGTTAGCTCTGGGCTGTGTCTGTTGATTCCAAAGCTCTGGTTAGCAGTGATTTATGTCTGATTAATACATCCAAGAAGATGAATTGATTGTTACTTAATGAATATAGTGTGGCAGGCCCGAGCCCCTTACACTCAGGGTCTCTCAGGACCGAGCACAGGGGCAGTGCTGGTCCGGTGTTGCCGAGAGAGGAAGCGCCAGGCTGGAGGGGTTGGCACCTGCTGCAAAGCCCTGGCACCCACTCTCCACCGCTCCTGGTGCCTCTGCGCCTCTCTGGGTCACCTCTGCAGGTCACACCTTGGTTTCTGCTGAATTCCGGATAACTGGGGTTCTGGCCACGGAGCAGGGCCGCTGGTGTCTGCACCCTGTTGGCCACTGAAGCCACGCCCTCCTTTTTATTCATGTCATTTGCATCATCTTCAAGGGAAGAACTGCGGAAGAGCCTGTCCTTAAGAAATCCTAAATAGGAGAAAGATGGGGGTGGGGGAGCAGGGAGGTAGAGTGAGTCTGGAGCTGGTGGAGAGAGACTTAAAATTCTGCCAGGCTGCATGGTGACCCCACCAGGCAGCTTACCCACAAGGACCCGCAGGCCTATGGCGGGAGCCCCACCACAAAGAGGCTCAGAGGTTTGGTGACTTGGCCAGAGGCCAGACTTGCGTTTGACTGACCCTGGTCCACCCTGAGGTCTCCGACTTCAAAGCTGACTGTCCTGCCTGTCTTCCCTGCAGACACATCGAGAACTGGCCCAGCCTGCACACGCTCAATGCCGTGGACATGGAGCTCTACACTGGACTGCAGAAGCTGTGAGTGCCAGGCGCGGGGGAGTGCTGTTACCCTGGGGGCCAGTGGTGGGGTTGGCGCCGCCCCCTTACGCGTGCCAGGCATCTCCCTCCCCTGCTTCTCCCTCTCCTGGAGACACCAGGCAGCGGCTGTGGTCAGCCCTCGTGGTTCAGATGTGCATCTGGGGCTCACACCGGGGCCCTTTCCCAGCCGCCTCCTCTGCGGATCTCGGTGCTGGTGGCTGTGAGGACCCTGTCGGAGTGCTGGACGAGCGGAGCCCCTGGCCTCCCCCAGGTTGGGGCAGGGCAACCATCGGCCCTGGGCCAGGTCTCCGTGGGGTGTGCCTGAGGCCCCTGGCCTCCCTGATGCTTGGTTCTCTGCCGCCCCCTGAGCCTCTCTCCTCCCTGTCCAGGACCATCCGGAACTCGGGCCTGCGGAGCATCCAGCCCAGAGCCTTCGCCAAGAACCCTCACCTGCGCTACATGTGAGCGGGGCTGGCGGGGGCAGTGTGGGCGGGAGCCCTGGGCGGGGCCTGGTGCCCTGGGGCACAGACCCCAGGTGCCTAACTTCCTGGAACTTCAGTTTTTTTCAGAGTGGGGATTTGGGCCTTGGTCGTCAGGACGGGAAGTTGGGGGCTGGGGGCCCCCAACTCCAAGGGTGCCCCTCCTCGTGATGGCATCCCTCTTCATGGGAATCAATGATGGGATGTGACGTGAGCAGCCCCCTCCCCGAGGTCGTTGGTACAGTGCAGCGAGCGGGTGGCTTGGAGGAAGCAGGCAGCAGGCTGGCTGAGCACTGTGTCTTCAGATTTGGGTTCAGAGAAAGCCCAGAGAGGGGGCAACAACAGTCTAGGGTCACTCAGCCTTGTCTGGAGCAGACTCAGAGCAGGGCTTTGGGACTTGATGGTCAGGAGGAAAATCGGGGCTCCTGTCTGGTCATGTCCCCCAGGTCATGTCCTCGGGGTCACTTCATGGGAGTTGATGCTTCTTTTCCAAGCCTGGTTCTGGGCTATGGACCCTGGGCTCGACGGGACAGCCATTTCCCGGGAGAGGTGGGCTGGAGGCCGCCAGGGAGAACCCGGCCCGCTGCACCTCAGGGCCCTCCAGTGAGGGCGTCCACTGGACAGGCTCCTAAGGAGCAGAGACCGCAGGCACCACTGCATTTCCGGCGTGCAGCTGGTCTTTCCCTCGGCCACTCGCAGGCCGTGCCGACAGCACTTGGGAAGGCAGGGCGGCCAGGCTGGCTGGAAGGCGCGCAGGAAGAGGCAGGGCTTCCACAGGCAGCTGTGGGAAGCTGGGGTCGCAGGGCAGGGCGGTGGGGAAGGCGTGGCATCCAGGCAGGAGCGGGGGCTGTTTCAGTCCTGGGAGGGCCTGGCCTGCCTTCTGCGTGGTCTCCCAGGTGCTTCGCGGGTGCTTGATGGGCGCTGGTGGGTCCGCCGTGGCCGCCCGTGCTCTGTGCCGAGTTTTCCGCCCCCTTGGAAATGGCCGTTCAGAGGCTGGTGCTCGGGCCTGAGGCCTCCTTCCAGCCACTGGGGTCAGCTCTGCCCCAGCCTGCTTCGGCCTCCGTGGTGAAGGTCTCCTTGGTGTGTGCTCCGCACAGCTGCAGGCATAGCTGGGACCAGATGTTCCAGGTGTTTATTTTACTGGGGATTTGGGTTTCATTGTCAAACACCCTGAGGGAAAAGACTTTTGCCACTTCAGAAGTCTCTCCTTTTCGGCACCTTGCACAAGGGTTGCAAAGCCTGGGCCCGTGGCAGGGCAGGGGGTGGGGGTGGAGGAGCCTGGTCCACGTGTCCCCTGCAGGGGCATGGCCAGGAAGCAGCTCCTGCTGCCGCTGTGGTGTGGAGGGCCCCCCGGCAGCCGCACCTGCTGCCTTCCCAAGGACACTACCAGCTCTAGCGGCCGGCAGCTCAGCGCACAGCTTTTCAGCCCCCTGGGCAGAGTTGTGGCCTTGGAGTCCTCTGGGTAGGGATGCTGTTGCTATGGGAGATGGGGGCTTGCCCTCAAGTCCCTGGGAGAGGGCTGTGGCTCATGGTCTCTTCAGGGTGGTCTAGGGATGCTCTGGGGTTCCCAAGATGCTGGGGACAGTGGCTTAGTTGGAAGGAGGGGGGAGGAACACTGCTGATACTTCAACCCTGACGGTGACCTCTGGCCCTGGCTGCCCTGGGACACTTTGGCCAGCTCTTTCCCCGGGAGGTCTGCACCATCCATGTGCCCTTAGTGTGGGTCCCATCCAGTCTGGTGTCAGGAAGTCACCATGGTCAGGGCTCTGAGAGGCACAGGGGGCTCACGGGAGGAGTCGGGAGGACGAGGCGCAGTCCACGGCCCTTGATTATTAATGTTTCCCATGCGTGAAAATGAACTTCCTGCAGCCACAGGCCATGGCTCTCCTGGAACATGGCCGGTTCCTGGGCCCTCCCACAGCCTCTCCTGCTTCTGTGCTCTACGTGTGCACACATCTGCGGCCCAGCCAAGCAATTGCAAGGTGATTGCCGGCGCCAGTACCGACTGCCGCGGTGGCTCCTTTCTCTTCCGGGTGCTGGTGGAGAAATATCTCTCCTTGTGCAATAAGAAGCAGGAAGTGACGTCGCTGCCCCGGGCCTAGTTGAGTTGTTCCAGTTTCTCTGGCTGTCTCAACTGCTTCCCCCTCCCCAAGCCAGGTTGCCCAGGCCAGCGTGTGCCCAGCCCCCCTGCGGCTGGAGCAGGCCTCAGCCCACACAAGGTTCCTTGGTGCTGAGCCCCTGCTCTTGCCTGCCCCAGTGTGCTCCACTTTTCACTGAAAGTGAGAAATGAGACATTGGTGTCAAGGGAGCTCCTTCTCAAGAGACCGGAATAGTCTTTTTTAAAAAAGTATTTGCCAGGCAGAGAAACAGAGAAAGGTGGAAAGAGAGAAACAAAGAGAGATATTTTCCACTTGTTGGTTCACTCCAGCAAATGCTGCAACAGCCAGGACCCAGGAACTCCACCCTGGTCACCAGGTGGGTTGCAGGGAACCAAGTACTTGGGCCATCACCTGTTGCCCCCCAGGGTGCATGTGAGCAGGGAGCTGGGGTCAGAACCAGAGGAGCCAGCGCTCCAGCCGGTGGCGACATAACCATGGCGCCTGAGTGCACCCAACTCTTAGTCCTGTCCTGGTTTTAAGCATTGTGGATATCAGATCCTAAGGACAGGGTTTCTGAGTTGGCAGATGGAGTAGCTGCCTTCTAGCCTGCAAGTGGGTGTAATGATGGTGTCGGTGCCGGGCCAAGCGTGCTGGACAGGAGACGGCTGGCGTGGCAGGGCTGCCTCGGTCTGGTGCCACAGGCGTCTGAGCCCCTGGACGACGGCTGCTGATGGCAGTGGCTGTTGCTGTTACTGGTGGTGGTGGGACCGGGGTAGGGGTAGGAGCCTTGATGGCTCTCCGACCACTTATTTTTCTGGAAAAGCTGGATTTCTGTGCCTTGGAGCCATCTCCGATGGCAGGCACACCCGTGTCCTCCGGGGGCCTTTGCCCTTGAGTGCGGATGAACCAGCTGGTGAACTCCTCTGTCTCCTTCGGCCCTCCTTCCCTGGAGCAGCTTCGTGGACCTCTGCAGACGCTGCTGGCTGCTGACAGCACCTGAGCCTGGCGGTCGATGCGTTCGTGCTTTCTTCATTCCCCTCCTCCTGTAGCACGGAGCGTGCACACGTTGCCAAGGCCTCTGCACCCTGCTCCGCCGCTGGCTTCTCTCGAATGCAGACCGGGTCCTCGCGGTGCGGTGATGTGGACACTGTCGGCCATGGTGCTTCCGTGCACCTGCAGGGTGTGCCTGGGGTGGGGGTCGACAGGCAGCCGCCCAGCTGCCTAGGAGCCAGGCCACAGAGGGTCTGCCTCCCTGTCGGGTCTTCCCGAGGCACCCTGCCCTTCACAGAGGGCGTCAGGGAGGAGGGAGGAAGGCTCACTGCCCTGGACAGCATCGTGTGTGTTGGTTTCTGCCACGTCATCACCGTGGAGTTGGTTCCGAGCCTCGGCCCCCTGTCCCCCTGGGAGGCAGCCCAGTGTGGAGCAGCTTGGTGCCAGTCACCGCCACGTCCCAGCTCCGGCAGCAGTGCCTGTCTCACACGAGGCGGTGGCAGCTAGGATCCGTGGCTGCTGGGTGGAGAGAACCCGAGTGACTCCAGTCTGACTTTGCTGTTGTGGCTAAGGGGTGACTGTCTTGGGGCAGGTGAGTTCTGACCAGGCTCCCTGATGTAGGCGACGGGCCAGGGCCAGCGGCTGGGGCTTTTCTGTGACGCAGGTGTGATCCTGCTCTTCCTTGGGCCCAGCTGCTGGAGCCCCTGGCTTCTGTGTGCAGCAGAGACCGCCGCTGCTCTTTTCAGAAGAAAGGACGCAGCTGTGGTCTGGTGAGGTCGTCTGAATCTGAGTCATGCAGGCTCAGGTCCCAGTCGCCCCTGCTGAGCTGTGACGCAGGCATGTGGACGATGCAGTGACCCCCTCTCACGCAGCTCTGCCTGCACGGGGCCCTCACGCCTGGGCAGGCCCTGGTGTGGTTGTCTGATCCACGCCCCAAGCAGGGTGCCTGTCACAGGACAGGCTCTGTCCTCTGCCTCCGCATGTCCTGGGCAGCCTCTTAGCAGATCGGCCTCAGTCTCCCACTTGGAGAGTGGGATAGCAAGGTCCTCCATGAGGCTGGATGAGTTCACCCCTGTGGGGCACTGCGGGGAGTGCTGGCTGTGGAAGAGCCAGGGGACGCTAGTGATCACACTGGCATTGCTCTCCTTTTCAGAGAGAGAGAGAGAGAGAGAACGAGCGAGCAAGTGCTCCCATCCGCTGGTTCATTGCCTCTCACAATAGCCAGAGGTGTGCCAGCCCGAAGTCAGGAGCATGGAACTCAATCTGAGTCTACCACTCAGGTACCTGCTGCTGCCCAGGGCACACATGGGCAGGAGGCTGGAAGCTGGGCAGAGATGGGTATCAAACCCAGGACCTGGAATGTGGGGCGCCGGTGCCTTGGCTGTGGGCCGGAGCCCTTCAGGTGACTGCTGCCCCCACGTCTGCAGCTAGATTGGCAGGCAGAGGTGTGCACCGGGGACCACGGGCGTCCCCCAAAGAGCTGTGCCACAGAGCTTTGTCCTTGAAGCTCCCTGCCTGTCTAGGGAGTGCAGGGCTCGGACATAGCTGAGTGGCTTCTTGTTTTTGAAGAATATTTGTTAAAATGATTAAAGCTCTGGACTTTGTACCCTGACACACACCCACATGCACATACACACATGTGTGTGCACACACACATGCACACATACATGCACACATATATGTACACATGCATACCCACATAAGCACATAAACATATACACACCCATATACACATATCCACACAAGGACATACATACACGCACACACATGTACATGCACACATACATGCACACATGAAATATATACACACACGAATGCACACATAAACTCATGTACATATACACACATACATACATGCACACATATACACAGGTACATACAAAACATTGCATATGCACATGCACACACAATACACATGATATTTACACACATGCTCAAACACTTGTTCACATACACACATGCATACATATGTGCACACATATGTATGTGTACACACATGTGCTCACACGTGCCTGCATGCACCATTTCTCACAGATGTTTAGGGTGTGTAGTCTTCCCTTGAATTAGGGATTCTTTCCTAGGATGTCTAGGAGAGAAGCGTGCAGTGGCCCATTCCAGATGTGACATATGATGTTTATATCAAGCTGTTTTTTCATGTGCACTGTGCAGTGCCACTGGGACTGAGGTGACATGGACTGAGGTGAGGAGGGCTGAGGTGAGGTGGACTGAGGTGAGGAGGGCTGAGGTGAGGTGGGCTGAGGTGAGGAGGGCTGAGGTGAGGTGAGGAGGGCTGAGGTGAGGAGAGCTGAGGTAAGGTGAGGAGGGCTGAGGTAAAGAGGGCTGAGGTGAGGAGGGCTGAGGTGAGAAGGGCTGAGGTGAGGAGGGCTGAGGTGAGGTGGGCTGAAGTGAGGTGAGGAGGGCTGAGGTGAGGAGGGCTGAGGTGAAGAGGGCTGAGATGAAGAGGGCTGAGGTGAGGAGAGCTAAGGAGAGGAGAGCTGAGGTGAGGTGGGCTGAGGTAAAGAGGGCTGAGGTGAGGTGGGCTGAGGTGAGAAGGGCTGAGGTGAGGACTGAGGTGAAGAGGGCTGAGGTGAGGTGGGCTGAAGTGAGGTGAGGAGAGCTGAGGAGAGGAGGGCTGAGGTGAGGAGGGCTGAGGTGAAGAGGGCTGAGATGAAGAGGGCTGAGGTGAGGAGAGCTAAGGAGAGGAGAGCTGAGGTGAGGTGGGCTGAGGTAAAGAGGGCTGAGGTGAGGAGGGCTGAGGTGAGGTGGGCCGGCTGGAAATTTCTGGAGTTGACTGTGGCAACAGCTGCCCAGCTCTGTGGATGTCCTGAATAGCTCTGGATTGTTCGCTTTAAGTGGGAGAAACATGCGAATGTGTAAGTTGGGTGTGTTTGTGCATGCATGTGTGCCTATGTCTGCACACATGCATGACATATATGTGTGCATGTATGCGTGTGCCTATCCTGTGCTCCGTAGCAGCAGCTTCTGCAGCCCCTGTGGGGCCCATTGTCGTGAGTGGGATGTGAATGTTCCACAGAGTCTGCTCCATTAGCTGAGACTTGCTGGGAAGACGATGGGCGCACAGCCACAGCCGACCTTGTGTGCACATGGTCTGTGCACGAGAAGTGAACATTAGTTGTGTGGTTAAGAGGAAAAAAGAAAAGACAAAGCAGGAATGAGGGTGGCCCTGAGCAGTGCATGGGGGTGCTGTCTGTTTCAGGAGGCATTGGCTACACTGTGTGGTGACCACACCCTGCAGCCCTGGCCCCATCCCTGTGCTGTCCCTGACCTTGGGTTGACTGGGAAACCCGCTCACTCTGTTTCTGAGCATTGGGAATGAGGGCAGGTTTATAAATGGCTTGGTCCTGCCCTCAGAGCATTTTGGGAAATTCTTCCTGGAAGGTTGGAGCTGGACCCAGCTGGGCCATGGAGGGGCAGGGCCAAAGGAAAGCTGGGCTTGTTTTTTCCTGGGCCCTGCCTGCCTCTTTGCACCTGGGGGGCAGGGCGTCCCAGTTCAGCGAGTTCCAAGGCTGTCGCATCTGTGAAACGCTGGCTGTGTGCCTGGCCTTGGTCTGCACACATTGTCGCTGATGGTCACAGCAGCAGGTGGACACGTGCTGTCCCCACTTCACAGATAGGGAATAGAGGCACACAGAGGGTCAGTGACCCTAGTCACCGTGAGGCCCCCACAGCTCCACGGTGGTGCCGAACTCCTGTTCTGGCTGCTGGCCGTGGCCAGCTTGGGTTAGCCTGTGCTGTTGTCACCTGGGGGTGCAGTGCACTCTGGAGAAACCCCTCTTAAAATAGGGTGTTGGGGAAGCCCATGGAGGCCACAAAGGGGTCCTGTCTGTGGCTGGAAGTGGCCCTGAGCCTCTGGTTGTCACTCGGGGTGCCACTCGCGGGTGGTCACAGGGTGTCCTGATAGGGTGGAGCCCTGCTGGTTCCGTGGAGGTGAAGTTGGGCTGTGATGTGGGCATGCGACAGCAGCCTCTGGCCACCCCTTCTCCACAAGCCCAGCTTGCTTGGCGCCAGGCAGGACAGACCCGTCAAGAACTGGGGCGTGGGAGTGGATGGGGGCCGTAGACCAGGTCAGCTGAACTCCCGGGCTCTGCTGTGATGTGGCCTCCAGCTCTGACGCTGCCGGGCCCCTGTGTGTGTGCTGGTGCCTTCTTGCTGTCGTTGGTCCTCGTGGTTTTTGAGCCAGACTTAGGCTCTGGATCCCCATGGGTGTTTCTCAGCCTGCACGGTTGCAGGACGACAGCCAAGTCCTGTCCCCTCACGGCCCACCCTGATCTGCCAGGCCATGGCCTTGCTGGGCCTTGCTCCCCTTGCTTGCTCCTGCGTCTTGCCTGCAGGCTCCCTGAGGTCCTAGGGTTGCTCACGCCCCCCTGCTCATCTCGCTCTTTGCTTCTCACCCACCCCGGGCGCCCGCCTGGCTGCGCCGACCTCACTGCGCCACCTCGCAGTTCTCTCCGACAGAAACCCCAAGCTCAGCCGGGCATCTCGGCTCCAACATTCCCGGGACGGAGCCTGCTTAGGACCCCAGCAGCTCCGGGCCCCGTGGCAGCTCAGGCGCCTGCTCCGTCCTGAGCCCCTTGCTCGCTCCCTGGCCTCGGGATTTCATTTCTCCTTCCGCCCCGCCCCCAAAGGCCTCATGGCTTCCGGTCTGTCCACCCTCTCCCGTGCTCCTCGTGAAGGATGGATTTAGAGCCTGTGCCGTCCTTGTGGCTATTTTGAAGCCCTCATTAATTTCTGCCCCTCCTCCTCCCCTCCTGGGCAGCAGTCCCCCGTCTCGTCCCCTCGTTTCTCCCTGATGGAGCCGAAAAGTCTCTTTTATTCCTGGGTTGACCCTTTGCCCTGGGGCTTGCAGTGGTCCCCGGGGGCGTCCACCCTTCCTGGGTGGTCTTGCAGGTGGGCTGGCCATCAGGATTGTCCTGGTTCTCCCAGAGGGGCTAATCCACGCGCTGTCCCTGGCCGACCTCAGCCGTGGCTGCAGGTCAGGCTGACACACACCTGTGGGAGGGTGTACAGGCTCCTGTGTCGTAACAAGACTGGGTCTTGGGTCCTCAGAGTTCAGGCTGAGTGAACGAGTGAGGAACAGATGAAGAGCGTGCACTCCGCTGGGCTGCGGGTCCGGACTCAGCTTTGCCGTGCGCTCCGGCAGGGCTGGGCTGCGGGTCCAGACTCGGCTTTGCCAACCTCTCACTTCTCCTGGGCTGAGGACTTGTGTCTGTGGTCCTGGAGCTCTGGGGGAGCTGGGGGGGTGGGGGGCCTGCAGCACCTGCCACGCGTGTGCATGCCTCAGGCGCTCAGCAAGGGCGCACCTGCACCTGCAGCTGTCCCGCAGCCACCTGGGCTTCTGCAGACAGCGGGTGGCCTAGAGGCTTGGTGGGGCTGGTGAGGGGGTTCCAGCAGGGAGACTGCACGCTGTGTGTCCCCGGGCAGTGCAAAGAGAAAGGGTGCTTCAGCCCCCTGTCTGTTCCCACATCTGGGAGTCCAGCTGTGCCTGGGGGCAGGCACCTGCCCTCCACGAGCAGCTCAGGGGCCTCGGGGGGAGGGCAGAGCCTGTGCCCCTGGTTTGATGTGTGGACAGATCGCCAGCCGGCCATGAGGCCGCTGTTCCCAGCAGTGATAATGAGGCTGCCAGGCTGACCGCCCCAGCTCCCGTCTGCTCCTTGGCCTCCCTTCACTGGGCCCCAAGATTGCCGGGCAAACCTCAAGAAGACTTTGCTGGCTGTGTCTGTGCAGACTGCAGCCTGGGCAGGACTGTTCCCCGTTCCTCGTGCCATTCCTAACCCGTTCCTTAGGGATTTCCCAGGCCAGGGGCTGTGCTCAGGCATCAGGGCCGCCCCCTCCCTGTCCCGGTTAACTGCTGAGTGTGAGCCAGTGCCGTGCTGGGGGACGGTGTGCGGGTGAGGCAGACGGCCGGGCTGACCGAGGCTGTGAGGCCTTGGCTGAGGCTTCCGGTCCCTGTGCTGGTTCTTCCTCGGTGATGCCGCCCCCTCCCCCAGGCTTGGAGAGCTGGTGCTGTGAGGCCCACGCCCATGGCCGGGTCCTCCCTTCTGCAGAGCACTTGCCAGCGGTTCAGGGAGTTCTCTCTTGACTCACACTTGGATTGCTCTGGGTAGAACCTGCCGGGTACCTGTGGCGTGTCCTGAGCTCCTGTGCCTTGGCTGGGGCCCTGTGGGGGACAGGTGGCACAGCTGTTCTGAGGTCCCCCAGGGAGCCTTCCACTTGGGACGGATGAGCGATGAGTCCTCACCACCCATGTGGACAGCGTGCCTTCTGCTGCGCCTCGGAGGTGCCGCGTCACTCAACAGTCTACCCACAGGGCTGAAGTAGTGGAGAGCGTGCCCAGAGCCCAGGGCCCAGCCCCAGGCTCCGTGACGTTTCTGCCTCCCTGGGCTGCTCCTTCCTGAGCCACCACACGTGCCCAGGAGGTCGCTTGCTGGGCTCGGGGCCTCAGGGCCCATGGCCGCCCTGAGTCGTGCACAGGTCAGGGCCACCTCGCTCTTCCTTGGAGTTTCTGCACGGCAGGGACGGTTGCTCTTAGGTCCAAGCGTCATCAGGTGCCGGGAGTGACGGGGTGACGGGGTGACGGGGTGACGGGCCTTGTTGAGTGCAGGTGCTCGTGCCGTACGAGGGCTGTGCGGCCTCGGTGGGCGAGACTGGGGCCGGGTGGCGTTGGGGTGTCGGCCTCGTAGGGGAGATGAAGGGAGTCTGGGTTGCTGCAGTGCTAACGTCTGCTGGTTGATGCTGATGGCACAGGCGGCGCGGTGCTTGTGTTCTGGGGGTGCTGGGGGAGGGCTCGGGAAGGGGGGTTGTGCACTTGTCCTTGAGGGGAGCGTGCAGATGTTGTAGAAGAGAGGAGGCTCCCGCATGCTGTGTGTGACTCACAGCAAGCGGGGCCCAAAGCTGACAGCGCAAGGACGAGGGGACACTTGGGGTGCTGAGCTCTGCTGGGCACGCTTCCTGTTGTACACGCACGGGCTCTGCAGGGCTCAGAGAGGTTGTGTCTCCTGCCCACAGCCACACAGCTGAAGCGGTTGAGATCCGGGTCCCTCGGTGTCTCAGGCTGGTTCACCCCACGAGGCCACCCACCCCACACCCTCCAACAAATGACCACCGACATCGTTCCATGCTGGCATGGAGACTGGTGTGGCCCCGCCCCTGGTTTGCCCACCCGGCTCTCAGCACACTCCCCTCTCTAGGTGTGGCACCAGGAGCAGCTCCCCAGAGAGGTTCCAAGACTCCTCTGCCTCACCGCCCTGCTGCTGGTTGCGTGGCACACTCGAGGCCCCTGTGCACATGGTGGCAGGGGCGGCAAACTCCTGGGTGTGGCCAGGGGAAGCTGCTCTGGGCCCAGGCCTAGGACAGGGAGGCTGCTTGGGGGCCCAGGCCAAGGGCAGGGAGGGTGCTCCAGGGGCCCAGGCCGAGGACAGGGAGGGTGCTCGGGGGCCCAGGCCGAGGACAGGGAGGGTGCCTGGGGGCCCTGCGTTGTGACTTTGGTAGCCCTGCCCGTGTGAAGGGTCCGGGATGTGGGATTTGAAGGGAAGTGGGCTGCAGTGGAGCTGTCTCTGCTGGGGCAGAGCCGGGGCCAGGCTTGTTCTGATTCGTGGAGTGGGTTTCTCACAGGCTTCCACAGGGAAGTGGGCAGAGGGGCGGCCGTGAGAAGTGCAGCAGAGCTGCTGTGGGCAATGCCCGTGGCTTGAGTTGGCCGTGACCCAGCTGTTCTGTTCCTGGAGAAGAGTGTTGGCTTACATGTGTGTCCATGTGCACAGCATATACAACACAACAAGGTATGCATGCCAATACTATAACATACTAAACACACATGTGTACATGGCACAACACACATACATGCCACACACGTGTGCCCACACCACACACATGCTTCCACATGCAACAAACACAATTCATACCACACAAAACTTATACACAATACATATGTATAGTTGACTCACAACAATCATGTGCATACCATGTGCACACCATATGTGTGTACATGTTCTATCCACAACACAATTAATATGTACACAGCACATGCATGCAATACAACACACAAGTACACACCAGATACAGAATGGGTCAAGGCATACAACACACAATACACTAGTACATACCACACGTGTTCATACCACACTACAATGCACATATGTGCATACCACACACATACATGTGCTCACTACCATGGTGTGTTAAGGACCTAGAGTTTGGAGTTGGATATGATGGGCTCAGCCCTGATTTGATTATTTGATTTTCCATTCAGCTCCTGACCTTTTTTTAAAAAAATTTATTTATTTACTTGAAAGAGAGAGGTCTTCCATCCTCTGGTTCACTCCCCAAAAGGCCACGATGACTGGAGCTGGGCCATTTTGAAGCCAGGATCCTGGAACTTCTTCCAGGTCTCTGACATGGGTGCAGGGGCCCAAGCATCTGGGCCATCCTCCTCCTCTGCTTCCCCAGTCATAATCAGAGAGCTAGATTGGAAGAGGAGCAGCTGGGACTTGAACCGGAGCCCAAATGGCATGCTGGCGCTGCAGGCAGAGGCTTAGCCCACTGCACCACAGCGCCGGCCCTCAGCCCCTGACTGAGCATCTCCTCGACCTCCAGGCTGTGGGTTCTTCGTCAGACAAGAACTCCTCTCGACAACATGGGGCATGGGCGTCCTGGGCAGGTCCCAGGGCTGGTGTCTGCAGCACGCCACCATCAGTCCTAGCAGGCACTCAGTAACCGTTCCTCGCTACCTCAGCCTCTCAGAAAATCATTTTTCTGGCCCAGTTTTCTTTAGTTCACTCACATGGTCATTGTCAGTCAGTATGGAGAAGTCCCAGAGCAGGCACGGACTTTGTGCGTTAGTTCACTGTTAGCTCGTACGTCCGGGGTCCAAGGTGTGGATCAGGTGGAGGTCAGCATAGATGTTGCTAGCGAGAGCATCAGGTCCAGTGTGAGACTGGCCAGAGGCACACCGCGCTGTGAGGTTTACCTGCCTGCTTCTGTCTCGCGGCAGTGGTGAGCAGGCGTGAACGTTTGTGCCAGCAACCGCGGAGCAGCAGCAGGCCCTGTAGCACCCTGCAGACGGAGGGCCCTCAGCCGGGGAAGCCGGGACAGCCCCTCCAGGCTCCCTGGAGCCACGCCCGGGTTCTGAGCGTTCTGTGTCCCAGCAGAGTTCCGTCTTGGCTCTGCCTTGTGCAGGGTGCCCTGCATAGGGCTGGGCCTCCGCAGGAGAGCGGCCACGGGGAGCAGCAGCAGGTGCCGCCCTTCCCAAACGTGTTCGAGTTGGGTGGCAGAGGCCGAACCATGGACGGAGTGTGGCACAGAATACAGAAGGCTGTGGCTGATGTCATGGTTGGGTGAATAAATTAAAGCCCCGAGTCGTGAGACCCACGGCAGAGGGAGCAGAGAAATGTGATTGAAAGGAGCAAAGGGATGTGTTCAGCTGGCCTGGAGGGGACGCAGAGGTGGGGCCGGGAGTGTAGTGGGCGGGGAGGAGAGGGCCGGCTGCTCCTGGCAGTCAGGCGTCCGGGGAAGAGGAGTGACCGGGGGAATTGGTGGGCACGTGGGCTGTGCAGGGAAGGAGAGCACTCAGATCCTGGACTCTGGCATCTGGGGTTCACCTGGGTGGGGGGGTGTCCTGGGGAAGACAGGTGAGATGGTGGATGAGGGGGGAGACAGGGTGGAGCCGGGTCTCCTGGGTCATCAGCCCTAGGGGTCCTCTTGGGCCAGGGTCCCTGCTCTGGGCCAGCTGCCACGTTGTGGGCGTGGGGCTGAGGCCACTGTCGCAGAGGGCCAGCACTGAATCAAGACCATGGGGGAAGATCCAGTGGTGCTCAGACCAGACACGTTTCCACAGGAAACAGTGTGTGCACGGCAGGGTGGTGTTGGTCTCTGGGTACTCCCAGTGCTCAGTGTGTTCCAGCGTGTACAGGCCATGGGTGAGGTCAGCGTGTCCCAGTGTGTCCCAGCATGTACAGGCCATGGGTGAGGTGAGCATGTCCCAGCGTGTACAGGCCGTGGGTGAGGTGAGTGTCCCAGTGTGGGTGAGGTGAGTGTGTCCCAGTGTGGGTGAGGTGTGTGTGTCCCAGTGTGGGTGAGGTGTGTGTCCCGTCGTGGGTGAGGTCAGCGTGTCCCAGAGTGGGTGAGGTGTGCGTGTCCCAGTGTGTCCCAGCATGTACAGGCCAAGGGTGGGTGAGGTCAGTGTGTCCAGCGTGTACAGGCCGTGGGTGAGGTCAGCATGCCCCAGTGTGGGTGAGGTGAGCGTGTCCCGGTGTGTACAGGCCATGGGTGAGGTGAGCGTGTCCCAGTGTGTTCAGGCTATGGGTGAGATCACTGTGTCCCAGTGTGGGTGAGGTGAGCATGTCCCAGTGTGTACAGGCCGTGGGTGAGGTGAGCGTGTCCCAGCATGGGTGAGGTGTGCGTGTCCCAGCGTGGGTGAGGTTGTGTGTCCTGTGTGGCTGAGGTGTGTGTGTGTCCCATTGTGGGTGAGGTGAGTGTCCCGTCGTGGGTGAGGTGAGCGTGTCCTGTCGTGGGTGAGGTGTGTGTGTCCCAGCGTGGGTGAGGTTGTGTGTCCTGTGTGTGTGTCCCAGCGTGGGTGAGGTTGTGTGTCCTGTTGTGGGTGTGGTGAGTGTGTCCCAGTGTGGGTGAGGTGTGAGTGTCCCGGCTGTGCAGGCCGTATTTCAGGTGCGTGGCGGGATGGCATGTGCACATGGCTGCTCTGTTTGTGTGAAGCATTTCTTACCTGTTGAGTCAGGGTTGCAAAGCAGTGCCCAAGACAGGGAGGGGCACACGGTGGGGACTCAGGAGCTGGAATGATGGTGTCATTTGTCTGTTGTCCCACTGGGACCTTTTGGGAGGGAAAGGGAACCGGCCAGATGGGCTACAGGCAGCAGTTTTACCCGGCCTGCACAGGATCCCAGGTCACGGCCATCAGTGAGAGCTGACCTCATGTCCAGCAGTTTTACCTGGGCTATGCAGGATCCCAGGTCACGGCCATCAGTGAGAGCTGACCTCATGTCCAGCAGTTTTACCTGGGCTGTGCAGGATCCCATCACGGCCATCAGTGAGAGCTGACTTCGTGTCCAGCAGTTTTACCCGGCCTGTGCAGGATCCCAGGTCACGGCCATCAGTGAGAGCTGACTTCGTGTCCAGCAGTTTTACCCAGGCTGTGCAGGATCCCAGGTCACGGCCATCAGTGAGAGCTGACTTCGTGTCCAGCAGTTTTACCTGGGCTGTGCAGGATCCCATCACGGCCATCAGTGAGAGCTGACCCATGTCCAGCAGTTTTACCTGGGCTGTGCAGGATCCCATCACGGCCATCAGCGAGAGCTGACCTCACGTCCAGCAGTTTTACCTGGCCTGTGCAGGATCCCACCACGGCCATCAGTGAGAGCTGACCTCACGTCCAACAGTTTTACCCGGGCTGTGCAGGATCCCAGGTCACGGCCATCAGTGAGAGCTGACCCACGTCCAGCAGTTTTACCTGGGCTGTGCAGGATCCCATCACGGCCATCAGTGAGAGCTGACCCATGTCCAGCAGTTTTACCTGGGCTGTGCAGGATCCCATCACGGCCATCAGTGAGAGCTGACCTCATGTCCAGCAGTTTTACCCGGGCTGTGCAGGATCCCATCACGGCCATCAGTGAGAGCTGACCCATGTCCAGCAGTTTTACCTGGGCTGTGCAGGATCCCATCACGGCCATCAGCGAGAGCTGACCCATGTCCAGCAGTTTTACCTGGGCTGTGCAGGATCCCATCACGGCCATCAGTGAGAGCTGACCCATGTCCAGCAGTTTTACCTGGGCTGTGCAGGATCCCAGGTCACGGCCATCAGTGAGAGCTGACCCATGTCCAGCAGTTTTACCTGGGCTGTGCAGGATCCCATCACGGCCATCAGTGAGAGCTGACCCATGTCCAGCAGTTTTACCTGGGCTGTGCAGGATCCCATCACGGCCATCAGCGAGAGCTGACCTCATGTCCAGCAGTTTTACCTGGGCTGTGCAGGATCCCATCACGGCCATCAGTGAGAGCTGACTTCGTGTCCAGCAGTTTTACCTGGGCTGTGCAGGATCCCAGGTCACGGCCATCAGTGAGAGCTGACCCATGTCCAGCAGTTTTACCTGGGCTGTGCAGGATCCCATCACGGCCATCAGTGAGAGCTGACCCATGTCCAGCAGTTTTACCTGGGCTGTGCAGGATCCCATCACGGCCATCAGCGAGAGCTGACCTCATGTCCAGCAGTTTTACCTGGGCTGTGCAGGATCCCAGGTCACGGCCATCAGTGAGAGCTGACCCATGTCCAGCAGTTTTACCCGGGCTGTGCAGGATCCCAGGTCACGGCCATCAGTGAGAGCTGATCCATGTCCAGCAGTTTTACCCGGCCTGTGCAGGATCCCATCACGGCCATCAGTGAGAGCTGACCTCGTGTCCTTGGAGCTTTCCACAGGGCGCAGGTTTGGCCCCTCATCAGCTGACAGCCACGGGACCTCAGGCTCGGGCTGCTGAAGGCCCCTGAGCGGCTGCGCGGGCTGAGTGGATTCCTAGGTGTCAGGGTGCGCGTGGCGAGAAAGGCTGCGGGTGGACTAAGACGCCTCCATCCAGTGGGAAGCCGGATATATATTTTATAAATATTCCATTTTAATATTTTATACATATTTTAAATAAGATTTATTTGAAAGGGAGAGAGAGCGAGCGAGCGGGCGAGCCAGACCCTGTCTGCTAACTCACTCCTCTCATGACCTCACTAGCCAGGGCCGGGCTGGGCCGGGCTGAAGCCTGGAGCCTGGAAGTCCATCCGGGTCTCTTGATGCTTACAGCGTTACCTGCTGCCTCCCAGGGTGTGCATTAGCAGGAAGCTGGAGGTGGAGGCAGAGCTGGGTGTTGGTCCCCGGGGCTGTAATGTGGGATGCAGGCGTCTGGACCACCAGGCCGAACACCGCCTCGTGCCTGCCGCTGTTGTCAGCCACCCGACGTCCCGGGGAGGCCAGGGCGGCAGTTGCTGGCATGCTAGGGCCTCCCTGCTCCCCCGCACTCTGGACACAGGGGTAGAGGGACAGGTGGAGTCAGTCGCGGGGAGGGGCCTGGAGTCCCCGCTCCGCCAGGCCCATCTGCCTCTGCGTCCAGGGCTGTGAGTGCAGCGTTCAGTGTTCCTCGTTATTTCCCTCGGATGGGTTTGCTGTCCTGGTGATATTAATTACTCTGAAAGGTCAACAGCACGCTTTCGAATCCCCTTCTGTTCTATCGTGTAATCAGTTAATTAATTGGAAGCTGTTTAGCGTCGTCTGTGGAGTGTTCTGTTGCTCCTGCCACGTCTCCCTCTGTGTGGCCGTTTCCTTCCCGGCCTTTGGAGATGTCGGCGCGGCCCCTCCTGGGGCACCGTCTGGTCGGTGAGTCCCGGCTGCAGCACAACTGTGCGTGACGGCCCCGGGGGTGCCCCGTGCGTGCGTCTCTTGATTCGCAGCACTGCTGTGGCGGAGGGGAGCTGTGAGGGTCCTGTCCAGGAGGGGGCTGGGGAGCTGAGGCACCGGGAACCTTGTGTCCCTGTGTGTGTGGTGCACTGGTGAGGGGAGGCCCGACTGGGCCAGGGTCTGTTCCAGAGTCCCTGGCCCCACGGCCGCCAGGCCACTGCAGGAGTGCGTGTTTGTGGAGCTGAGCCATCTGCTTCTGTCCAGTGCCGATGCAAGTGGAGGAGGCTGTGGCCTGAGGGTCAAGGGGGCGTGGAAAGCCGCTTGTGTGGGCCAGAGAGCTGTGGCCCTGCCACACCCAGCCCCTGCACAGTTGTGATGGCACTGGCAGACCCTCCCTGCCTGGTGCCTGCTCTGTGGCCGGAGGCAGTGCCTGGCTGTCTGTGCCTTCCTTGTGGGCCTCGGTGCCGGCCAGTGGGTCTCCATCCTCCTCGGCTCCCACATGGACCCTGCAGGTCCCAGGACACAATGGAAGCTGACTGCCCCCTTTCAGAGACCAGGATCACAGAGCTGGGGGTCGGGAAGGACTTCCAAGTTCTCCTGGGCAGTGGCAGAGTCCTGGTGTCCGGCAGTGGCAGGCAGCTGTCCTGGGGAGCACTGGGGACGGCCCAAGCACCACTGCTGCTGGCAGGTGGCAGGGCCCAGGGCCCCCTCACGGTAGCTCTGGCCTGGGGCAAGTCCCACAGGCACCTCGTGCCGTGGTCTCCCCTGCAGAGCTGGGAGAATGGGGGTTGTGGCAGCAGGGGCGGCGGCACCCTCCTCATGGGGTGTGGGGTGAACCCCCGTGGGCAGAGCCCTTCACCAGAGCTGGCCTGGCCCGGGCATGTGGGTGTTGGTGCTATTGTCACTCCACGTTTGCAGCTCCTCACGTGGTGGGGGAGCCTGTGGCCCCCCAAGGTCAGGGCTCAGTCGCCCCCGTCCCCAGGCTCTGTAGGCAGAGGCTGGGATGACCTCAGCGGTAGGACGATGAAGCTGAGGCCAGTCAGACACCTCTCCTGGGGCAGCGGTCAGCGCTGGGCGCCCGTGTCCCCATCTCTGCTCTCTGCCTGTGTCCCCACAGATGAGCCACATCAGCGCCCCTCGGGGGCTGGGCCTGCCCTGAGTGTCTGGAGCTGGCGCTGAGGGTGAGCACAAGTCCCAGTGCTGCTGAGGTGCTGGTCCACGGCCTCCCAGGGCGGCAGGGGCAGCCAGGAGGGCTCTGCATCACGGGGTCGGGGCAGCTTCCCTTTCCTCCTGCGGTGGCTCCGTAGTGCTCCTCGTGTCATAGCTGAGCTCTGGCCACTCCTGGGCCTGCCGGAAGGGTCTGGCCTGGGCAGGGAGGGCACCAAGGCCCCAGGCAGCCATGGGCAGAGCTCCAGAGAGGGCCTGGGAGCTGCGGCCTCTGGGCTGCTTCCTCAGGCTCAGGGCTGAGGTCTCCTCCACCCGGCTTCTATGGCCTCTCTGTCGGTTCAGCCGTGCCCGCTGTGTGGCTCTGACCTGCCTGTCGCCTTCTGTCTGTCTCTTCTCTCCCCGCTGAAAGCCGCATCAGGCCGGTGTCCCTGCTCAGCGCCCGCCCGGTCCCGTGGGCTGGGTGCTCCCTGCCCCCGCTCTCCTGCTTGCTTTCATCCTCCTCCAGGCCACCAGGCTTGGAGGTCACAGAGGCCTCTTCCCTGGAGGGTTCTGTGGGGAGGGGTTTCCCTGAAGCTGGGCAGTGGACCCCCGCCCCAGTGCCAGAGGACCCCCTGCATATGTGTCTGCGTTTGTCTATGTGGGTGTGTGCACAGGTGTGTGGGGTCTTGTGCATGAGTAAACATATGCCCATGCATACATGAATGGGTGTGGGCCTGTGTGTGTCCGTGTCTGCATGTGTGTCTTTGTGTGTATGGATGTATATGTATGTCTCTGTATGTGAGTGTGTGAGCCTGTATGGGCTTGTGTGTGCACATGTATGTGTGCATATGGGAGTATGTGTTTATGTCTCTGTGTATGTGACATGTATACATGTATAAGTATGTGCATTGTGTACATATGTGAGGTTGAGGATGAGACCTTGTATGTCTGTGAGTGTGTATGTGAGCCTGTGTAGGTGCATGTTTGTGTGTGCATATGTCTGAGAGAGTATGGACTTGTGTGAGTGCATATGTGTGTATGTTCATGTGTGCACTGAGTGTGTGAGCTTATGCATGTATGTGAGTGTGTGTATGTGGATGTGTGAACTTCCTATGAGCTATGGATGTGAGTGTATGTGCATATGTATGTGTGTATGTTAATATGTACACTCTGAGTATGCATGTGTCTATGTTAATGTGTGCCCTCGAGTGTATGATCTTATGCACATGTGTATGTTCATGTATGCACTTTGTATGAGCTTATGCATGTGTGCGTGTCCATGTGTGCACTTTGAGCTTACGCGTGTGTGTATGTATGTGTGCACATGTTTGTGAGTGTGGGAGTAGAGAGGCTTCCAGCCGACCAGCAGGTGCTCAGGCAGCAGGGCCTCACCTGCTCATCTGGTCCATTTCCAGCCGGAGGCACCTTTCCTGATGCCTGGGCTCACCCCGTCAGGAGCCCTGCCTGCTCTCAGGTTCTCGGCTGGGGGATTTGAACAGGATTGCCCGGCTCTTGACAGGGTCCCCACACGTGGGCCATGCCCTTCCCATGCTTCCCTGTGTCTGTTTCCCCACTTAACAGCACACGAGGAGTTGACTGGAGCCAAACGCAGCCGTGGGGACCCAGATCTCACTCGGTCAGCAGCTCCCCAAGTGTGGGCCCCAAGCCGGCAACATCTGCATCACCTGGGACCCTGGGTGGAAGTGCAGACCAGCCCCTGCCAGGGCTGTGGACTCACTGTGTGCAAACCAGCCCCTCCCCCGGCCTGTGGACTCACTGTGTGCAAACCAGCCCCTCCCCCGGCCTATGGACTCACTGTGTGTAAACCAGCCCCTCCCCCAGCCTGTGGACTCACTGTGTGCAAACTAACTCCATCCTAGGCCCGAGGACTCACTGTGTGCAAACTAGCCTCTGCCAGGCCTGCGGACTCACTGTGTGCACAGCAACCCCTGCCAGGCCTGCAGACTCACTATATGCAAACTAACTCCTGCCCAGGCCTGTGGACTTAGCAGCTCCAAGTTGGGGCTTAGGCTCTGCTTTTCACAAGGGCTCCAGGTGGCTCAGGGACCTGGAGTTGGGGGCCCTTCCCCAAAGCATCCCCCACCCAGACGTGCACTGGCCTGTGCTCCTTCCTGCAGCCGTTCCCCGAGGCGGGCATGTGCCCAGTGCTGGCCCAGTCTCATCCCCTGTGAGGAGGCCCACAGCAGCTCTGCTCACAGTTCCCGAGATGTTAGGCGTGCTCTGGGGGCGGTGCCTGGCCTCACCGTCATGGCAGCCCACAGGCAGCTCTCTCCAGCCTGGGGGCCTCCTGCCTGGAGTCAGCGCCTGCTGGGCTCTGTGACTTTCCTGCAATGGCTCCGCCTCACGACTGCTTGTGAGTATGGCTGGGCGTCAGCAGACGTGTTCGTTGTTGGCGTGCAAGCCGAGGCTGCGCCTTGTTCTGTTTTCTCTCTCGGTGACCACTGGCGGGGGCGATGGGGATGCACCTGGGTGTGGACACGGGGCAAGGCCTTGCTCTCAGAGCTTCTGGGCGGGGACAGGGTGAAGGGGACAAATTCTATTAATCAGAGGCTTCTGGGTTCCACAGCGGGTAACCAGCTTGGCTGACGAGGCCTCTGGGTAAATGGAGCTAAGAGCAGGTGCACTGGTGTGCCTGGGCGACTGGGGCAAGCACCGCAGCGGGGGCAGATGGAGCAAGAGACGATTTCGCCCCGTCCTGGGGGCCGGGAGTCTGAGCCCAAGGTGTGGACAGGGCTGGCCCCTCCTGAGGCCTCTTTGCTCAGGGGATGCTGTCTTCTCGCCATGCCCTCACCTGGCAGTCCATCTGTGAGTGTCTTTGTCTCCTCTCCTTATAGGACAGCTGTCTTCCTGGGTTAGCCGCACCAGCAGGTCCCTACCATGGCTGGGCCCCTGGGCAGTGGGCTCCACTCCAAGCCTGGCCACTGCCCGCATGGGGATGCCCTCTGGCTCTGAGAGAGCTCATGGGCTCTGGCACTTCGCTCTTGGTTAATTTCCTAAAATGACCCCCATGTTGCCAATGATGGTGCCAGGCACACTTGAGATCTGGTGTGAGCCAGAGTGACTTGGAGGCCTTGTGTGGCCCTGTGCAGTGGTGAAAACCTGAAACAGTCTCTGGGAAGCCCAGCACAGGGCCTTCTGGAACCATCCGCCTCCAGTCTCCGGATCTCAGGCGAGGCAGCAGTGAGGTCGCTGAGATCTGATTAGAGAGAGCATTTGGCGTCGTCAGAGTTCACTAACGAGCCATCCAGTGCAATTTAACCAAATAAAAATGCACAAATGGATTTCACCCCACCCCCCTTTACAGAAATTAGCTGAGGAAATAACAAATACACCCATGATGTAGAAAAACGTTTCTTGACCTCAAGAGGAATGCTGGACAGTGGCCCCTTGGCCTGTGTCGCAAGCACTGGGGTTTCAGGGTTGGCTCCTGGGGCTTCCTGGGTGCAAGCGTCCCATGTTCAAGTTTCCCACCTGAGGCAGAAGGAGAAGGTGGCCACCATCAGGCACTGCCCTGGGGTTCCTGGGTCTGGCTCCTGGAGTCCCCCAGCGTCCCATGTCCAAGTTTCCCACCTGAGGCAGAAGGAGAAGGTGGCCACCATCAGGCACTGCCCCGGGGTTCCTGGGTCTGGCTCATCCCAACTGTTCACAGAATTAGGAGAAATGGGTTCTGTTCCTAGGCCACCAAGTGTGTGGCGTTTTACCATGGTGACCTGAATCAAAGGGAGTACAAACAGATGGACCGACAGACGGAGGGAGGGCTGAGAAGGTGTTGGGGTATAAGGAAGGGAGAAATGGGCCTTTCAGAATGTTGCATTTGTGGGTGACAGAAATGTGATTTTCGTGTGGAGGATCACAGCTTGCTGGCCACGGCCCTGGGGGCCTCCAGGGCTGGAGGAGCTGCCTCTTCCTTGCTGCCGCCTGTGGGGGACGCTTCAGGCCCAGTGTGCTCAGAGGGCCTGCGGCAAGCACGGGTGGGAGGAGTTCAGCAGACGTGTTCGTTGTTGGCGTGCAAGCCGAGGCTGCGCCTTGCTCTGTTTTCTCTCTCGGTGACCACTGGCGGGGCGATGGGAATGCACCTGGGTGTGGACACGGGGCGAGGCCTTGCTCTCAGAGCTTCTGGGCGGGGACAGGGTGAAGGGGACAAATTCTATTAATCAGAGGCTTCTGGGTTCCACAGGGAGGCAACCAGCTTGGCTGACAAGGCCTCTGGGTAAATGGAGCTAAGAGCAGGTGCACTGGTGTGCCTGGGTGACTGGGGCAAGCACCGCAGCTGGGGAAGTTGGAGTGAGAGATGATTTCTCCCCGTCCTGGGGGCCGGGAGTCTGAGCCCAAGGTGTGGACAGGGCTGGCCCCTCCTGAGGCCTCTTTGCTCAGGGGTGCTGTCTTCTCGCCATGCCCTTGCCTGGCAGTCCCTCTGTGAGTGTCTTTGTCTCCTCTCCTTATAGGACAGCTGTCTTACTGGGTCAGCGCCCACTGGTGACTTCTCTTAACCTTAATTACTTCTCCAAGGACCCTATCTCCAATACAGCCACCCAGGGAGTTAGGGCGTCAGCATATGATTTCTGGGGCCATAGCTCAGCCCCCAGCAGCCACAGATAAAACTCAAGTGAGAGGCTCAATGGAGACAACAACTGGAGTGGGGTGAGCATGAGCCACCAAGGGGCCCATGATGTTGGCAGGTATGGGGATGGGTGGTGTGGCCATGATTGCACAGGAGTGAGGGCACCTGCCACCCCCAGACCTGTGCTGTCATGGGTCCTAAGATGCACCTGCCCCTGGGCCTGCCTCTGCTTCTACCTTAGATCACCCGTACCTGGGACTGAGTGTCCCCTTCTGTTATCAACTTGATTAGGGCCGTAGAACTCATCTGGTTGGTTTCTCTTGGTATCCATCCTGATGACCTGGTTGGAGGTCAGTGGGGTTCCCCACAAAAGGGTGGATCCCATTCCTGCTGTGGTTGGGCCCATCCTGCAGCAAGGTCATGGGACTTCTCACCACGTGAGGCATCCACCGGCCAGAGGGAGGGGTTTACAGAGGGTATGTGCAGGAGCACCTTCTTGGCCCTGTTGCTGATCAGGGTCAGCGTTTGGCCAAGTGTGTCTGGCTCCTGGTGCCCCCAGAACCTGATGGCTTCATTGTCACCATTTGTTACCTCTGGACCCAGTTCTGCTGTGAGGGAGACACCTGGGTGTGAGGGACCAGTTTGGAATGAGGGAGCCAGTCAGGCTATAGGGGACTCACACAGTCATGCTGTGAGTCATCCAGTCACACAGTGAGGGATGCAGTCCTATTGTGAGGAACCCAGTCAGGCTGTGAGGGATCCAATCAGCTGTGAGAGATCCAGTCATCCTGTGAGGGATCCAGTCAGACTGAGGGATCCAGTCAGGCTGTGAGAGATCCAGTCATCCTGTGAGAGTCCCAGTCACCCTATGAGGGACCCGTCATCCTGTGAGAGATCCAGTCAGGCTATGAGGGATCCAGTCACCCTGTGAGAGATCCAGTCACTCTGTGAGAGACCCAGTCACCTGTGAGAGAGCCAGTCATCCAGTGAGGGACCCAGTCATCCTGTGAGGAACCCAGTCAGGCTGTGGGGGACCCAGTCATCCTGTGAGGGACCCAGTCACACTGTGAGAGATCCAGTCATGCTGTGAGGGATCCAGTCACCCTGTGAGAGAGCCAGTCAGGCTGTGAGGGACCCACTCACTCTGTGAGGGACCCAGTCGGAGTGTGAGGGACCCAATCAGGATGTGAGAGATCCAATCATCCTGTGAGTTATCCAGTCACACTGTGAGGGGCCCAGTCACCCTGTGAGAGAGCCAGTCATGCTGTGAGGAATACAGTCATGCTGTGAGAGATCCAGTCACCCTGTGAGGGATCCAGTCATGTTGTGAGGAATACAGTCACCCTGTGAGGGATCCACTCAGGCTGTGTGAGGGGTCCAGTCAGGGTATGAGAGATCCAGTCATCCTGTGAGAGTCCCAGCCACCCTGTGAGGGACCTAGTCAGGCTGTGAGGGACCCACTCACTCTGTGAGGGATCCAGTCAGGCTGTGAGAGATCTAGTCAGGCTGTAAAGGACCCAGTCATCCTGTGAGAGATCCAGTCAGGCTGTGAGAGAGTCAGTCATCCTGTGAGGGATCCATTCAGGCTGTGAGGGATCTAGTCAGGTTATGAAGGGAGCCAGTAGTGCAGCACAGAATTATTGGCTGCATTTGAGGTCTCCAAGGACAGAGAGGAGGTGGCATCTCAGAGCTTGACTTGGGGAACGTATTTCATGCAGCATCTCCGAAAATCTTGCTCACCGTGGCTGGGACACTGGCCACTGACCGGAGAAAGTCAGGGTTGGCGGTCCCAGGTCTGTAATGTGGGGGCTGCCGGGGGCAGAGGCAGGATGGTTCTTAATGAAAGGTGCCAGCCAGGCAGGGTAGGCCGCTTGTGCATGGAGTTGACAGGAACCCAGGTGAGGTGCCAGCTAGAGGGACCATCGGGGCAGTGACCCTGGGTGAGTGGTCCATCGTGGTGAAGGCCTCTGCCCCAACTTTCCCTGCACCGTGAGAGTTAATGAACGCCTGTGAGGTCAGGTGGCCAGGGCGTAGCCTGCGTGTTTTCTGTGTGCGTCCCTGGGCAGGGTACTTCTGTGTCTGGTGGGTGCTGTGTGCAGCTGCACCGGTTGTGCACACTGCATTGCTGCATGGATATGCACCACCGTCCATCGGAGGGATCCAGGGCACCGTTCTCCAGGTGGGGTTGGAGGATGGGGAAAGTGGGGGTGGTAAAGCCCATGTACCCCTGGGAGTAGGAGCCCTGCTGCCCGCCCTGGGTGTCCAACCCCACCCTGCTCTGACGTGTGCTAAGGAGAGATGATGCTATTTCTTTCTTTATTTGCCCAGAATGCCTGTTATTTTCTTTCTTTCTTTCAGAATCCAATTTTCTCCTGACATTTCTGCCCAAAGTAGCAAAGCCGACCTTTGTGAGAGAACTTTGCTGGCGGCCACTCCCAGCTGCCGGCTCCCAGAGCTCCTGCCAGCCCCTGCCTGCCCCTCCTCGGAGAGGGAGTGAGGCTCCAGGCTCCTGGCCGCCTGGTCCCCGCCAGCAGCTTCTGTGTCTCTCTGGGTGTGTTCCCCAAGGCTGGGTGGGCCGGGGGCCTCTGGCAGCCGACGTCTGCTGGGCTGGGTGTTGCTCTCTCTCCGCTGGGGCTTTGTTCAGGGCCTCTGGAGAGGCCGGATCATGCCCATAGCTCTGCAAGATGCCCTGGTGGACGTGGAATCATGGCGCCTCCCAGTTTGAATCTGTGGTCACAGCGGAGCTCTCAGCTCTGCAGAGAAGGGCTGGCTGGGGCCTGGGGCCTGCCTGGAGAGTACAGGTGGAGGACATGCTGGGTCCAGGGAGACCCCTACCTGATGCCCCTTTCTCTTCCATGCCAGTCCCTGAGCCCCTGAGCAGGGGGCCGCTGTGAGCCGTCACGGGTATCTGGGGACCTTGGCAGTCAGACCACAGAGCCCTGAGCTCACCCGAGGTGCGCGTTGAGTGGGAAGGGCAGATCCCGTATCCAAGGATCTTCCTGTATCCAAGGATCTTCCTGTATCCAAGGATCTTCCTGTATCCAAAGATCTGCCCTGTTCTGACCTGGGCAAGCTCCACCCATGTGACCGACCCAGCCTCAGCTCCTCCCCTAGTTCCAGGCCCAGCGTGGATCTCAGGCTCTGCAGGGCTCATGGGCAGCTCGGGTTCTGTGTGTGCCAGGCTGCTCTTGACCCTCCCTGCCCCTCCTGCTCGGTGGGGTCCCTCAGCAGCTCCTCTTGCCCCAGGCAGCCTCCACCCCTGCCCTCCCTTCCTGCGTGTCTCCTGGGAGGCTCTGGCGGCCCGGCACCCGCCTTGGATGTGCCTGCTTGACGACCTCTTCTGCCCTCTGCCTGGAATGCTCTGCGCCCACCTACCTGCTGCCTCCCGTCTGTGCGGGGGTGAGAGGCTGCCTGACGGGCCTGCGCCCTTCCAGTCCGAAAGTGGCCTCCTCAGTGGACACCACCCAGGCTTTCCGCTGCCCTTCAGGATGAAACCTGGGGTTCTCCCCAGCCAGCAGGCTGGAGCTGGCCTGAAGCCCTCTCTGCCTTGCTCCTGGCACTGTCCCCTACCCCTTTCCATGGCTCGGAAGCCCCCTCCCCTGTCCTCAACTCCTCCGGCCTGGGGTCTGGGAGCCCTGTCTGAGCACCGTCGGCCGTGGCCTTGCCCTCCCGTGTCAGGTCTCGCAGCACCGTGTGTCCGCTCTTCTGTGAGTTTATACCTTTGTAGTTTGACTGTGAGGTTCCGGAGGGACCTCCTCTTCCCTCCTGGGTCCACCTCCTCGTTCCTCAGCGTGGCCTATATTTGGCTCTCGATAAATTCTCGTTGTGGGAGCTGTCTAAATATAGGGCGCGTGTATGCTGCGTGAGTAAACAGCTCTGTGTAGCAGACACAGCCGCGCACCGTGTGTGATAGCGCCCTAGCGGGGTGGCACCGCCGTCCCCCACCGCCATCCCCCCTCACCCGCAGGCAAGTGCGCCGCTCCCGGGGCCCTTCAGTGTCAGCGGCCGCCTTGAAGGGCTGGCAAAGAGCTGTGGGCGCGTTGCCTCTTCCACGCGGAAGACTAATGGCTGCTGCTGTCCCCAGTATGTCCTAATGAGAGCAATTAAATATCATTATGGGAAGAGCAGACGGGTGTGTGAAGGGCTGGCGTCGCCGTGCTGATGGCCCTGTGGGGAGAGGGACTGGAAGCGGCCGCAGGTGACTGGTGTGGGAGCTGTGAGCGCCGTGTCCATCCGGAGGAGGGCAGCTTCCTGCGGGCTCCTCAGACTTGTGTGTGGGGAGGAGACGGGGTTCAAGGTCCTCTGCAGACCTCACTTGTGTCCCCAGCCATCGACAGAGGAGGGCGAAGGAGAAAAAGACATTGAAGCTGGGCTGCAGGCTGAGCCCACTGCCCAGCGCGCGAGATGCCAACTCTGGCCTTTAACCCTTTGTCTGTCCATCTTGCAGAAACCTGTCAAGTAACCGGCTCACCACCCTCTCCTGGCAGCTCTTCCAGACGCTGAGTCTCCGGGAACTGTAAGTTGTGTTTGGAAGACTGAGCAGGTGGCTCAGTGGTGCTGGTGGTGGGACGGGGTGGGGTGGGGAGAGAAGCGCCGAGCAGCGGAGCCACCTGCAGGCAGGGGCGCACAGTGGGGCTGGGGCGGCGCCATGTTCAGCGGGAATGAGCGCCCTGCTGCTTGGTTTCCGGTGCTCTTTCTGGACGCAGTGGATTTCAGAGGTCAGGAGCTGGTTCCTCACGGGGACTTAGTCTGTGATCTCTAGGTGACGAGTAATGGTGGCACCGATATTTATAACAACACTAGCGGCACAGGGCTGTGGAGGTGGCCAGATGTGCTTTCCCCCGCGTGGCCTGACTTATCTCACAGGAAGGCATCATGGCGCTGGTGGGGCCAGCGCTGCAGACTCGGACTGCCTGCCCTCCGGTCAGCTGCTCGGCCCGGGTGTGGTGTTCTGGGGAGGCCGGGTGTTTATCCCATCTCCGTGTGGGCTGCTTGGCCGTGCCTTGTTCCAGGACCAGTCAGTCCTCCCGAGCCCCGGCCACTCATCCTGTACAAATACTGCAAGTGCTGGCCGACGAAAACCCGTGACCACTCCTGGAAAGGGTAACCCAGGCCGGGACCCCGGGACCCCGGCCGTGCAGGCGGCTGGCTGCTTCTGCCGGGGAATTGCCAGGGAATCAGTTGGAAAAGGCCGAGGCCTGGGTGGCTTAGGGGCCAGTGTTCCCTTTGGTTTGGTGACCAGACTCAGACTCACAGAAGACACCTGGCTTCGCTGTCAACCAGGAAGCCATGACCTGCGCTCTGCCTGGGCGTGTGCTGAGTCAGCACTGCAAGACCTGGACACGTGCTAAGTCAGCACCACCTTCCCTGCAGACCCAGCCGGCCGGGGAGCACAACGCGACACCCCGCACCCCGGCGCCCCCGCCCTGGGACGAGCTGGGGTGCTGGCCTTACCCTCCCCGGCCTAGGAGCCTGGTGGCTTCAGAGGCCGTTCCAGGGGTGGGGTTGGGGGACTTCTGGAAATGCCGCTGTGAGTGGGCGTCAGGTGCGGTGGTCAGGGTTCCCGGGCGCAGACAGCGTGGAGTCAGGTGCACACGGACGAGTGCTCCTGATTTTAGTGACAGGGAGAACGTGCCCCGAGCGCGGCAGACTGTCACAGGCGTCCCCGAGGTGGGTTGCTGCACCAGCCCGGGAGGTGAGCGCGCGGCTCCCGCCGGGCAGCGTTGTGTTGTGCCTGCTGCTCGGCTTGACCCAGAGCAAGGCATCAGGACCGCCCGTTCACAAGCGCAGTGTGGACCCGAAGCTGGGACCACCACGCCAGCCGTCTGCGACCCGGGCGTCTATTCAGCAGTCGCCCAGAAGGTGGCTGCTTGCCGTTGCTTCTCAGCTGCCTGAGATGCGGGGGCCCGGGCTCTCCCTGTGGGTCCCCCCTCCACCGGGAGAGGCCGGGGGACACGCTGAGCAAGCACTGAGTGCCCTCTCTGAGACGTGCTTGGAGGTGGGGTCCGTGGGTGCTGCCCCGTGACCTGTGGCGTGAGCTGCGGAGCAGGCGTCCGCGGGTGTGAGTTCTGAGCAGTCCAGGTTTCTCCAGAGGATCACGGGGTCCTGCGTCGCTCTGCCTGGGCCAGAGCCCATGAGCGGACGTGAGATACGGAGGAAGGGGGTGTGGCTCCCGAGTCGGCCTCTGAGCGCCTCTGTCCCTGTGGCTGAGTAGGAGGAGCCTCCCCGGAGGGTCAGGAGACTGTGAGCGCCGCCGCTCCGCCTGGGTCTGCTCTCTGAGGAAGAGCTGGACGTGAGAGTGGACGCAGGGCCGACGTTGGCTCTCGGCTGAGGCTGTGATGAAGACCCGAGCAGCTCGTCTGGAGAGCACAGGGCGGGCAGCCTCTTGTCCAGCCTCCTGATTAGTCCACCTGGTGCCCTTGACCTGGGCCTGGGCTGGCCTGTGCATGGGCTGGACCCACGGAGAAGGGGTCCTGTCCCTGGAGCGGCGAGCGCACGGCACTGTGGCGGCAGCACAAGGTCACGGCAGAAGTGTGGGGCCCCATGTGAGCTGCGGGGACAGAGGGAAGCTGTTCTGTCGCCACAGGGGTCTCTGCTGTGTTCGCTGGAGGACCCTGAGCAAGGCCTGACATCATCGGAGCTCCTTCTTGGGGCCGAGTGTCTGCTGCCTTCCCAGTGGGGTCCAAGGAGAAGAAAAAGCACGTAGTGAGCACCTGCTGCATACGTGGCCTGCCTTGTCCCTGAAAGAACCCATGACGGAGGGGCCTTGTGGCCGGGTTTACAAATGAGGGCTTTAAGGTTCGGCCATGTGGAACCGTCCAGATCGCGTGGCAAGAAAGGCGGCAAGTCTGGGTCACAGCCACCGGGTCTGCTGTTCCCGCTGCACTGGGTGCCGCTCGGCGTGCCCAGTGTCCCTTCCAGTAGCCGCGCTCAGGGGAGTGGACACGGACCAGCTGCCCCCGTCACCACGGCCCTGCCATCAGCTTCTCTGCCTCGGGAGGGCAGCTCTGGGGCTGTTGCCAGCCGAGCACCCAGCTGCAGCCTCCCTGTCCAGGTGCTACTCCCCTCGCCCAGTGATGCCAGGCAGTCCCGGGCCTTGCTGTGCCGCGGTGGCCAGGGGTGGAGGGATTCGGCTTGGCAGTTTCTGGTTATGTGAGACCAGAATGGTGCCTCCTTCCTGGCAGAAGACTGGAGCTGCCTTTCTGAAAGCCAGAGCAAGCGTTGGAAAGCCTGTTACGGGAAGAAAAGAAGCATGGGTTCCGAGTGCATGCCAGGGCGAGGCGGTGTGCCAGGAGGCAGGAAGCGGTACCCCACAGCCAGCGGCCCAGGCACATCTGGGGCGCCCTGCTCACACGCGCAGCTGGGATGAAGGTGGATCGGAAGTTCGTTTTCTTAAGGCAGCACCATAATTCCTTCTGGCGTGATCTGCAGGCCTAATTGACGTGGTGATGCATGGACCCAGCGGCAGGGATGGGGTTGGGCCGGCTCTTGGCTTCTGCCCATCTGGGCCGTGACCACCTTGAGAGCTCTGAGAGAAGTCGCCACGCAGCCGTGCCAACAGCACTACTGCCACACTACTTCTGGCTTCTTTGTAGCTGCTTTTAATTCATAAAGCTGCAGCCCTGTATTGTCACGACCTTATCCAGCCTGGGGACGAGAAATGTGAAAACAGAGCCTGGAGATCCCCTGGCTCGTTGCTCGTGCCCAGGCTCTGCCTTAAGCCTCCACGAACTTGGAGGCCTAAGGCAGCATGCAGGTCTTCTCCCCAGAATTCTGAACCCCCGTGCCAGCAGTGGAGCCGGCAGTGGAGCCGACAGCGGTACCGGCAGTGGAGCCGGCAGTGGAGCCGGCAGTGGTACCGATAGTGGAGCTGGCAGTGGTGCCGGCAGTGGTACCAACAGTGGTGCCGGCAGTGGAGCTGACAGTGGTGCCAGCAGTGGTGCCAGCAGTGGTACTGGCAGTGGTGCCGGCAGTGGTACCAGCAGTGGAGCCGGCAGTGGTACTGGCAGTGGTGCCGGCAGTGGAGCCGACAGTGGTACTGGCAGTGGAGCCGGCAGTGGAGCCAACAGTACTGACAGTGGTGCCGGCAGTGGTGCTGGCAGTGGTGCTGGCAGTGGAGCCGGCAGTGGTACCAGCAGTGGTACCAGCAGTGGAGCCGGCAGTGGTACCAGCAGTGGTACCAGCAGTGGAGCCGGCAGTGGAGCCGGCAGTGGTACCGGCGGTGGAGCCAGCAGTGGTACCGGCAGTGGTACCGGCGGTGGAGCCAGCAGTGGTACCAGCAGTGGTACCGGCGGTGGAGCCAGCAGTGGTACCGGCGGTGGAGCCAGCAGTGGTACCAGCAGTGGTGCTGGCAGTGGAGCCAACAGTGGTACTGGCAGTGGTACCAGCAGTGGTGCTGGCAGGGCTGAGCTCCCTCTGGAGGCTCCGGGAAGGACTCTTCCTGCCTCTCGGCTCCTGGTGGCTCCTGGCACCCGTGGCTTGTGGCTGTGTCACTCCAGTGTCTACCTGGGTCCCTGTGGCCGACAGCCCTGTCTCCTGTGCTGTGTTTGGCCCCTTTGGGTGTCCTTGGCCCTGTGACAGAAGGGCTGCTCTTGCTGATGAGGCCCCGCCCATTTCCCCTGCGTGGCCCCAGGGCTGCTCTAGGTGTGTGTGTTGGGGGTGGGGCAGGGAGAGGAGCAGTCAGCAGCAGTGGGAGGGGGATCCGCGCTCCCCACTCCAGTCATGGCCGTGGCTGCTCTGCCGAGTGCCTGTGACCTGCCTGGGTGGGGCCGGGTTACTGCTGAGGGCCCCAGGGCCCCGCGTGGCCATCGTGGGCAAGGACTGGTGTTGGCTTGTGCTGGTCCTTGGCGGCTGCCACCCCGTTGTGACTGGAGGTGGGGGCCGTGCGGCAGCTGTCCCTGGAGCTCTGGCTGGAGGCTCCGCTGCCCGCGTCCACAGAGGTGCAGTGCCCCTCTCCTGCACTCCTTCCTGAGGGGGCCACCACACCCCTTCCTGCACCCTTCTCCTGCACCCCCTCCTGAGGGGGCCACCACACCCCTTCCTGCCTGTGCCCGACCCTTCTCCTGCCTCCTCTGTCATCCCCTCCTCTGCCCTCTCCCTCCGCCGCCCTGTTTCTTGGCTGCCCCAGGCCAATGCCTGCCGTCCCTGTTCCTAGTGTCCCGTGTCTTCCGCTCCCAGTGAGGCCCGTGCTTGCTGCCCTTGATTCCCGCTGCCCTCGCCACCCCCACTCGGTGCCTGGTGCCACACTCTTCTGTGTGGCGCTGCGGGTCTCCTTTCCATACCAGCCCCACTGCCAGTTCCCCACGGAGGGCCAGGCTACAAAGCGCCAGTTCCTCTCCTCAGGTCCTCATTCCCTGAAAGCTAAGGCATGCTCACCTGCTTTGGAATCGCCAGTTGTCAAAACCCTGGGTCTCAGCCCCGCCCTCGGTGCCGCTGGACTCACCCTGCAAGTCCTGAGGGAAGTGCACTCCCCGTGATCAAGGACTGGACTTGCTGGGTGCCGGTCGCTTTGTGCGATTGGACTGCTCCTGGCTGTGCGTCCTGCCCAGTAGCCCCGTTGGGAGGGAGCTGACTTGCTCCAACTCCCAGGAGACCTCAGTGCAGAAAGGGTGCCTAGGCCTCTCCCCGCAGAGCTCCCGCCAGGCGGGGTGCCCTGGGGCGGGCCCGTCTCATCTGTCTGAACAGCACGAGCCCACGGCGGACACCGACAGGTGCTTAGTGGGGATGTGGTGAGTTCTGAAGGAGTCCAGCTGGTCCCAGGGTGGGCGTCCAGTGTGTCTGGAAACAGCCACCCACCCACGCCCCAGGGAGAAGCTCTCTCCTTTCTTTCTCTTTCATTCAGCAACGGTTGTGTGCTGGGCTCAGTTAAAGGACAAAATGGGCAAAATAGGCAGTGTCTCTGACCTCACAGGATCTTTGGGGTACAGCTAAACAAATTAAAAAAATCTTTTAAAAATGATTTTATTTATTTATTTGAGAGGTAGAGTTATAGACAGTGAGAGGGAGAGACAGAGAGAGAGGTCTTGGTTCACTTGGTTCACTCTCCAAGTGGCTGCAACACCCAGAGCTGTGCCGATCTGAAGCCAGGAGCCAGGAGCTTCTTCCAGGTCTCCTACGCGGGTGCTTTCCCAGGCCATAGCAGAGAGCTGGATTGGAAGTGGGGTCAGTGTGGCTGCAGGGGCGTGGCTGGGTGGCCGTGGGGGTCAGTGTGGCTGCAGGGGGCAGGGCCAGGGTGCAGGGGGCAGGCCAGGGTGCAGGGCTGAGGGCAGGAAGGCGATGGGGGCGTGTGGGCTCCACAGGCCTTCACTCCGGCTTCTTGGAGAGAGGAAGCCACAGAGGTGGACCATGGCTGTTGCGTTTGAAAAGATCTCTTTGCCAGCTGAGTTCTGTGGGTGGGTCTTTTATTTAATTTATCTATTTAAGTTATCCAAGTGTCGTATGTCCCTTTATACCGATTTAGGATTGGTTTTTAACTGGGTTTGTTAGTTTTGGAGCTGAAGAGTTCATGGACTTACAGGCCCCCTTGGGCTCCTTCTGCGATCTGCAGCTCCTCTCCCGTAACCCTGAGGAGAACAGGCAGCCGGGGCCGCCCAGCCCTGGAGGGAGCGGCCTCTTGGTTCAGGGTCCCTTCCCCTCCGCCCACAGGAGGCTGGAGCGGAACTTCTTCAACTGCAGCTGTGACATCCGCTGGATGCAGCTGTGGCAGGAGCAGGGCGAGGCGCGGCTCAACAGCCAGGACCTGTACTGCGTGGGTGCCGACGGCACGCAGCTGCCGCTGTTCCGCATGAACATCAGCCAGTGTGGTGAGTGGGTGCCGCCGCCGGCCGTGGGGCTGCAGCGGGCAGGCTGGCCGCGTGGGCTCTGGGTTCCTGCGCCGGGAGTCCCTCGGCTGCGTTCCGGGCAGCTCAGGCCCGGGCCCGGGGGCAGACGTTCGAGACTGGAGCCTGAGGCTGGACCCTGGAATCTGTCTCTAGGGAGCGCCCCGTGGCACCTGAAGCTCCTGAGAACGGGAGCCCAGGGAGAGAGGCTGGGCAGGACAGCTGCCCTGCCCTACCCTGCATGGACAGGGGGCCGGCTGTGTGGGCTTCGTTCTGACCCCTGACGCTGCTGGGGAGGGACTGCGGGTTCCCAGGAGCTCGGGCGGTGGCACTGGAGCCGCCGGCCCGAGCTGTGCCGACACAATGCCCTTTGTCTTCCCACCTGCCCCGGCCCCTCCCGCGCCCAGACCTTCCTGAGATCAGTGTGAGCCACGTCAACCTGACAGTCCGGGAGGGGGACAATGCTGTCGTGACCTGCAACGGCTCTGGATCGCCCCTGCCTGACGTGGACTGGATCGTCACCGGCCTCCAGTCCATCAACACCCACCAGGTGGGCACGTGGACTCGGCCCGGCAGGGGCTTAGTCTGCATGGAGGGAGCCGTTGGGGTCGCCACAGAGTGTGCAGCACTGTGTCCAGCTGCTCTGACCTCAGGCAGTCTCCTCAGCCTTCCCCAGCCAGAGCGTCCATGGTGAGCCCCTCCCTTCCAGGGCTACCGGAGCACCGCCTCCGCCACCGCCCAGGAGGAACCCGGCCTGGTCTGTGTGCAGTTCCGGGAAGACCTCTGGCTGTTCCTTTTGATCCCTACAGGTGCTGGGGTGGGTGGGGGCAGCCCTGACTGAGTGTCCACTGGGGTTTCAGACAAACCTGAACTGGACCAACGTGCACGCCATTAACTTGACGCTGGTGAACGTGACCAGCGAGGACAATGGCTTCACGCTGACCTGCATCGCCGAGAACGTGGTGGGCATGAGCAACGCCAGCGTCGCCCTCTCTGTGCACTGTGAGTGCTCGCTGGCCGGCGTGGCTCGGGGCAGGGGCTGGGCGTGGGGGCTGGAGGGCAGCAGTGTTGCCGGGGCTGAGCGCAGCAGCGGCCTGGCTCACGATGGGCAGAACCCCCAGAGGGGTGTTCCTGGGCCTCTGACTCCCACGACGTCCTCGGGACACTGATGGACTGGCCCTTCCTGCCTGAGAGGGGCCCCTTCGGCTAAGGCGGGTCCAGGAAGCTGGGAGGAGGAGCCTCTTCCCCTTGTGGGGGCTGGGGGTACCTTGGCCCCTTCAGAGCCGGGTGGGAGGGTGGGGCTCCTGGCAGGCGGCGCTGGGGCCTCAGCTGCTTCTGCCCCCAGACCCCCCGCGCGTGGTGAGCCTGGAGGAGCCCGAGCTGCGCCTGGAGCACTGCATCGAGTTCGTGGTGCGCGGCAACCCCCCGCCCACGCTGCACTGGCTGCACAATGGGCAGCCGCTGCGCGAGTCCAAGATCATCCACGTGGACTACTACCAGGAGGGCGAGGTCTCCGAGGGCTGCCTGCTCTTCAACAAGCCCACGCACTACAACAACGGCAACTACACGCTCATCGCCAAGAACCTGCTGGGCACCGCCAACCAGACCATCAGCGGCCACTTCCTCAAGGAGCCCTTCCCAGGTGAGGTGGAGAGCAGGAGCGGCTCCCGCCCCCGGTGACCAGGGCCCCGCTTCCCGTAGGCCAGGACAGCGTCTCCTCCTCCCTGGCGGCCACAGGAGAACCCCCGGCCCCACTCAGCAGGGCAGGAGAGGGCACGTGGGCAGAGGGGCACACAGAGGGACTGCAGAGTTGGAATCCCAACCCTCCCTTTCCTTGTTGGGAGACCCTGGGCCTCAGTGTCCTGGTCTGTGAACTGCTCCCACGAGGGTCTTGTGGCTTCTGGCCGACGTGAGGTATGTGAAACACGTGTCACAGGCTGTGGGCCCTTCTCCTTGGGGGCTTGGGGGCTCGGTGCAGGCAGAGGCCTCAGGGCTGTGGCTCTCTCCTGCCTGGGCCTGTAGGGAGCAAGCAGCAGCCACGGATGCCTCAGCGATGCTCAGCTGAGCAGACCACGGCTTGAAGCTGACCTGGAAGGGTTTGGCAAGGTTGAGTTTAGAGCAGTGAACTGTCCTGTCTGGGCCAGGACGTGTCAGATCCATTGCCACTGCTGGGGGAGGAGACACCAGGAGTTAGTGACAGTGGCTGCAGGGCCTGTCAGTGGCTCTGTGACGGACAGGTCTCTGTCCACGGGGCTGTGTGCCTTTGCCGCATCCATCCGTCTTCTTACGTGGAGCACGCAGTTACGTGCAGAGAGGTTTACTTCACTCACAGTCCTGGAGGCTCAAGGTCATGGTGCTGGCCCTGTCAGGACCTCAGGGTGGACAGTGTCACCATGGCAGGAGCACATGTGGGAGGAGAGGTCACATCTCCAAGAGGAAGCCTGGGAGGCACCAGGGTCCTAGGATCCCTGACCTATGGACGTCCCACTGGATCCACCCCCCTCACAGCACCGCCCATAAGGAGCAAGCACCAGCCCAGGGTCCTCGGGAGATGTGTGCAAGAGGTACCCAGGCCAGTGTGCTTGCTGACCTTGGTGATTTGTGCTGGGGACAGACTGGGCAGGGGAAGCCTGAGACTGATAGGATGCACACATGTGCACACACTGAAGACTGAGGGCACATGTGTGTGCATGTGCTGAAGACTGATAGGATGCACACGTGTGCACACGCTGAAGCCTGAGGACGCATGCATGGGCACGAGCTGAAGACTGATAGGATGCACACACTGAAGCCTGAGGACACATGTGTGTGCATGCGCTGAAGACTGATAGGATGCACGTGTGTGCACATGCTGAAGACTGAGGATGCACACGTGTGCACATGCTGAAGACTGATCAGATGCACATGTGTGCACATGCTGAAGACTAATAGGACGCACGTGTGTGCACATGCTGAAGACTGAGGATGCACACGTGTGCACATGCTGAAGACTGATAGGACGCACGTGTGTGCACATGCTGAAGCCTGATCGGATGCACATGTGTGTGCACGCATTGAAGACTGATAGGACACATGTGTGTGCACGTGCGTGGTCTGTGTGAAGGCTACTGCACAACTGTAATACCAGGGCTTCTGTGTCTCTGTGCTGGGGGGCTTGGTCTCGGGGCTCAAACGCAGGCTGCACCCAGGGCTGCATGAAGCTCATTTCTTCCACTGAAGTCTGGGGGATGAAGAGCCTCCCCGGGGTGGGGGAGACCGGCACCCCGTGTGCCTGGCCAGAAGCCTCGGGACCCCTCCCGTCGGGCCCCGCTGGGTGCTGTTTAGGCAAGTTAGAGTGTCCTGGCCGTGGCCTCTGGGTGCTGAGCTTTGCTTGGTTGGACTGCAAAGCCAGGCCAGGCCGTGCTGACATAAAGACGGCCCCTCAGGGGAGGTCCTGAGAGCTGGGGAGGCAGAAGCAGGTGTGGGGTGGGAAGAAGCCCTGTGCCTCCTGCAGCCCCCGACCCCTCCTCTGTCCTCTGCGGTGTGGCAGCTCCATGCCGGTCAGTGGGTCTCCGTGATGAGCTGTCAGTGCCCCTTAGGCCGCAGGTGCTCCAGGTGGGGTCCCCAGACCAGAGTCCTCGGGAGCAGCTCAATGCTCCAGCCCCACTCAGACCAGTGGAGGCCGAGTGCTGGGGTGGGGTCTGGGAGCTGGGCTTTAGGGGGACCCTGCCCCTTTGCACTCTGCTTCCAGGGCACTTGGTGGGAGGGAGGGAGGGCAGAGCTGCAGAGCAGCTGGGGGCCTGGTTCGTGGCTGCCAGGGCCCCAGTGGCGACTGCCTGACTGCTCTCACTTCACACCCGAGAGGAGCCACGTGGGAGGACGAAGGGTGATTTCGGCTCACGGTTTGGAGGCTCGTGGTCCAAGCTCAGTGGCCCCATTAGTCTGGCGTCTGCTGGAGCTGAGCCGAGGATGACCCCAGGGCTCGTCAGGGAGAGAGACGGGGAGCAGGGGGGCTGGGCTTCCCCACCCTCTCATGAGGGGCAAGCCCCCCACAACCTAAAGGCCAAACACCCCAATGAGATGCAGGCTCCTCACCTCACCCCTCAGCCGGTCCTGTCCTGTGCAGCACTGGCTCACTGAGCCTGTGTCAGACGGACAGCAGCGGGTGGCAGAGAAGGGGCCCTGCGACAGAGTCCTTGTGCCCAGGAGGCCGCGGAGCCCAGTGTCCCAGTGCTCACTCCTGGTGACGTGTTTGGCAGGAACACTGCAGCAGGGGACTTTATCATCTGCCCACGGTCCTGCCGCACTTCTGCACTGCACTGATGGTTCCCTTTTGAAGTGAATGAGAAGAGTGCATTAAGACGTCTTCTCATTCATTTAATCCACTGCCCAAATGCCTGCAATGGCCTGGGCTGGCCCGGGCCAGGGCTGGGAGCCAGGAACTCCTTCCTGGTCTCCGCATGATTGGCAGGGAGCCATTGCCTGCTGAGCCTGGACATGCATCAGTAGGAAGTTGCACTTGGGAGTGGAGCTGGGACTTGGCGAACGTCTTGAGTGCCAGGCCAGGCCCACAATCCAGTGAGCACAGTGTCTTCAACCGGCCTGAGTGGCTTGTTTCTCACCGTTCTTCCACGTCTCACTGCTGATGCTTGCTTGCAAGCTTCTCCTGTGCAGGGAACATTCCCTGGCCCTGTCCAGGTAACCACGTACTGTTTGCTGGGGCAGCCAGAGTGAAGCCCCAGACTGGGCCTTCAGCCACAAACTTCCACGGGCTCGCCGCTTGGAAGCTGAAGTCTGAGGCCACGGTGTGGGCAGGGCTGGGTCCTTCTGAGGCCTCGCCCTCGGTGGGCACGTGCTGGCTCTCCCTGTGTCTCCACGTGCTCACCCCTCTGTGTGTGTCTGTGTCCAGATGTCCTCTGCTTCTGGGACAGCAGCCCACGGCCTTAGGAAGCACGCCGTGGCCTCACCTTGGGTGTCTCCAGATGCAGTTACCTTCCTGGGTGCTGGAGTTAGCGGACACGGATCAGGGAGTGACAGTCTGTGATGGGTGCTCTTTCGTGGCTCCGATCGTCCCACGTTGGCCTGGGCCCCTCTCTGTCAGCTCTGGTGCCCTTCCTCAGGCCCCCGCAGCTGCTGGTCCCCAGGCTGTCCCTGCCCCTGCCCCAGCCCTGACAGCACCATCTCCCCAAGGAGTCCTCACTGTCTCCACTGGGCGGTGCCAGCTGCGCCCTTGGGGGGAGTCTGGGGGTGAGCAGGGGAGCCGGGCTTGTATTTGGATCCAGCTCTAATCCCTTCTTATTAAAAAAGTTTTAAATTTAAATTTATTAATTTTTAAATTTTAAAACAAGTTTGATTGACATGCAATGTTTGCACATTCTTACGGGACACATCTAAACATGTACTCATTGAAATGTACTCACACAGCAGTCAGATTGGGCAACCGGCCTTTCTGTTTCCCTCTCTCGTGTGTCGGGGCTGCAGCTTCCCTCTCCTATGTCCTTGTCCGGTGAACGGCAGTCACCCCACTGTTCTGCGGACACTGCCGCCTGCTCCTGTGCAGTGTTTGTTTATTTTTTTTTTTAGAGATTTATTTACTTATTTATTTGAAAGAGCTACAGATAGATAAGGAGAGAGAGAGAGAGAGAGAGAGACAGGGAGAGACAGAGAGAGACAGGGAAAGACAGGGAGAGATAGGGAGAGACAGAGAGAGAGAGGGAGAGACAGAGAGAGACAGGGAGAGACAGGGAGAGAGAGGGAGAGACAGGGAGAGACGGGGAGAGAGAGACAGGGAGAGACAGAGAGACAGGGAGAGATAGGGAGAGACAGAGAGAGACAGGGAGAGACAGAGAGAGACAGGGAGAGACAGGGAGAGAGAGGGAGAGACAGGGAGAGACGGGGAGAGAGAGACAGGGAGAGACAGAGAGACAGGGAGAGACAGGGAGAGACAAGGAGAGAGACAGGGAGAGACAGGGAGAGAGACAGGGAGAGAGAGAGACAGGGAGAGACAGGGAGAGAGAGGGAGAGACAGGGAGAGACGGGGAGAGAGAGACAGGGAGAGACAGGGAGAGACAGAGAAACAGGGAGAGACAGAGAGACAGGGAGAGACAGGGAGAGACAAGGAGAGAGACAGGGAGAGACAGGGAGAGAGAGAGACAGGGAGAGACAGGGAGAAACAGGGAAAGAGACAGGGAGAGACAGGGAGACAGAGAGACAGGGAGAGACAGAGAGACAGGGAGAGACAAGGAGAGAGAGAGACAGGGAGAGACAGAGAGAAACAGGGAGAGACAGAGAGACAGGGAGAGACAGGGAGAGACAAGGAGAGAGACAGGGAGAGACAGGGAGAGAGACAGGGAGAGGCAGGGAGAGACAGGGAGAGAGACTGGGAGAGACAGGGAGAGACAGGGAGACAGAGAGACAGGGAGAGACAGAGAGACAGAGAGACAGGGAGAGACAGAGAGACAGGGAGAGACAGGGAGAGACAAGGAGAGAGAGACAGGGAGAGACAGGGAGAGTCAGGGAGAGACAGGGAGAGACAGGGAGAGAGGGAGAGTCAGGGAGAGGCAAGGAGACAGAGAGACAGGGAGAGACAGGGAGAGACAGGGAGAGACAGGGAGAGATAGGAAGAGAGGTCTTCCATCTGCTGGTCACTTCCTACGTGCTTGCATCAGCCAGGGCTGGGCCAGACAGAAGCCAGGAGCAGGAGCTGCTTCCACTCTTGCACGTGGGTGCAGGGGTCCAAGCACTGAGCTGTCTTCCACTGCTTTTCCCAGGCCATGAGCAGGGAGCTGGATGGAAGTGGAGCAGCCAGGACATGAACTGGCACCCAATGGGATGCCGGCGTCGCAGGTGGCAACTTTGCCTCAGTGCCTGCCCTCTCTAGGGTGGTTAATGCACTGCTGTGAACCCCCCAGTGCTGTGGACACTGGGACCTACTGCACCTGACTGTGTGTTGGCTCCCATCTCCCATTCTCCTTCTGCCCTTCCGAGCCAGTGGTAACTGCCATTCTAAGTTCAGGTTAAATATTTGTCTTAAAACTTCCACAGAAGAGATAGAACATGTGGTGTGTGTCTCTCTGACTTGTTTCACTTAACACAGTGATCTCCAGCTCCATTGATTTTGCTGTGCATGTCAGATTTTATTTTCCTGTGGCCACAACTCTGTTGTGTATGTTCACCACGTTTTCCTTATCTGCTCAGCCGTGGCGGGCACCTGGGCTGATTCCGTATCCTCACTGTTGCGAGTTGTCCGGAATGAACCTGGAAGTGCGGGCGTCGTGCAGGGGCTGACTTCATTCCCTGTGACTCCATCTGGAGTCATGTGGTAGGGCTGTGGTCTCCTCTCCGCTTCCCGAGGAGCCTCCAGAGCGGCTGCACGTCCACGTCCACGTCCACGTCCCCACCGACAGTGAATCAGGGCTCCCTCCCCCACATTCTCACGGCACCTGCACGTCCACGTCCCCACCGACAGCGAATGTCCACCGACAGCGAATGTCCACATGTCCACTGACAGTGAATCAGGGCTCCCTCCCTCACATTCTCACGGCACCTGCACGTCCACCTCCCCACCGACAGTGGATGTCCACCGACAGCGAATCAGGGTGAATCACGACAGTGAATCACGGTGTTTTTGACACCATTGTCAAATACTGGTTGGATGCAGATGTATGGATTGTTTTCTAGGGTCTCTGCTCTGTTGCTCCGGGTCTGTTTTTGTGCCAGCGCCATGCTGTTCTGATTCCAGTAGCTCTGTCGTGTGACTTGAAATCTGGTTCTGTGATGCTTCAGCTCGGCCCATTTTGGTGACTGCTGTGGGTATTCAGGCTCTTTCTTGCTTCCATGGATTTTTGTTTTCTTAGTTCTCTGAAGAAATTCATTGTTTTTTTGATGGAGATTTTGTTGAATCTGTAAATAGCTTTGGGTGACATGGGACATTTCAATAATGTTGGTTCTTCCAATCCGTGAACATGAAAATTCTTTCCATTTTTTGAATCTTCAATCACCTTCACTAGTATTTTGTAATTTTCATTGTAGAGGTCTTTCATTTCTGGTTAAATTTATTCTAATGTGTTTTATTTGCTTCCTTTTGGTAGCTATTATGATGAGATTGCTCTTACAGGTTTTCTTGGTGAGTTCATTATTAGCTGGAAATGTAACTAAATTGACTGAATTTGCCCAAGTTCTGATGGTCTCTGGGTGGTGTCCTGAGTTCTGATGGTCTCTGGTTGGTGTCTGTCGCTCCCCCTCTTCGTGGAGGAGCAACACAGGACCCTGCGCTGTTCTTTCGTCTGCTCGGCCCTCCCCGGGTTTGCTGCTGGTTCTTCCCGGGTTGGCTACTATCCCTTCCACCTCCGTGGAAGGGCAGTTCCCCCTGGCCACATTCCCCACTTCCGCAGGGGAGCGGCACACCGCCGGCCGGCTTTCTCGGGGGCTGCACGGGTTCCCTTAGATGTTCCCCATAGATGTTCCCGGTGCATGCCGTCTCTCTCCTCCTTTATAGTCCTCCTCCGCCAATCCCAACTCGGCTGCCCACACGCCGAGTACGCTGCTCTCCAATCAGGAGCAAGTCCTACAGTTTATTGGTTGAACTGGAGGCAGCTGTGCGGAAGCTGTTTACTTCTCTCCCAGCGCCATATTGTGGGAGAGCAGATGCATAGAATAAGTCTTAATTCCAGTAACAGTCTAGTCCGGGCTGCTCCCCACAGATCCCCCTTTCTTTTTATTTTTGGCGTTGATACGCGCCTGTCTTCGGTGTCCCGCGGCACACACTCTGCTCTACTTGCTAGAGTTGCCACAGGCTCTTACAAGTCCTATCAATCAGGAAAACCGAATCCGGGTCCTCTCTTCGCCATGTTGTGAGGAGGTTTTTAGGCGCTGATGCGTGCCTGTGTTCGGTGCCCTGCAGCGCATGCTCTGGTCGAGCCTGCAGGGGCTTACAAGCTCTATCAGGCAAACCGAATCCAAGCCTTCTCATTGCCTTTTTGTGGGGAGGCCTTACTGATGTTAATTCGTGCCTGTCTTCGGTGACCTGCGGCGCATAAGCTGCTAGCCACCGCAGGTGCTCATCGTGCTCATCGCCTCACTTAATCAGGCAGACCGAATGCAAGCTTTCTCATTGCCATGTTGAGGGGAGGCCTTATTTTTCTCTATTTCTCCATCTCCGGGCATTCCTATTTCTCCCATTTTACTTCTATCTTCCAGCATTCCTATTTCTCTCACTTTACTTCTAAAACTTCTGTTTCTCTTATCCCTGCAGCTTCCCGGTGCCTCGCCCTGCCGGCAGGCTCCGCCCCGAGGCTATTTCTCCGCGGCTTTCCCGCCGAGCCGCTTCAGCCCGCGTTTCTCATCTGCGCGGCTTCCCGGCTTTGCGCGGCTTGGCTTCGCGCGCTCCGCGGTCTCCACGCCCTTCGCGTCTGCACCACGGCCTACGCCAGCCCCGTTCCCTATCTATTCACGCCCCGTGCTCTCTCTGCACGCGGCGGCTTCCGCGAGTAACACAGCGTAGCTCACGTGTCCGCCACTAGCATTCAATCTAAGTTCCCCGGGCTAGCCTGGCGAATTCAACCCAGCGTACGTCTCCGCCCCACGGTTTGGCTTCCCGTCCTTTGCTCCCCGGGCTAATCAGACGGATCCCAATCTGGCTTACGTCTCAGCTTCTGGTTTCAACTTTTCGCCCCCTATTCCCGGGCTAACTTGAGAATCCCAAAGTGGCTTTCGTGTCCGCCTTGGCCTGCCCCCCGCGGCTTCAATTTCCCTAACATTTTTCTCTACCCGGTATGTTTCCCCAAGCTTTCCTCCAACAATACTCCTCCCTCATTTCTCCTGGCCTCTCCCCACAGTCCGCGTCCGAGTCTGTTTGTTCTAGCTTTCACTTTCGCTTTCGCCCTTAGAGATTTCTCCCAGCTTCCCCCCGTAGTCCGTATCCGAGTCTATGCCTAGGCTTTCAATAGCTTCTTCCGGCACCCTTTTCGTCCGGCTTTTCCCTAGGCTGTTTGCTAGTCTCTCTCTCCGATATTTTCCCAATTCTTCCCGTTTCTTCCCGTTTCTTCCCTCCTAAGTTTGCTATCCGTCCTAGGTTTCCTATCCGAGTCACGGCACCATTATGTCGCTCCCCCTCTTCGTGGAGGAGCAACACTAAGCCCTGCCTAGGCTTCATATCCGAGTCACGGCACCATTATGTCGCTCCCCCTCTTCGTGGAGGAGCAACACAGGACCCTGCGCTGTTCTTTCGTCTGCTCGGCCCTCCCCGGGTTTGCTGCTGGTTCTTCCCGGGTTGGCTACTATCCCTTCCACCTTCGTGGAAGGGCAGTTCCCCCTGGCCACATTCCCCACTTCCGCAGGGGAGCGGCACACCGCCGGCCGGCTTTCTCGGGGGCTGCACGGGTTCCCTTAGATGTTCCCCATAGATGTTCCCGGTGCATGCCGTCTCTCTCCTCCTTTATAGTCCTCCTCCGCCAATCCCAACTCGGCTGCCCACACGCCGAGTACGCTGCTCTCCAATCAGGAGCAAGTCCTACAGTTTATTGGTTGAACTGGAGGCAGCTGTGCGGAAGCTGTTTACTTCTCTCCCAGCGCCATATTGTGGGAGAGCAGATGCATAGAATAAGTCTTAATTCCAGTAACAGTCTAGTCCGGGCTGCTCCCCACAGGTGTCCTGAGTTCTGATGGTCTCTTGGTGTGTCCTGAGTTCTGATGGTCTCTGGGTGTTCTGAGTTCTGATGGTCTCTTGGTGTGTCCTGAGTTCTGATGGTCTCTGGGTATCCTGAGTTCTGATGGTCTCTGGGTGTCCGGAGTTCTGATGGTCTCTGGGTGGTATCCTGAGTTCTGATGGCCTATGGATGTCCCGAGTTCTGATGGTCTCTGGTTGGTGTCCCGAGTTCTGATGGTCTCTGGGTATCCCAAGTTCTGATGGTCTCTGGGTGTCCCGAGTTCTGATGGTATCTAGGTGGTATCCTGAGTTCTGATGGTCTCTGGGTGTGTCCCAAGTTCTGATGGTCATTGTGGTGTCCTGAGTTCCAAATGTGTAGAATCTTGTTGTCTGCAGACAGGGATAATTTGACTTCCTCTGTATTTGTACGATTTTTAGTTCTTTTTCTTGCATAATGGCTTTGTCAAAACTTCTGGTATTGCATTGAATAAGAGTAGTGAGAGTGCTCATTCTTGCCTGTTCTAGACCTTGGTGGAAATGCTTGTAGCTTCTCACCATTCGGCATGGTGGTGGCTGTGGGTTTATCACGTAAAGCCTTTAGTGTGATGAGGCTTGTTCCTGGTCCACCTGATTTGCTCCGGGTGTAAGCAGAATGGATGGTGCGCTTCCTGGGAGGTCTTTTCTGCAGCTGTTGGGATGCTCGCGTGACTTTGTCCTTCATTCTGCTGTGGGATACGTCTCATTTACTGATCTGTGATGTGGAGATCTGTGATCTGGATGCGTTCTTAGGGTAGATTCCAGTGATATGTCGCTGGATTTGATTGCTGGTGTTTGTTGGGAATTCTTGCATCTCTGTTTGTCAGGGGTATTGGTCTCTAGTTTTGTTTGTGTCGGTGTTGTGGCCTTGTCTGGTTTCAGAAGCAAGCTAAGGCTGTCCTCATGGAATGAGTTTGGCTGAGTTCCTTCCCGTCTGATATTTTAGGATAGTTGAAGAATTTATGTTAGTTCTTGCTTCAAAGTCTGGTTGAGGAGCAGGCATCAGGCACAGCTATGAAGACATTGCCTGGGTGCCTGTGCCCTGTGTAGGAGAGCCTGAGTTCGCCTGACTTGCACTCCCTGGCAGACAGCAGGGGATGGCTCCAGCAGTCGGGCCCCTGCCACCACATGGGACACGCTCCAGCCTTGGCTGTGGTGTGTATTTGGAGAGTGAGCAGGGATGGGAGTTCTGTCTGTCTCTGTGTCTCCATCTCTCTGTACCTCTACCTTTCGAATAAAAATGAATAAATAAATAGTTTGACCTAACTTAGCAGTGAAGCCTTCTGGTCCTAGGCATTTCATTCTTGGGAAGCTTATTACTGATTCAGGCTCATTCATCATTATCAGTTTGTTCAGATTGTCTACCTCTTCATGATGCCACTTCTGTAAGTTATATATAACCAGAAATGTATCCATTTCTTCTAGGCTTTCAATTTTATTGGCATGTAGTTATTTATAACAGTCCCTAATGATCCTTTGTCTTTCTATGATATCAGTATAATATCTCCTTTTCATCTCTGACTATTTTATTTTATTTTATTTTTTGACAGGCAGAGTGGACAGTGAGAGAGAGAGACAGAGAGAAAGGTCTTCCTTTTGCCATTGGTTTACCCTCCAATGGCCGCCGCGGCCGGCGCGCTGCGGCTGGCGCACCGCGCTGATCAGATGGCAGGAGCCAGGTACTTATCCTGGTCTCCCATGGGGTGCAGGGCCCAAGTACTTGGGCCATCCTCCACTGCACTCCCTGGCCACAGCAGAGAGCTGGCCTGGAAGAGGGGCAACTGGGACAGAATCCGGTGCCCCGACCGGGACTAGAACCCGATGTGCCGGCGCCGCAAGGTGGAAGATTAGCCTAGTGAGCCGCGGTGCTGGCCATCTCTGACTGTTTTAAAAGATGTATTTATTTGAGAGGTAAATTTACAGACAGAGAGAGGGAGAGACAGAGAGAAAGGTCTTCCATCTGCTGGCAATGGCTGGAGATGGGCCAGTCAGAAGCCAGGAGCCAGGAGCTTCTTCTGGGTCCCCACTTGGATGCAGTGGCCCAAAGACTCAGATCATCTTTCTTTCCACTGCTTTCCCAGGCCATAGCAGGAGCTAAATCAGAAGTGGAGCAGCCAGGACTGGAACTGGCAACCATAAGGGCTGCTGGTGTCGCAGGTGGCAGCTTTATCTGCTCCACCACACACCGGTCCCTTAGAACTGCTCTTGCTGTATCCTCCAAGTGTGGATAGATTGTGTTTCTGTTTTCGTTAGTTTCAAGGCATTTTTGAATTTTCTTCTTGATTTCTTCGGTGACCTGTCGTCCATTCAGAACCACATTGTTTGTATAACTTCTAGAGTTGGTTTTGTTGTTGATTCTAGTTTTATTCCACTGTGGTCAGAGCTGTTGCATGATGCATGATATGATTTTGATTCTTCGGAATCTGTGGCGACTTGTGGGCTAACACGGGGTCTTCCCTAGAGAATGTTCCGTGTGCCGGTGGACAGAATGCAGGCTCTTCAGCCGCTGGGTGAGGCTCTCCCTTGGTGGCCGCTGGGCTCGTGTGGCCTGCAGTGTAGTTTAACGCTGACTTCCCTGTGACTTTTGTCTGGGTGATCTGTCCGTTGATAGAAGTGGGGTGTTGAGTCCCACGCTGTTCTTGCATCGGAACCGGTCTCTTTCTTTACATCTAACTTTAATAAAATGGGGTGCCCCAATAGGTACAGTTACAGTGGTGTGATTTCCTGTCAGCTGACCCCTTGTCATCACCCAGGGGCCTTCTGGGTCTGTGCAGTCCCTGTCTTCATGTCTGCATTACCTGATATGAGGGTGGCTCCTCCTGCTCCCTGTCGGTGTCTGTCTGTGGGGACAACCTTTCCACCTTCCACCCTGCTTTCACTCTGTGTGTGTTCTCTGCAGAAGTGCTGTTGGCGCTTGTTTTTCATAGGTTGAGCCAGTCTGTGTATTTTAATTGGAATTTACCCATTTACATTCAAGGTTATTATGGATAAGCAATGACCCAGTCTTTTCGTTTTCAGAAGTTACCGCTGCTCATGTGAGTCTCCTGGTTCTCTTCCTGGAGGGTGTGTACGGCTGTGTGTCTTCACGGTGGTTCTTCTGCCTGCGGCTGTGTGTCTTCACGGTGGTTCTTCTGCTTCTGCATGTCCGACCCCCACACGCGGGTTTTGTGAGGCTGGTCTGGTGGTGATGAATTCCCTCACTTGTGCCCATGTTGGAAAGTCTGGGTCTTGCCTTTGTTTATGAAAAGTAAGTTGCTGGATTCAGTGTTCCTGGTTGACAGCTGTTGTCTTTGAGAGCTTGGGATGTAGCAGCCCTTTCCTGTGTGGCCTGTAAGGCTTCTGTGAACAGTCTGCTGTGAACGTCACAGGGTTCCTACAGACGAGGGCCTGGTGCTTCCTCTGTGTGTTCTCTTTGTGCTGTGCTGTTCTGGCTCAACTGTGACACAGTTTTTTGGCCCTGTTTGTAGGGTGCCTGTCCTGGTGCTGGGGGGCAGGTTTCCCAGTCCTCTTTGTGGGGTAACTGTTCTGGTGCCAGGATGCAGGTTTTCCCAGTCTTTGTGGGGTGCCTGTACTAGTGTTGGGGCACAGGTTTTCCAGTCCTCTTTGTGGGGTGCTTGTCCCGTAGGGGCTCAGGTTCCCAGTCTTCTTGGTGGGGTGCCTGCCCTGGTGCGGGGGGGCAGGTTTCCCAGTCCTCTTTGGCCCTGTTTGTGAGGTGCCTGTCCTGGTGCCGGGATGCAGGTTTTCCCAGTCTTTGTGGGGTGCCTGTACTAGTGTTGGGGCACAGGTTTTCCAGTCCTCTTTGTGGGGTGCCTGTCCCTTAGGGGCTCAGGTTTCCAGTCTTCTTGGTGGGGTGCCTGCCCTGGTGCTGGGGTGCAGGTTTTCCCAGTCCTCTTTGGCCCTGTTTGTGGGGTGCCTGTCCTGGTGCCGGGTGCAGGTTTTCCCAGTCCTCTTTGTGGGGTGCCTGTCCTGTCGGGGTGCAGGTTTTCTCACCCTCTGCTCCTGTCTGTGCATCAGGAATCCCCCACGTTTGAACAGGTGTTTCACTGTGTCCCACAGGTCTCAGAAGCTGTCTTCGCTTACTTTGAAGCAGTTTTTCCCCATCTGACGGGTATTTCAGAAGACCCGGCTTCAAGCTCAGATGTCTCTTCTGTGTGACTTGTCTGTGGCTGGGCTGTGTACAGAATCTTTCTTTCACTTCCTGAGCTCCTCATTGCTAAGATTCCCTCATCTAGACGAGCCTAGATTCTAGAGGGAGGCACTCCCAGGGCCTCCTGTGCCACTGACCAGAATCCGCTCCTTGGACCGATCTGGGGAATTTCACCCTGAGGCTGTCCCGGGAAGCCCCTCTGCAGCACTGTCCCCGTGCTGTGGGCCTGAAGGGGGATGGGCTGTATAAGGCAGTGGATTGGTTGGGGTCAACTCCCCACACAGTACTGGAGCTAGCGCCCAGGTGGGCCCCTGCCCTGAAACATCGTCTCTTGTTCCCTGCAGTGCAGCATGGGGTGCACCAAGGAGCTCCATGTCGGTTGCCATGGAAACAGGGATGCTGGTGAGCGGGAGGGCCGAGTGGCTAGGACAGCGTGCTCTGGATTTTGTTGCACTTGTTAACTCTCTCCATCCTCTTTTGCAGAGAGCACAGATATCTTTGACTTAGGTAAGTCTCCTTCTCTGTTGCTCTGAAGTGTGTTGGTTCTGAGACCTTTGATAACTGGAATCCACAAAGCTTTCCTGGTGCAGCTCGCCCGCCCACAGTGGCGGAGAGCGTGGTGGGCGTGAGCAGGTGTGGGGGGGCAGAGACATGGCTCGGGCAGTTCTGAGCCCCTCTTTGTGGGTGGTTGTTCCATGTCTCGGTTTCCCCAGGGAACCCCTGAGTTCTGGCCATGCTGTGGGCTGCCCTACCCGCAGGAGAGGGGCTTCGGGGTTTCCTACGCCCTGGCACGCCCCCCTCGGTTGCCTCCATGGTCCTTGTAGAGAGAGTGGGAGTCTGCTCCTGCTGCATTTCTCCCTGGCGTCAGGAGCCCAGCTGCCGGCCAGCTCCCCTGGGGTGGAGGTGGGATCTGTGGGGTCTCCTGACAGCTCCTGTGTCCTGGGTGGGATTTTGAGCTTCGATTTAGAGATGATTTGGTGTCAGGGATACACAACCATAAAAGGCTGGGATTTTGCTCGAGATGGGCAGGGAGACTCACGTTTGTAACCCTTTCTTCCCTGTGGGGGAGTGGGGGTGGCAGCAGCAAGGGCCGAGGGCCGTCTGGGGCTGGCTGGGTGAAGCGTGCTTCGGGCTCAGATGGTTCCGTTTTCCACCTGAGTTACTGCACTCAGGTAGGGGAGGGGTGGGCTGTTTGTGGGGCCCAGGAGCAAGAGGGAAGGGTGCAGGCAGGCCGCGGAAAGCCTTGTCTGCCCGGTGGAGCTGCAGTGCCGGCAGCAGCTGCCACCAGGGAAGCCTGCTCATCCCACGCTGGCCAGGACCCCAGGCCTCTTCTCCTCCAGCCTGGAGCCGGGTGCACTGAGCCCAGGTGGTGGCGCTGTCCCTGGGGTGGGGGCGGGGTGCAAGTGGAGGCTGCTCTTCCTCTGGAGCCTGCACTGGGCTGTTGGCTCGGCAGGGAACTGGTCTCTGAGACTGGGCAGAGCCTGGGAAGCCAGGTGGCTGGAGACTGGCTTCCAGGTGGCTCCACTGGAAGGTGGGGGGAGGGGTGGGGGTGGTGCGGGTCCATAGCAGGCTCCACGGGGGTGGGGGTGGTGCGGGTCCACGGCAGGCTCCACGAGGGTGGGGGTGGTGCGGGTCCACAGCAGGCTCCACTGGAGGCTGGGGGGAGAGGTGGGGGTAGTGCGGGTCCATAGCAGGCTCCACTGGAGGCTGGGGGGAGGGGTGGGGGTAGTGCGGGTCCACAGCAGGCTCCACTGGAGGCTGGGGGGAGGGGTGGGGGTGGTGCGGGTCCATAGCAGCTGAGCTGACACTGGAGGCTGGGGGGAGGGGTGGGGGTAGTGCGGGTCCACAGCAGGCTCCACTGGAGGCTGGGGGGAGGGGTGGGGGTGGTGTGGGTCCACTGCAGCTGAGCTGACACTGGAGGCTGGGGGAGGGGTGGGGCGTGGTGCGGGTCCACAGCAGCTGAGCTGATGGCCTCCTCCTCATGTTTGGTTTTCAGTTGCCGCTGATGTGAGCCCCACGCCTCCTATCACTGTGACCCACAAACCAGAGGAAGACACTTTTGGGGTGAGTCACTGTATGGTTGAGAGGCAGGGAGCCCTCAGGCTTCGTCTAGTTACTGCTTTCCCAAATCTCACCTTACTTGGAACCCCAGGACTTGGGGCAGGAGAAAGCAGGGATGAGCAGGTGGCTGTCAGCCGCGTATGCCTTCCCGTGTGGTGGGAGAGTTCCTGGTTTCAGGAAGGCTTCGGGGGTCGGCTCCAAGGCCCAGGGTCTGGGAGAGAGCACCTGGAAAGACCCCATCTCTGGGGCTGCTGGCCATGCGACTGCAGGGGCTCAGGGTGTCTCTGTGGGCAACGTGGGCATCTCTTATCAGCTCCGCCCCCTCTCCCAGGGCCTGAGATGGCTCTGAGGAGGGGAAGAAAGGGGTCTTCTGGGGCCCAGGTCTCTAAGCTCCTCCTGGAAGGGGCTGAGGGGCCTGGGTGTTGAAGTGGAGTGCAGAACTTGCTGGGAAATTGAAACAGTTCCGAGGCTGCCCTGGACTTTGGGACAGCCCTGGTGGGAGGGGCAGGGGGCACGCCGTGGCGCTTTCTGGCCAGTGTGGGTGACGTCCTCTTCCAGGGTTTGTTTCGCGTGTTCTTGGGTCTCCACATGGCTTCTCCTGGGGACGGTGCTCAGTGGCAGAGCTCGGCCAGGCCCTGCCATGGGGCACACACACTGCTTCTGTGGCACTTGGGCTCAGTGACTGTCCCTGACTGTCCCCTTGGCTCCCGGCAGGTGTCCATCGCTGTGGGACTGGCTGCCTTTGCCTGCGTCCTGCTGGTCGTTCTCTTTGTCATGATCAACAAGTACGGGCGGAGGTCCAAGTTTGGAATGAAAGGTGAGGTGGGGTTTTCATGGCCAAGGCCGCCGTGGGGAGGACCTGGCTCCAGGTTGGCCCTCTTACCCGAGGGTCCTGGTGGCCCTGCTGCAGCTCCTGCCTGCACCCCGATCTTGGTAGCTGGGTCTGTGGCCCATGTGGTCGGATGCTGATCATTGGGCAGTGTGGATGATGGGGAAGGAAGTGGGGCTGGGGGGCCACCGTGGGTGGTGGGCTCCTCCTTTCTGTGGGTTGTGGGTTCCTCCTCACTGCGGGAGGTGGGCTCCTCCTTTCTGTGGGTTGTGGGTTCCTCCTCACTGCGGGTGGTGGGTTCCTCTTCACTGTGGGTGGTGGGTTCCTCCTCACTGTGGGTGGTGGGTTCCTCTTCACTGTGGGTGGTGGGTTCCTCTTCACTGTGGGTGGTGCACTCCTCCTCACTGTGGGTGGTGGGCTCCTCCTCACTGCGGGTGGTGGGTTCCTTCTTGTGGGTGGTGGGTTCCTTCTTGTGGGTGCTGGGCTCCTCCTCACTGCTCTCTGTGGGTGGTGGGCTCTTCCTCACTGCTCTCTCTGGGTGCTGGGCTCCTCCTCACTGTGGGTGGTGGGCTCCTCCTCACTGTGGGTGGTGGGTTCCTCCTCACTGTGGGTGGTGGGTTCCTCCTCACTGTGGGTGGTGGGCTCCTCCTCACTGCGGGTGCTGGGCTCCTCCTCACTGTGGGTGGTGGGTTCCTTCTTGTGGGTGGTGGGCTCCTCCTCACTGCTCTCTGCGGGTGGTGGGCTCCTCCTCACTGCGGGTGGTGGGTTCCTTCTTGTGGGTGGTGGGTTCCTTCTTGTGGGTGCTGGGCTCCTCCTCACTGCTCTCTGTTGGTGGTGGGCTCCTCCTCACTGCTCTCTGCGGGTGCTGGGCTCCTCCTCACTGTGGGTGCTGGGCTCCTCCTCACTGCGGGTGCTGGGCTCCTCCTCACTGTGGGTGGTGGGTTCCTTCTTGTGGGTGGTGGGCTCCTCCTCACTGCTCTCTGCGGGTGGTGGGCTCCTCCTCACTGCGGGTGGTGGGTTCCTTCTTGTGGGTGGTGGGTTCCTTCTTGTGGGTGCTGGGCTCCTCCTCACTGCTCTCTGTTGGTGGTGGGCTCCTCCTCACTGCTCTCTGCGGGTGCTGGGCTCCTCCTCACTGTGGGTGCTGGGCTCCTCCTCACTGTGGGTGGTGGGCTCCTCCTCACTGTGGGTGGTAGGTTCCTCCTCACTGTGGGTGGTGGGCTCCTCCTCACTGCGGGTGCTGGGCTCCTCCTCACTGTGGGTGGTGGGTTCCTTCTTGTGGGTGGTGGGCTCCTCCTCACTGCTCTCTGCGGGTGGTGGGCTCTTCCTCACTGCGGGTGCTGGGCTCCTCCTCACTGCGGGTGCTGGGTTCTTCCTCACTGTGGGTGCTGGGCTCCTCCTCACTGTGGGTGCTGGGCTCCTCCTCACTGTGGCCTGTGGGAGTTTTGCCTCCCTTGTCTGCACCTGTCTCTGTGTGTGCTGGTATCTGCGGGTGAACCCCAGTTCTGGAGCATCTCAGCACAGCACCCAGAACAGGTGCCAAGAGCAACGTGGCTTCCATGGCAGGGCCCTGGAGCCCATGGTGGCGGGGTGGGGAGTGGGGTGTGGCTTGCCGCTGAGGCTGGGGTTGGGTACTGGCAGGAGCAGGGTCACCAGGGGGTCAGCATCCTCCTGCCCTGGTCCTTGGGTGGAGCCAAATGGCCTGGGGGCCTGGGGGCCAGCTCCAGGGCTGAAACTTGGCTTTCAGGGCAGGCTCTGGGCTGTGGTGCAGGTGGGGAGGGAGGGGCCGTGAAAGGCTTGAGGAGCAGTCAGGCCTCTGCTTCCTGCCGAGACCCTGGGAGCTGGGCAGGTGGAATTTGCATGCAGGAAGTGCTGTCTGTCGGGTCCCTGACGGGCTCAGGGCCTGGAGGAGGGAGCAAGGGCGACGTCCCCAGGCTGGTCGCCCTCTGTTGTTGCAGTTAGACCCTGGGAGGAAGCAGCCAGCCAGGGAGAAGGGCAGAGAGGGGTGCTGGCCGCCCGACTTCCCAGGAGCCTCTGTCTTGCTGGACCTGACGCGTCACAGTGAGGCAGACTGAGGTGTTCTGGAATCATCTGAAGTATTCAGACAAATGAGCCGTGGACAGACTAAAGAGGGGGCAGGAGTTGGTGACTTAGGGCAGACTTGCTTGGGCACCTGGACTGGAGCGGGCTGTGTGTCAGACGGGGCCTCGAGGGCCCAGGAGTGAGGTGAGTGACGTCTCAGGGCCGTGTCTGGGCTCCTGGCCTGTGGGATGGCTGCTGTTGCCTGTACCTTCCTAGCTCTTCCCCTTGCACCGAAGTGGCAGATCTGTGTGTGTGGCAGCCTCTGCGGTGGCCTTGTTTACTATCTGCTGTCCTAAGACCGCATCGCGCCCCAGTTTGCCCCACACAGCCCTTGTAGTGCTCAGCTCTCTGCCCCGTGGTTCTGCTTACACCGCGCCTCTGCCTGTCCTGCCGGCACCGTCCCCCCTCCCCCCGTCTGTGTCTCTGCCCTCCTGTGGTGCTCTCCCTGACACACCGGTACCCACTGATTGCCCAATTAGCAGCTGCCTCCACCGTGGGGCAATCTGGTACCAGTGGCCAGGCCTACAATCCGTGCACCTGCACCTCCACCTGTGTGTGCCGAGCACGTGCCAAGTCTTGCGCCTGCCGTGTGCAGACACGCGGTCCACCTGTGCACATCCCGAACAGGTTCAGCTCTTAACTGCTTACTCCCAAGTAGCCCCGTCGCGCTCGTTTCGCGGTCGTCAGGGGCCCCTGTGTGGGTGGGTGCGGGTTCTTCCGGACACTGCTGTACGGGTGATGGATGCGTCGGCCAGCACTGACGGGAAGCAGCTGGGAATGCGTCATCTCAGACTCTGCTTTGCTTCCTGGGCTGCCGTCTTGCTGACCCAGTTGCTGGCTTGGCAGGGGCTGTGTTGGGATGTGGCTCATCTCTTGGTGTCACAGAGGTCTGAAGTGGTGCTGGGGCACAGGGCAAGTTCCCTCTGCTCTTGGTGAAGCCGGGGCCAGAGGGCGTCGAGGCTGCTGGGAACCCCGCCCCACTGTGCCGTGCCTTCCCTCTCTGAAGGCTGGAGGGGCTGGGAGGTGGGTACCGGAGACACAGAAATATGTAAAAGTCTTGTAGCCTGCAAGGAGGTGGTTTAGGGTTTATGCGGAGTTCGTCTTGACAAAAGGCATCGGAAAGCCAGGTCAGCGATGCGGCTGGGCCCTGCACCCGTGTTCAGAATGAAGAAGCTGTGGCCTGAAAGGCAGTGCCATGGTGGTTAGGCAGGGGTCTGGAGACCCTGCCTGGCAGCCCGGTTTCCAGACAACACAAGTGACCCCCTGCTTCCCTCCTGGCTGCCCTTCCGTGAACACCTGAGATACACCTGCCTGCTTCACTGGGTGTGGCATCAGCGGCACCTGGGAACAGGTGCTGGCGTGTGCACGGCCACGAGGTGCCCTGTGCTTTTCACAGAGCGTGTGCACGGCTCTTGTCCAGGGGGGAGGAAGCTGGCTGTGGGTCTCCTGCGGCCGTGGAGCCAGTGCTTTGACATCTCTACCTCCTGAGCACCTGGCGAGTAGCTAAATGTTGCAGGATCAGGTGTCTCTGACCCAAGACCCAGACCCAGCCTCGCGCTTCTTGGCTCCCTCTTGCTGTCACAGGGCAGGCAGGGCGATGAGTTTTGGTGGCCGCAGTGCCTGGGCTTCCTGGGCCTGTGCCATCGTTGTATTGACGAGGAGATGAAACCCAGGGATGGGCAGTGATGCCGCCCAAGCCCCCGGCCCCGCCTTCCCGGCCACGCGGGGTGCACGGGGCTGGGAGGTCTGGGACAGGTGTGAAGCAGGAAGGGGTTTAGGAGCTGCTGCCTGTGGCTTTGTGCAGCCGCTCGTGTGCGTGGAACGGTGGGTGTGCGGGTGGTGGGGCCTGGCAGGTGCCTGCAGTGCTGTTCCCTCAGTGCAGTCCAGGCCCTGGGACTGGGGGTTACTGACCCCTCTTAGACCCAGGGTGCTATGCTTGGGACAAGGTCACCGCTTGCTGCTGCTGAGCCGCAGGGGCAGGGCTCCTGGAGAGCCGCCTCCTGCCTGCTGGGAAAGTCCAGGTCGCCCGCGACGCCCCTGCCGAGTCTCCCGAGGCCACAGGCACAGGCGGCTGGGCGGTGACTTGGCCAGCGAACCTGTGGAGTTCAGGAGCACTGAGCTATGAGAGTGAAGAGCTGGTTCAGTTCTTACGGTTCACATGTGGGGTGCACCACAATGCAGGCAATAAAAGTGACCATTGTTATCCTTTTATTTTATTTTTATTTTTATTTATTTTTTGACAGGCAGAGTGGACAGTGAGAGAGAGAGAGAAAGGTCTTCCTTTGCCGTTGGTTCACCCTCCAATGGCCGCCACGGCTGGCGTGCTGCGGCTGGCGCACCGCGCTGATCCGAAGCCAGGAGCCAGGCGCTTCTGGTCTCCCATGGGGTGCAGGGCCCAAGCACTTGGGCCATCCTCCACTGCACTCCCAGGCCACAGCAGAGAGCTGGCCTGGAAGAGAGGCAACCAGGACAGAATCCGGCGCCCCGACCGGGACTAGAACCCGGTGTGCCGGCGCCACTAGGTGGAGGATTAGCCTGTTGAGCCGCGGCACCGGCTCATTGCTATCCTTTTAAAAAAATATTTCCTGATTTACTTGAAAGGCCAAAAGAGAGAGAGGAAGGGACAGAGAAAGATCTTTCATCCACTGGTTCACTTCCCAAATGGCAGTAACCACAGGGGCTGGGCCAGACTGGAGCCAGGAGCCTTGTACTCCATCCAGGTCTCCCACATGGATAGCAGGGGCCTGAGCACTTGGGCCACCTTCCATTGCTTTCCCAGGCACATTATATGGGAGCTGGATCGGAAGGGAAGCAACCAGGACTCGAACCGGCGCCCATATCGGATGCCGTCATCACAGCTGAAGGCTTAACCTGCTGAACCACAGTGTCAGGCCCTGATTATTTGAAAAGCAGAATGACAGACAAGGAGGGGCAGAGACACAGGTTTTCCATCTACTGGTTCATTCCCCAGTGAACCAGGCCAAAGCCAGGAGCCCAGGATTCCAGCTGGGTCTCCCATACAGGTGGCATGGACTGGGCCATCGTCAGCTGCCTCCCAGGTGCCTTAGCTGGACGCTGAGTCGGAAGCAGAGCAGCCAGGACTTGGACCAGGTCCTCCGGTGTGGATGCTGGCTTCTGGCACAGTGGCCTGGTCCGCGGCTGCCCCCTCCCCAAGTGGCTAGGGATGAAGTGGATTTTTCACAGCTTGGGGGGTGAGAAGTGGCTCGCGTGCAGTCGTCCTGACCTGCTGCTGCCCGGGGTTCCGGGGTGGGGGTCCTGCCTCCCTTCCCAGAGGCAGCCCGTTCTCGCATGCTGGCGGGTGGGTCCCATGACACCCTGTTTTCCGCCCCGCTGTTTCTGCAACGGTCCGTCTTGGCTTACTTCATATCAGCACGCAGAGATCTGCTGAGTCTGTGTGTACGGCTGTTGCCGAGGATGGAATTTTGGGGCAATGTTTAGTGACATGTGGAAACATTTAGTTCAAGTAGGAAGACGGTGAGCAGCTTCTCTGCTCTCATTCTCTGCTGTGAGACAGAGAAGCCACGTTGATAAGCTCAGCTGGGGCACCTGGGCGGGAGGGTGCTGCAGCCGGAGTGGCGATGGCTGTGGCCGTGGCCTCGGCCTCGGGATGGCAGACGCGCTTGTCTTCCCCATTTTCTGTGCTGCATCTGGGAAACAACACGCGGCAGACCTGATGTCCGTGAGCCTGGCGGAGCTCCTGTCCCTGCCCCCGGAATCCAGGACCCTGTCACTCCCATCCCAGAGTCCGGCTGTGGCGCTGGGCTCACGTGGGATTGCTGACTGCACAGACCAGGGGCCTCCTGGAGTGTCCTCAGGCTCCTGCCGCAGAGGCCTGATTGAACTGCAGCTCCCGGGCCCGATCTCCAGAGCCCGAGGCTGGGGTAGTGGGAGCTGGGGGGTCAGCTTCCTCACAGGCACACTCGGTGCTTCTGGTGCTCACTAATGCCGAGAAGCTCTGGTGTAGACCAGCAAGGCCAGACGGTGAATATCTTAGACCTTGCTGGCCACGGCTGCCGGTGCTCGGTGTTGCTGACAGTGTGGAGGGCTCTGTTTGCAGTCACAGGTGCCAGGCAGTTTTGGCCCAGGGGCCTTGGTCTGAGGCCCTGGTGGATGGACTTGTTGCCTCTACAACTTAGTGGGGGGGTGATTGACAGACACCTGCTCACTGACCCCCTGTTCCCCGACTGACAGTGGCCAGCAGCTGGGCCCCTTGTCCTGGAGGTCTCTCCCAATCCTGGCCTTCTGTGACTTCAGGACAGCAGTGGCAAGGCCAGCGGCCCCCCTCAGGTACCCCCATACCCTGAGTGGATGCTGCCGTGGTGTTGCACACAGACAGTGAGCCTGGGCCCCCATGAGCAGCGCAGCCACCGCCTGGACTCAGCAGGACCCCAACTAGGGCATGTCCGCCGACCCGCTGGCTGTGCCTCCTCCCTCTGGGCGCCTCCTCCCTCTGAGAGCCCCGTGGTCCAGGTGGCTCATGGTGATCCTTCCCAGCTGTTTGAAGATGAAGTCTCAGGAGTCAGCCCTTGCACAGCCTGCCTTTGGCTGAAGTCTGTTGAGATGCTGGTCTGCAGAGAGCACCAGGACTGGAGAATTTCAGGGCTCGCCACCGAGGGGGACAAAGGCCGGGAAGTTCCACCAGGCTCAGCCCTAACGAGACCGGCAGAGGCCGAGCAAGGGCTCGCCCCTGCGTCCTGGCCCCTTAGCCCTCGTGTGGAGGATGCATCCCCTCCGTTCTCCCTGACCTTGTCGGTGCTGGCCGGGTGTTTAGGGACGCTGCCCTCTCTGCTGTCTGCCCAGTGTCAGCCGAGGGAAGACCCCACGTGGAGATGCTTGGGCTGCAGAAAGCCTGAGTGGGCAGCAGACACTGGTGTGCGGCACACGCAATGCACACACGTGTGCACACGCAGTTTGAAGCAGCTGAACCTCAGTGCCAACAGCTGGGAAGTGGCCTTGGCCTGAGGCTGCCGAGGGTGATTCACTGGGAGTCAAGCTGTGTGAAGAAGACATGGTGGGAGGCAGTAGCTGTGACCTTAATCCTGGGCACACAACAAGGGACAGGGCCAGCCGTCAGGGAGACGCGGTCTCTGGCTGCAGTTGGAGACCAAGGTCATATTTAAAAACGCACGTCTTCTTTAGAAGGAGAAGGGACTTCAGCAGGAAGTTGAGAGATGTCCTTGATTTTCTTTAAAAAGATTTATTTACTCTAAAGAGTTACAGAGGGTGGGAGAGACAGAGAGATAGAAACTGCCACCTGCTGGTTCACTCCCCAGAGGATGGCAATGGCTAGGTTGAAGCCAGGAGCCAGGAGTTTCTTCCGTGTCTCCCACATGGCCGCAGGGGCCCAAGCACTTGGGCCGCAGCAGGGAGCCGGATCCGAAGTGGAGCAGCTGGGCGGGAACCTGCGTTTATCTGGGACACTGGGGCTGTGGGCTGTGGCTTTACCTGCTACTCCACAGCCCTGGTCCACAAATCTTTTACGTGGGCCATGGCTTTACCTGCTACCCCACAGCCCTGGTCCACAAATCTTTTACGTGGGCTGAGGCTTTACCTGCTACTCCACAGCCCTGGTCCACAAATCTTTTACGTGGGCTGGCCGAGGCTTTACCTGCTACGCCACAGCCCTGGTCCACAAATCTTTTACTTTAAGACCATAACCAACTCCTGTGAGCCGAAGGAGGCTCACGCAGCAGTCTTCCTGGACACACCCACAGGCAGCCCTCGGTGTTAGGGTGAACGTGGCCCTGGTGCGTCTCCCAGACCTGTTCCCATGAGGCATCCTCAGTGCCGTTGGTAGCTGAGACATTCTGGAAAGTGCTGTTCTCTGCCCAGGCTGGCTCTCCCGACGGCGGCAGAGTGGGTGTCTGGCTGTTGGGGGAGGAGGCAGTCCCTTAAGGCAAGAGTGCTGGAGCCTCCAGACACAGCTGCAGACTTGGTGCTGGCCAAGAACACGCAGAGCAGTGTCCACTGGTGGGGAACTGAACAGACCTGGTGATGCCCGAGAACACACAAAAACATGCAGACGAATGTCCATCCGTGGGTTGTCCACTGGCATCCCGTAGGACAGAGCCCAAACTATGCTGCCATGGCCAGGGCCCAGAGCCACACCTAGGGACCTGTTCCACACTTTGGCCCCAAAGGGGATGGAGTCTAATGTCTCCTGTTGAAGTGGGGCTCTGTTTTGAGAGGGAGGCTGTGAGGGACTTCCCTAGTCCTGTGTCCCTCACCCTCCCACGGGGACGATGCGTGTCCTTTGAGCATAAGCGTCCCCTCAGACTGTCCTCCCCAGAGCCTTGCTGAGCGTGGACCGGCAGGGACGGATGGGATTTTGACATGGAGAACGAGCCGTTTCTGTCTTTGAACCATCTGAGGTCTTTCTGTCTCCAGCTCATGGCAGGATGGGAGTCAGGTGGTCCCATGTCTGCCGAGTCAGGAAAACACTCTATTCTGCTTTCCCACCCCAGATAGGATATCCGTCCATCCATTCTGTCCATCCATCCATTATAGCTGTCTATTGTCTCCATCCGTCATACCTATAGTCATCCTATCCATCCACCCACCCACCCACCCATCCACCCACCCATCCATCCATCCATCCACCCACCCACCCATCCACCCATCCATCCATCCATCCACCCATCCACCCATCCACCCATCCACCCATCCACCCATCCACCCATCCAACCACCCACCCATCCATCCACCCATCCATACATCCATCCACCCACCCATCCATCTGTTGCAGTTGATTTCTCAACAATGTTGCAGTGGATTCGTTTCTGAGAGGAGGAGCATGGTGGGGGCAAGAGGCGCGGAGTCACCACACAGACCCTGGGAATCGGGTGAAAGTGGGCTTGAGGCAAGCAACCCGCGGACTCGTTTATTTCAGTTGGTATAACAGCTTATATGGCCAAGACCAGCCAATCTGGTCAAGGGGCAGTTTATGCCCTAACCAATCACAGCCTGTTGCCAGGCAGTTTCCGAAGCCATCCAATCACAGCCTGTTGCCAGGCAGGCTCCATTGCCAGGTGGGATTCAAAGCCATCCCTGAGTAACTGACGCTCGCTTGCCAGCGGCCATCTTGGCATGGCCTTCTCATTCCCCCACATCCATCATATCAGTTTATCTATCTCCTTCTGTCATATCTGTAGTCATCCTATCCATCCATCATATTTGTATCCTCCCTCCCTCCCTCCCTCCCTCTCCCGCCCCACCCCCCATGGGTCTATGTCTATTTAAAGGCACGGTGCCCGCAACAGTGAGGGCTGGCGGGTCCCACATGTGCAGGACAGGCCAGCAGTCTGGAAGCCCAGGCAGGGGTTGGTGTTGTGGTCTTCAAGCAGAATCCGTCTTCCTGGAAGCAAGTGTGTGCTGCTCTCTTGAGCTGAGTGGATAAGGCCCCGTTCACATTGCCGAGGGTGAGCCTTGTTTAAAGTCCATGGCTGTCCACATCCACCCCACCTGTGACGCACCCGCACACAGCATACCTGTCAGACACCTGCACAGTGGCACTGAGGGTCTGATTTAGGAAGTGGGTGTGGGTCTGGCTAAGTTGATCATAAAGCGACCTCCTGTTGCCTAACCTCCTCAGCCTCAGTGTTCCTCATCTGTACAGTGGGGTGGTAGGGTTTGCAACACAGTGTTCTGGTGGGGAGCAAATGCATTGGCCAGGGGAGGTGCTGGCTGAAGCCGGAGGGACCTTGTGTTCTGGGTGGGTGGGCCCAGCCTCCCCTTGCTCTTTGCAGCCTGTCCTTGAGGTCAGACGTTTCTACACTGACAGCCGCAGGTGTCCGGCTGTGGACCCCCAGGCTGCTGGCGGGCACTTACCTGTGCTTGGGTCCCCGTGTGGCGTCCCTGGCTCATGCCCTCCTCTGCTATGTCCCTCCGAGGCGTGTCTCTCCTGCCTGCTTTCAGTCTGGTCAGTAGCTGAGGCTGCTTAACCCACAGACGATGGGGTCAGACTCCCTGCTGGGGTCCCGGCTGCTGGCTCCCTTCTTGCCTCGCTTTTGCTGCACCTGGCCTGTCAGACGGGAACCCGTGGGGCGCAGGGGCGGATCAGCCATTTCTGCGTCTCCGTCACGAGGCATGCAGGCGAGCACCACGGCCCCACGGAGCAAAGCCCGATTCCTCTTCATCTCTGCCGCCTGTCGCTCTTTCCAGACAGGTGCTCACGTCTGAATGTGGACGAGCCTGGGCCTGGGAGCTGGGGTTTGGGGGGCAGGGCTCTGGAGTGAGCTTCGAGACTCAACGTTGAACGCCTTTCTTCCTCGTCACTAGAAGGACCTGAAGTCCACGGGGCCGTTCACAGGTTAAGCTTGTCTGCCCGCTGCTGCCCTCGGGAGCAGCTTCCAGAGCACCGAGCGGCTCCACGCCGTCCTCGCCAGCTCTGTGCCCCTCCCGGATCCTGCAGCCTTTTTATTTTATTTTAAGATTTGTTTGTTTGCTTGTTTATTTAGGTATTTGGAAGGCAGAGTGTCGCTCCCCCTCTTCGTGGAGGAACGACACAGGACCCTGCGCTGTTCTTTTGCCTGCTCGGCCCTTCCCGGGTTTGCTGCTGGTCCTTCCCGGGTTGGCTGCCGATCCTTCCACCTCCGTGGAAGGGCGGTACCCCCTGCCACTTTCCCCACTTCCGCAGGGGAGCGGCACACCGCCGGCCGGCTCTCTCGGGGGCTGCACAGGTGTTCCTTCAGATAGATGTTCCTGGTGCATGTTGTCTCTCTCCTCCTTTATAGTCCTCTTCCACCAATCCCAACTCTGCTACCCACACGCCGAGTATGCTGCTCTCCTCCAATCAGGAGCAGGTCCTGCAGGTTACTGGTTGAACTGGAGGCAGCTGTGTAAAAGTTGTTTTTACTCCTCTCCCAGCGCCATATTGTGGGAGAGCAGATGCATAGAATAAGTCTTAATTCCAGTAACTTAGTCTAGTCCGAGTTGCTCCCCACAGCAGAGTGACAGGGAGACACACACGCACACAAAGGGAGATAGGGAGAGGGAGAGAGAGGGAGGGAGGATGGGAGAGAGGGAGAGGAAGAGAGAGAGAGAGAGAGAGAGAGAGAGAGAGATATCTTCTATGCACTGTCTCATTCCAAATGGCCACCACAACAGCCAGGTCTGGACCAGCTTGGGCCAGGTTGAAGTTAGGATCCAGAACTCCACCCAGGTCTCCCACGTGGCTGGCAGGGCCCTAAGTACCTGGGCCGTTTTCTGCTGCCTTCTCAGGCACATTAGCAGGAAGTCGGATCAGAGGTGGAGCAGCTGGGACTCAAGCCAGCATTCTATGGGATGCCACTGTTGTAAGCAGCAGCGGAGCCTGCTGTGCCTGCGTGCCAGCTCCTCCTGCAGCCTTCCACAGGGCTGCACTTCATGGGGGGGTTGCCCCCACGTGTGAAGCCCCCCACTTCCTGTCCCCATGAACACTCCTAAGTCTTAGGTCAACAAGGTTCAGGGATGAGAGACAAATGGTGTAAAGAATCAGAGACCCCAAGAGCGAGCCAGTGGCTTCTCTGAGGAGTGAGCCAATCGGGCAGGGCCAGGCTGGGCACAGCCCCGACTCCCATGCCCGGCTCCCTCCACACAGCACCCTGGAAGTCTGTGGCTTGGGCTCTGCCCTTTGCGGCATAAATCCTTAAGGACTGCAGTGAGAACTCGGCAGCTAAGGGACGAGTGCAGTCTGCAAAATTAAGCATGCCCGCTTTGCTTCCACGTTCCGTGGCAGCTCCCCCACGACCAGCATCTGTGATGCACGCCTCTGCTGCTGGCTCTCGGCAGGCACAGCCACCCCAGCAGGCACCTGCCCTCCCCCATCCCCTCACCTCATCCTGTTCATTTCATTGGCTGGGCTGTTTCCCTCTGCCTGCTTCTCCATTACAGATTTCCGTCCAGGTTGCTACCCGCTTTGGGCTAACAGGCTGCCAGTGCCTGGAATCTGTCAGCCACAGTCTCAGGCTCCCGTGGCCTCCTTGGTGGTCCTGCAGCCACTCACGGCAATGCTGCCTGCACCCTGTGGTCTTTGCTGTCACTTAGCCCCCCCCCCAACCTTTCAAGATTAAGGTGAGGTACCTGAGTTCATCTGGGGCAGATCATTTCAGTGGGTGCCCCAAACTAAAAACCTCAGCAAGACAAAATCTTAAACATCGGTTAACTTTTTTGCCTTAATTGTTAGAGTTCCACAGGGCAATGCTGTTTTTCTTTTGGCTCCTGTGTGGCCTCTGGCTGAGCCCGTGCCTCCCTTCCACCCTCACTGCCCCATCTGTCTCCTGCCTCCCGGTTCTGCCCTCTCTGTCCTCTGCGCTATCCCTGGGTCCCCTCTCTTTGTGGTTCAGTGTCCTTCTCACGTCTTCTCCGGGTGGTTGATAAAGCTGTTAACACATTCCCTAGGCCTCACTCCAACCTCGCTGTGGCGGCCAGCTCCCAGGGCCTCTCCCAAGAAAGGAATCTGCACGCTGTCACGATTCCCTTGTTTGCACCCTCAGCCGGGCCGCCCTCCACGGCCCCTCCACGGCCCCTCCATGGCTCGGGTGCAGAATCTCCTGTAAAGGACGTCCCCCTCGTTAATGCTGGGGGCGGGCAGCACCCACAGTCCGGCCAGCATGGGTCACTTTCCCAAGGAAGACTTGGCGGATGCCGCGTCTGCAGCTCTTACCGAGCCCCCCAGGATCTCGGCTCCAGGCTCCTCGGCTCTCGGGCTTCTGTGGAGTCCCGTGGCTGGTGCGGTCGGTGCTGCTCGGCTTGGCCTTGCTGTTTCAGATGTGATGTGGGCTGTGTTTGCCTTTGTTTCCTTTGGTCAGAGGCAGAGGGGGACGTCACAACATGAATTTGGCAAGATGGAGGGACAGACCCGACTGATGCTCCTTTGTGAACAAGTGCTTGCCCTCCCCAGCGCACGTGGCAGCTAACGCCAGCATTCCCTGTTCTCTGTGTCGCAGGCACAGATGCCCATGAAGCTGTAAATCGCCCTGTCCTAGTACCTGCGTGGCTGCCTGGTGGTGCCTCTGCCTCTGGCCCTCTGTGCCTGTCCCGTGGAGGCACCAGTCATGCCGTAGCCAGGAGCCCACCCTCGGCCAAGAGCCTGGAGCACCACAGACTCTGCCTGGGTGGGCGGTCTGTTAAATTCTTTCCCGCTTTTCCACTTTAGCGTGGGTTCCACTGAAGCCAACCCTGAGACAAGGACTGTGGAAGCGAGGTCATTAAGAGAGTGGGGGTGGAGGGAGAGAAAGGTATGCAGGTGTGGCCTGGGCAACTGGGGTGACCCGTCAGACCTGGGGTGCTCACCCCAACTGGCTTCCCTCTGAAGGTGGAGCGCCTGGGACAGTCGCCTGCTGACCCCTCTTCCACCGTGGGCTGTGGGCTGCCGCTGGGTTGTTAGTTCCCAGACCACACCTGTGGTGGTCCCGGCCTGGGGTGCTGGAGGAAGCCTCCAGGCAGAGAAGGGACGCAGCTGGCCAGGGCAGCCAGGGAGCTGGAGTGCGCCTCCCACAGCTGCCCGTGCAGGTAGGGGGACAGTGTGAGTAGGGGCTCCGAGTGCCCGCAGAGTCCGGTGGGCCGGTGTGAGTGGGGGCTCAGCGCCTTCTGCCTCTGGGTCTGAGTCTCAGGCGCGCAGGGTCTTCTGAGCTGGGGCGTGGCCGGCCCAGGCCCTTCCGTCCACGACAGGGTGACTCCATCGCAAACCTGTACGTGAGCAGCAGGAACGGACTCTGGCCAGCAGGCGACAGGCGGCTCATGGAGGATTTCCCCGGCCAGCAGACTCCGTGGCCACCAGGTTCGGGGGCGGTGGGGGTGAGATTCTGCGCTGGGATGTGCTCGGCTCTCCCTGCAGTTTACGCCTGGTCACGGAGCAGCGTGGTTAAGACAGCCTGGGGCCCCTTGTGTGTTCCGGGGAGGGGTTACCCAAGGTCACATCTGGAAATTTTCCTCCCACGTGCGCCGTGTACGACCGTGGGAAGACGATTCCCTGGTAGGAGGCGAGATGATTTGTCTGAAAGGGAATAAGGCTGGGCAGCTACAGTCAAGCCATCGTTACGGGGGGAGATGGGGCTTTTGGGTGAGACCTGAGGAAGTGGGGACCAGTCAGCCCTGGGCCCGACAGGTTTATGCTGGGGAGCGGGCGGTGGCGATGTTTGTGGCTCCCGGCATGCACTTGGGCCTCAGGGGCACCGACCTTGCCACACTTGCCCCTCACGCCCCCCACACCTGGGAGAGCCAGGCACTGCTTGCTGGGTTCTAGTGGGTGTCTCACTTCAGTTGATTCGTTGGAGCTTTGAAGTTTGATCTGGTGTTGATCTCCATTGCTCGGGTGGGATGCAGAGACGTCTGGAAGGGGCTGGAGCTGGACCTGCCCTGGGGCTTGCGCTGGAAGTGGCTGCAGAGCCTGGACACCTGGCGGAGGTAAAGGCCCCGCGAGGACACCTCCCAGCCCAGAGTCGAGGCCAGAGGCTCTGGGACTTGGGCCATCCAGGAAAGCAAGCTGCAGCCCGGCCCTGGCTCCTGGTGCGAAGTGGGTGGGGCCAGCCCACTTCTGCCAAGATCTCACTTCCAGCCCAGCTGCTGCTTTAGAGGCCTCCCGGCCGGGGTGCACTGAAGGGTCACTGAGTTCCAGAGTGTGACAGAACGTGGAAGGAGGTGAGTGCGCCTGTTATTCTCGCCATGGCTGAACGGCAGCATTGCTAGGAGGTACCGCCCGTGCCGGCCCAGGGGCCGTTGTCTGGAGAGAGCCACGGCGCCCGGCGGGGTGGGGGCCTGGGAACCACCGCCTGTCTGAGCGGGGCCTGGGAGATGGCGCCCGCAGGCAGCTGTTTTCTCCAGCGACCCTGCAATGAGCGTCCTTTACAAGGCGGGGACCCCGAGCCTGTCCTTGCCACATCCCAGTATGCCCCGGGTGTGCCAGGTGGTCGGGCACCAGCCTCGCTCAGCGGTGCTTCCGGAGCTGGGCACTCCCGGCCTGGAGTGCTGGGCCCTGCCGGCGCCATCCTTGGGAAAGCTGAGCATTTACAGGGGTGGGGCTTGTTCCGCCCTGCGGGTGCTGGAGGCAGCCACTGGAGACTCTTTGGGGGCTCCTGCAGCCAGGGGACCCTGCAGGGAGATGTGGCATTCCGGGGGTGAGTGTGCACCCTCCCCTTGCAGCTAAGGAGGGCTGCGTGGCCTGGGGGGCCTTGCTGAGATCTCTCGCAGCCCCAACAAGCCTAGGTTTTCTGCAGGGCTGGGCAGGGTGGCCCACCTTGTGCTGGGACAGTGAGTGACAGCTGCCGGCACCAGAGGAACCAGGGAACAGTGTTGTAAACATTGCCCTTGGGGGACCAAGGGCTAGCACCAAAGATGTAAACACAAGGGCTAGGGACCAGCACTGCACACAGCACCACCGGGTGAGGCCCAGCTCTGCACACGGCACCACAGGGTGAGGACAAGTGCTGCATGCAGTCCACAGGGTGAGGCCTAACACCTCACATGGCACCACAGGGGCTAGGGACCAGCCCTGCCCACGGCACCACAGGATGAGGACAGGCGCTGCACACGACACCACAGGGTGAGGCCCAGCCCTGCACACGGTACCACAGTGCAGCCGGGCCCATGTTGTAGAGGGGACCGTGGAGCCCACGGGGTGTGAAGAGGCCTGTCTCAGACACGTGCTGGTCACCGGTCCTGACCCTGCTGTGGGTGAGAACAGGGCGACCCTCGCCTCCCAGGGGCTGTGTTTCTCATTTGTGCGGCAGAGACCCCAGAGCCGTGAGCAGGCAGGGCGGGGGCAGGCGTGTGGCGTGCAGCAGGGCTGTGAGTGTCCCCCCTCCACTACAGTGAGGTTCAGCAGCACATGGCAGAAACCGGGGTGAGCCCGCCTTCCCTTCTATCCTCCTCGCCCCCCCCCCCCCGCCTGCCCCTGTGTGGTCCAACTGAGGCAGAGCCGTGGTCCTGACCCTGCGCCTGTAGTGTCACCTTGGAGGGGACGCCGTCTCAGCGGGAGTGGTTTCTAGTGATGCTGCAATTGCACGGCTCTGGGGTCCTCTCCAGGACAGCTGGCAGACTGGTGGCGGGGAAGCTGTGTAGCGTGGGGAGAGGTCCCAGGGCTGGCTTTGCAGATGGCGGCACAGCCACAGGCCCGGGAGGCTGACGGCCCCTAGTCCCAGGCTGGAGCTGGCAGGACCCGGGTGCCCCCGGAACTTCTGAGGGGGCGCAGCACTGTGAACACTGTGACTTCAGCCGCCGGCCTCTGACTTCGGCTCCAGAGCTGGAAAGCAGGAATTTCTGTTGAAGAGGCTGGGTTTTGGGTTCTTGTTGGAGCAGCCTCACCCGGTGCCTGGTTCCCCGGTAGGGTCAGTGTCCTGGCTCCTGAAGACCCTGGGAGGGAGAGCAAGCCCCTCCCCGCTTGCTTGTCCCTTCCCGTGGGCCCAGACTGGCCAGTGGGATGGCCACCACTCACGTATTCCGGGATGTTCTAGGACTGACAGCCGCAGTGGCTGCCGATATTTCAGGGTTGGAGGCCGAAGGAAGCCGCGTGGTTGAGGACTGTGAGACCCTGGCCTTGTGGCCAGGCAGAGCCCTGGGCCCACCCTCGGAGGGTGACGCGGCCCGCGAGGGGCTGTGTTCCCAGGCCTGGCTGCTTGGGTGCAGTTGACTGCCTTGCGGAGGAGGGCTGGAGGCTGGCCCCAGGCTGAGGCAGGCAGGGCTGCAGGGAGTTGCCCCGCCTGGGCGAGGCAGGACAGAGCCTCCAGCCCTGGGCCTCGTCTGGACCAACAGTAAAATGCGTTCTGTGGGGGATTCAGTTTTCAGTAAGTCAGGGACGACTCCCTGCTCTCAGTAACTCCCGTTCTGCTTGTTTCTCTGAGAAGAGAAAGGAGGAGATGGCTCAGCTCTGGGACACTTGCCAGGTGACTCGAGGCACCCGCCACTCCCCGTGCACGGACGTGGTCAGATGTGTGTGCTCTCCCTCACCTGCATCCACGGCCAACATCACGAATGGATCGGCTGGGTCTCCCGGCCTGTATGCACATGGCACACACTGCTGATCGATCGCAGCACTATCAGACTTCGACTTCAGCGTGAAATGTCGGCCTCTCACGCAGCTCTTAGAAATCGTTGCCAGCTGGGTGGAGTTGACAGTGGAGATGATAGGCGTTTGCCGTTCCTGGTAGCCTTTGCCCATTCAGGGTTCCAGAGCCCTTGTTCGGGCGTTTGATGAGAGGTCTGACCACCTTCAGCTCTGCTCTCATCAGGACGGTGAAGCTGCGGCAGGAAGCCTGCGCCAGCATGGTCTGGCCACGCTTCCCGAGCCCAGGCCAGTGGCCCAGGCCAGTCAGACTCCCTGCTGTGAGCCCTGGCTTTTACAGGGAACGTGGAGCAGGTGCAGGAACTAAACCTGGGTGTTGGCTGCGTGCTCTGAGGGGGGCATCTTTGTCAGCTGCCTGAGTCAGCCCCCCAGCACCAGGCTTGGGGAGAGCCAGGGGAGGCTGTGCCCGGTTGTCCTGGAAACCGCGCTGCTGGTGCCTTCTGGGGCTGGGGTCCAGGGCTTGCTGCCTGGGTGGAGGGGGTGGGACGGAGCAGCCGGTGTCGGTCCTTGGGCAGAAGGATTTGGTGGCTGTGGGTGAGCGCTTGAGTGGGGAGGGGTGGGGGAGGAGAGCGTGACTGTGTCGTGGAAGCCGTTGGCAGTGGGCATTCACTGCGGACATCGTGCACCCAGCAGGGGCTCAGGACATCTGTCCTGATCGTTTCCAGAGGAGAAATGGCCACGCTGGGTTTGCATTCCGGGTTTTCTACTGGGGCTGCCAAGTGAGATTCCCTTAGGGGCTTTCTGAGCAGAGCTCACTGTCTCCCCTTCATTCTGTAGGTATTTATGGAAGAATGCTCATCTGTGGTCTCCCTCCCTCGTTTGTCCCCCCGCGTCCTCTGGGCACCAGGTAGAGTCTGCAGGCTGGGATTGCGCAGGAGTGGAGCAGTCCTGCTCCCCTGACGGCTGCTCTCCGGGGCGCAGGAGCGACACGTGCCCGAGTGAGTGTGCGTCCTGCTGGGTGCTGACCAGGCGATCACTAAGAGCAGGGCCTGCGGGCAGGAGGGGTGGGTGCTGTCCAGGCAGGTGGTGGTGGCGGCCAGCCGCCCTATCCTGTATGGGCACAGGGACAGTGTCCACTGCTGGGAGGGCCGTGGAGGGGGCAGGGTCCTGGGCTGCAGGAATCGGAGGTTCGGCGGAGATTTTGCTTCAGCTGATCAAAGTGGACGTGGTTTGTCCTGTCCTGTGACCCTGCGTGGTGCAGGCGCTGGCGCCGTCTCCCTTGGCATGTGTCGTCTGGAGGTCCTCACTCTCTCGCACAGTGCGAAGGGGTCGGGGTTCACGTGGCCTGGAAACCAGCACTGAGCACTTCCTGCTTGAGGCCAGAGTAACGTAGGACTGTGTAGAAATTTCAGAAAACACAAGGAGCACAAGAAGAAAGTGGCCGTGGCCTGCTTTGCCGCCACCCCGAGGGAGCTGCTGTCCTGGGTCCCTGTTTGTTCCGTGCCTGCCTGGTTCCTTCCGAGGGATCTTACTGAGCACCCGTGTTCCGCCAGGAGCTGTTTTCCACATGAGGGAGAAGGCAGTGAGCAAAGTGACAAAGCCTGGCCGGCCCCGGTGACCCAAGTGCAGGGAGCGGGCAGAGGGGAGGCCCTGGTTTCTGCTGAGTCTGCGCCTGTAATGAGATACCTGGGGCGGGGCCTTGGCAGAGAAAAGAGGCTCATTTCACTCCACTCGCAGGGCTGGGGGTCTGGGGCACCGTGCAGGCTTCTGCTAGGGCCTGGCAGGGGGTTCCTGGGGGAGGGCCTCACGCAGGGGGAGGGGGTGGGGGTTCCGTGGCCAGACATGGAGCTGGAGAGACTGGGTCCCAGAGGACACACTCACCCCTTCCAGGGGTAGTGCCCCAGTGAGCTGATGACCACCACCCCCCCCCCCCCGTCACACCTCTTCTCCTCACATTTATTTAAAGAGACAGAGCTCTCCCATCTGCTGACTTGTCCCTCACATGCCCACAGCAGCCAGGGCTGGGCCAGGCTGAGGGCAGGAGCTAGGAGTTCAGTCCGGGTCTCCCATGTAGGTGGTAGGGACCAAGTTCTCCAGCCAAAAACACTGCTGCCTGCCAGCACGTGCAGGAGCAGGAAGCTGGAATGGGAGCAGAGCTGGGGCTTGAACCGGGCACTCTGACGTGGGATACATGGATCCCAAGCGGTGGCTTAACCACTGCACCAGCGCCCACCCCACCCCACCTCTTAGACGCCAGGCTTCCAACACGTGCACTCCTCGGGGACAGACTCCTGCACACTGGCCGGGGGCTGGGGAAAGGGTGAATCTGCCCGGGGTGGGGGGAATCCCACAGATGCCTGGGAAAGAGCGCCCCCTTGTGGGGGGCACCAGTGCACTGGCCTTAAGGCGGCAGTGCCTGCAGGGCTGCGTGCCTGGGGTGGGATGTAGGGGAGAGACCCAGATGTTGATGTGGGTGCAGGCCACAGGAAGGGCTCGGTAGCCTCTCAGAGGCCATGGGCGGAGTGTGGAGTTGGGAAGCAGGGAGGGGCACAAGTCCATGCAAGCCATGGGGGCCACTCTGGCCGCAGTGTGCAGGGACCACGTTGTGCTCCGCTCGAGGGCAGGGTGAGGCTGCAGGGGAGTCCGCCAAGGGGAGCTGCTTTCTCAGATTCACCCCAGGTGCCCTGAGGCTGACGGGACCTGGGGGTTCTGCAGGCCACTTTGTCTTCTCATGTGTGTGTGGATGGCACGCGTGTCGGTGGCTGAGCCGTCTGATGTGGCCAGGCTGTGCCCAGAGGCACTTAATGCCCAGTGTTGGCTCAGTCGTTCCTCATGGCCACTGTTGCTAAAACGTGTCCTTGTGTCCACGTGTCCACGTTGATCATTTCCCTGGGCCAGAATTTGAGGAGTGGAGTGGCTGGGCTCCATCATGGGTGCTGTTAAGGTCCTTGGCTATTAGATTATTTTGCAGATGTTGAGGTCCAGTCTTCTGGGGGAGGAGTGAGGCAGGTATGCTGTGGCAGGCACCCGAGCTGTCACTCGGTCACGAGTTACTCGGCCAGTGTTGGGGAAGCCAGGGTGAGCCCCGTGTTCTCCCATGCTGGGCTGCAGCCTCTGAGACAGGAGCCTTGTGCACACATGCCCTCATGGCACATGAGCCCCGTCCCATGGGCTGCCGGCTTCCGCAGCCGCCTGGGCCGGGCCTGACAGTCTCCTCACTCTTCCATACTTCCATGGATTTCAGTTTATTTATTATTATTATTTATTTGGAAGACATACACACAGAGAAAGACAGAGATCTCCCATGCACTGGTTCACTCCCCAAATGCCCACAGCAGCAGGGCTGGGCCAGGAACTGAGTGCAGGTCTCCGTGTGGGTGGTGGGACCAAGCACTTAGGGTGCTCATTGGCAGGCAGCTGGAGTAGACAGTGCATTGTCACATGCACCCAGTACTCTGAAGTGGGACCCAGACATCTCAAAGCGGCGCCTGAGCTGCTGGGCCACCCGCTCACCCTAGCCTGGCCGTGTCCCACAGTGGTCACGTGGCTTCTGCCTTGGCACCATGCACTGTTCTGCTGTGTGATGTGTACGCTGCGTGCCGGCACATGGGCGGTGTCACACGCTCCTGCACTAGCTGCGCTGGCGCCCCAGTCCGTGTCACCACGAACCCTTGGCTGCCGCCGTTCCCGGGCTCCTGATTCCTGCCGGCGGCAGGGCGGAGCGGGAGCCTGTGGTGCCGCTCGGTGGTCGCCCTGCCCTGTGGCTGTGATAACCACACGTAGGGGCTGCCGGGCTGCCGCTGGCCTGTGCGCTCTGGCTCTCCTCACATCAGCCCCCCTGTACCCACTGTACAGCTGGGACTGGGGCCCGGGGTGTTTCCTGACGTACCAGAGTCTCACGGCTTGTGCCGACTGAGACACGTGTTTGATCTGAAGTTTTCCACTGGGCGTGCCCTTGCGACCTCACTGCAATCCTGGCCGTGAACCTCTCCCAGGTGTGCCTGATGCCCCAGGTTCCTTCCGAGCAGCCCCATGGGTCGATGGAGGGCGCCTCTCAGCCTGCCGCTTGGCCCCCCCCCCCACAACTAATCTGGGGAGGAAGTCCCTGCGCTGCCCAGCTCTCTCCTGACCCCACTGATCTGGGGAGGAAGTCCCTGCACTGCCCGGCTCTCTCCTGACCCCACTGATCTGGGGAGGAAGTCCCTGCACTGCCCGGCTCTCTCCTGGCCCCACTGATCTGGGGAGGAAGTCCCTGCACTGCCTGGCTCTCTCCTGGCCCAACTGATCTGGGGAGGAAGTCCCTGCACTGCCCGGCTCTCTCCTGACCCCACTGATCTGGGGAGGAAGTCCCTGCACTGCCCTGCTCTCTCCTGACCCCACTGATCTGGGGAGGAAGTCCCTGCACTGCCCGGCTCTCTCCTGACCCCACTGATCTGGGGGAGGAAGTTCCTGCCTGCGCTGCCCAGCTCTCTCCTGACCCCACTGATCTGGGGAGGAAGTCCCTGCACTGCCCGGCTCTCTCCTGACCCCACTGATCTGGGGGAGGAAGTTCCTGCCTGCGCTGCCCAGCTCTCTCCTGACCCCACTGATCTGGGGAGGAAGTCCCTGCACTGCCCGGCTCTCTCCTGACCCCACTGATCTGGGGAGGAAGTCCCTGTACTGCCTGGCTCTCTCCTGACCCCACTGATCTGGGGAGGAAGTCCCTGCACTGCCCGGCTCTCTCCTGGCCCCAGTGATCTGGGGAGGAAGTCCCTGCACTGCCCGGCTCTCTCCTGACCCCACTGATCTGGGGAGGAAGTCCCTGCACTGCCCGGCTCTCTCCTGACCCCACTGATCTGGGGAGGAAGTCCTTGCACTGCCCGGCTCTCTCCTGGGCTGCATCCAGCTCCCTTCTGCCCCCTTGGGTTGTTCTCAGGGGTCTAGGACCAGGGTTCATGAGGCTGAGTGACAGTGACGACCTCTTTCTGGGGTGTTGCCCCTGGCAGAGGAGGTGAGACCTGGACAGTAGCCCCTCCTGGTGACACCCACCTGCTGCCCCAGGGCCACCTGCAGAGGCCAGAAAGCAGGAAGACCCCGCCACTCCCTCTGCCTGCAGCTTGTGCCCCGTGCTCACCTGCGGAGCCCCCGCCACACTCAGGGGTGTGTGCCTTTTGTGACTCACTGGGGCGCCCCCTTTGCCTCCTGGGAGCTTGCTGTGAGCCGTTAACCCTGACCTTTCCATCGTGCTGGGTTAGTGTGGGGACGGAGTGGGTGACAGCCGGTTTCCGGCTGTGTCCACTGCAGAACCTCCCGCCTAGTGCATGGGGTGCATGGGGTCCATGGCTTATCCTGGGCGGCATCCTGTAAACCAGTGTGAGCTGGAAACGCATCGCCCACACCCAGCCCACGCCCGTCACAAGGGACTTTAGCACCAGTGCGGCCCTTGGGCCGAGGACCCCCTGGGGGCTGTGCCTGCATCGCAGGAGAGGGTGGGGCTGCTCCGCTGGCCCAGGGAAAGATCACGTGTGAACTGAGGTGTGGCTCCTGTTTCACTTTCACAGCTGCACGAAGCTGAAAAACCCCAGCCAGGACCTCTGGAATGTGAGGCAGCGAAAGGCGTCTGAGCTGGGTCTGCTCAGGTGTGCACAGGTCGAGGGGCTGCTGGCGAACCATGGAGTCGGGAAGGGCCTGGCCGGGCCAGAGCCAGGGCCTGCGGTGTCCGCTGACGGCCACAGTGGTGTAGGAACGGCTCTGGCATGCTCGGCCCCGAGTCTGCCCAGATGAGGGGGAGACGGTGGTGTCTTCCTCGTCTCCCTGACGCCTCACGTGTGTGGACAGAGCTGTACGGGCCTCCGCCTGGTCTGTGCAGGGCCTGTGTGCTTGTTCCTGCTGTCTGCCTCTCTCCAGCCTGTGCAGGGGCTGCATCTCCTACCTGCTGACGTGGAGCCCCCTGGGCCCTCCGGTCAGGGATGCAGCCTGGCCCAACCTGCAGACCCTGACATCACCGGTCAGAGTCTCTTCGAGAACCCCAGGTGTCCCCATGTGCAGCCGGGTCTGGGCCCCAAGTCCAGCATGGCTGTGAGTCGAGTCCCATGGAACGTTGTACACATTCTAGCAGCTGTGTTAGCAAAGTGAACGGAGGTGAAGTTAGTTCTAAGTCTGTACGTGATTTACCCCGGTATCTCCGCGATATTGTCGCTTCAGCGTGTTACCAACCTAAAATGGTTCCTTCCTGTGCCTGTGCTGAGTCTTTGTGGTGCAATGTGCTGTGCGGTGCCTGCACTTCTCCGTGCCCCGTGTCCCACGTGGCCATGCTGCTGTGCCACGTCCCGGGGGCTCAGGACATGTGATTGGAGCATGTGAGCAAGTGGCGGATGCGGCGGGAGCCACGTGTTGGGAGCTGGGCGTGGCTCCGGCTCTCCATGGAGCTCTGCCCAGCACTGCGCTGGTCACCCTCGGCTTCGGCATCGACTGCAGCCCTGCCCCGGAGCTCCCGCGACTTGGCCACGGCTGCACCTGCTCTGTGCCCTCCACACGTGGTGCGGGATGCGTGGGCTGCCGTGCTCTTCTGGCCACGTGCTGCTGGCTGTATGTCACGTGTCCGTCCGTCACGTCACGTCACATCACCTGCTTTGCTGCCCTGGGGTGGCTCCTGCTGTATTTGACCCTGGCTTTTCGGTTTCTACCTTTGGCCCTGTGAGCTGACGTAGTGAGAATTCCCGCTCTCCGGGGAGTAGTTGGGCTTGTACATCGTGAAATTCAGGCCCCGTCCAGTGTCCCCCGGCCCACGTGGCTGTCCACTGGCCAAGTGAGCACACTCTATCCCTCTGTGTGCCTGCTGCTGGCCTGTGTGGAGGCCTCTCCTCAGGTTGAGGGAAGTGGACTCCCTCCTGGACTGTGGCCTTGGGAGCCTTTGGCTGTGCCAGACCACAGGGCTGAGAGGCATCCTCCTGCCTGTGCAGCTGCAGAGGAGACAAGGTGGTCGCCGCAGCAGTGGCCACCCGTCTGTCCTGAGAGGACCATCACGTTCCTGCACACTGGCCAGCACCCACTCTGGAGCTCCGACGGGTTCCTGGGTCGTTGGCAGCCGAGACGTCCTCCATAAAGAAGCGACTGTGTCGCCACTGCTCCTGCCTGGACTCTTGCCTCCTGCAGCCTGCAGGCCTCCGGGACTGCACGCGGCCCTGGCTGTGAGCAGGGGACGAGTCCACCCCGGAGGGGCTCAGCCTGCACGTGGATCTGTCCTGCAGGTGCAGGGGGAGGGGTGGGCACCTTCCCGCAGCCGAGTCTCGGGGGAGCAGGGGCTGTGACCCCAGCTGGGCCCCGCGAGGGCTGCAGTCACGTTTCTCTTGGCACAGTATGGCTTCCTGTTTCCAACAAAAATCTCGGGGTTTTAAGAGAAGGGACTTGGACGAGAAACAGCCCTTACCGAGCAGCACACGATGAGTGAAGTGGAAGTGAATTTGAGGCGTACGGATTGAGTTTCCCTCCGGCCACAGGGCTTCGGGATCCAGAGAGCAGTGTCTGTCCAGCCGTGCCTCTGCTCCGCGGGGCCTGGGGCGGAGTTGGCTGTGGAGCCGCCAGGGAGCCTTGCCCGCTCCCCCCCCCCCCCCCCCGGGACGAGGCGAGAGGTCAAGGGATCGCCAGGCCCTGGGGTCACTCTTTGAACTCTGGAGCCTGCATGCTGGCCGTTGAATTGCTTCTCTCATGGCTGTGCCTTCCCGTGGGGCCAGAAGTGACCTTGGGCGGGGAGTCGGGGAGAGGCGGTGCTGCTGCCCTCGCCCATCCTGGCCCTGTGCTGACCGTCCCTGGAGACACCACCGCTGCTGAGATGCTGCTCTGAGCGGCAGCGTCCGGTGGCGGCGGGGGCCTCTGGCAGGCGCAGGGCGGGGGTTGGGTCTCACAGGTGCCGTTCTTGCTGCAGTGGACGGCCCTGTCTCCTGCTGAGAGTAAGACGAGGGAGGGCCGTCCTTGGCCACCCGCGCCCTCCAGATGCCTCCAGGTCAGCCCGAGTTCTTATCCTTCTCCGTGTTTGAGCGATGAGCAGGAAAGCGCAGTAGGTTTGGGGAGACCTCAGTGTTTCCTGGAGTCAGCGGTCATTCTGCCTTGGAACACTCTGGGCGGAGAAGTCACCCGGGGGGCCCCACGTGGGCATCATGGAGGCCCTGTGTGGGCACTGCGGGAGGCCTGTGTGGAACACCCTAGAAGACCCTGTCTGGAACACTCTGGAAGCCCGTGTGAACACTGTGGAAGACGCTGTATGGACATCACAGAGGCCCCTGTAAACACTTTAGGAGGCTCTGTGCGGAACCCTCTGAAAGACCCTGTGTGGAACACCCTAGAAGATCCTGTGTGGAACACCCTAGAAGACCCTGTATGGAACACTCTGGAAGGCCCTGTGTGGAACATTCTGGAAGACCCTGTGTGGAACATTCTAGAAGGCCCTGTGTGGACATCACAGAGGCCCTGTGTGGAACACCCTAGAAGGCCCTGTGTGGAACTCTCTGAAAGACCCTGTCTGGAACACTCTGGAAGGCCCTGTCTGGAACACTCTGGAAGCCCCCTGTGAACACTGCGGGAGGCCCTGTGTAGAACATTCTGGAAGGCCCTGTGTGGAACACCTGGGGAGACCCTTGTGTGAACCACCCTGTGGAAGCCCCGTGTGAACACTGAGGGAGGCCCGGTCTGCTCCATGTTGATGGCAACAGAATCTGGGGCCCTGAGGGAGGGCTGCCACCCAGAGCCCTCGCCCCCCACCCCCCTTCTCCTCTCAGAGGACTTGGCATGTGAGGGCTCGGGAGAGGAGCTGGCCTCGTCGGGCTAGCCAGTGGGTTCTCCTGGGGACACAGTCGGGGGTGAGGCAGGCAGCGTGGGCAGGGCGGCGGCTGCACGGTTCCCAGGCCTGCTCTGTGCCGGCCCAGCCCCCTCCTCTCCCTCCTGAGCCTGGGCTCTGGTCCTTGGATCCAGGCCCCAAGGCTTTCTCTCTGCTCGAGGGTCCGCGTGCGGACGCCTGAGCCTGAGCCAGGCCAGGCACACTTGGCAGGAAGGAGGCTTCAGCAACGTTTGGAAAGCAGTTTTCTTTCCAACACGAGCGGCGGCACTTTGCCAGCCGGGGCCAGAGGTGAGCTGCACGTGGCCGATCCGTCCCAGCCTCCCTCAGGCCAGGGCTCGGGCCCACGGGCCAGGCACGGGGTCTCCGCCCAGAGCGGCCGCACACCGACACGTCCCCTCTCGGGAGGGAACTCGCTGTGTGGACTCGACTGTGAGACCTCTGCTGCCAGGCCCCCCTGGAGTCCGGCTCCTCCTTTGCCCAGTTCCCACCATGCAGGCGCCCCGGTGCCCACCTGGAAACCAGGCCAGGCCGCTGCCTCTCGGGTTCTGGGTCTCAGCCTGGTCCTCACCAATCTGGGGGCCCCTGGCAGAGCCCGGTGGGGGCGGGGCTCAGCCACACCGCCCAGGCCCTCTGTGCTGGCGTTGGGCCCTTGGCCCTTTTCTCAGCAGGTGCCGTTGGGATCTAACAGACCCTCAGCATTCAGTGTGGAGGGGATAACAGAGGGAGGGGCAACTCAGCACTGAACAGCGATACGCCTGCAAGCAAGTGGAGATTTGCTCGGCTCGAGCAGGGATTCAGTCAATTAGAAGGTTCTGCCTTCCCGACGACATGCACGGTGGTTTATGTGGGAGAGGGGCTGTGCTGTGCCCTGGGAGGTGGGTCTGTGCCGCCTTTCTGGAGGGCTGTGGGGCAGTGGTTTTCTTTTTCTTTCTTTCTTTTTTTTTTTTTTTTTTTTTGACAGGCAGAGTCGACAGTGAGAGAGAGAGAGAGAGACAGAGAGAAAGGTCTTCCTTTTTGCCGTTGGTTCACCCTCCAATGGCTGCCGCGGCCAGAATGCTGCGGCCTGTGCATCGCGCTGATCCGAAGCCAGGAGCCAGGTGCTTTTCCTGGTCTCCCATGGGGTGCAGAGGCCCAAGTACTTGGGCCATCCTCCACTGCACTCCCTGGCCACAGCAGAGAGCTGGCCTGGAAGAGGGGCAACTGGGACAGAATCCGGCGCCCCGACTGGGCCTAGAACCCCGTGTGCCGGTGCCGCTAGGCAGAGGATTAGCCTATTGAGCCGCCGCGCCGGCTGGTTTTCAAAAGCCTTAGAAACGATGTCTTCTTGGCGGGCCCACATTTTGTGTGTCTCCTCCCTGGAGGAGGGCGTCAGATCGCACAAGGGTGCGTTGCAGCGCTGCTGGAGAGGGGTTGCAAGGGCAGCGTGATCACGGCTCATTCAGATCACGACACCCAGGAGCCTGGTACGTTACGGGGCGGCTGTTACCGTTAGGTGCGGACGTCAGACGGTGAGTCCGGGCATTCAACGTGACCTCAGTTTTGTATTGACAACAGCAAGTAAAAGTTCAGACAGATGCACAGAGCAACGCTGGAGACGCAAAAACCAGCCTGGAGCCGTGCTTGCTGCTCGTGATGGGGCTGATGGGGGATTCTGCCCTGCTCCTGCGGTCGACACAAACCCCATGCTTTCAAATTTCAATGTGTGTTAATTCTGTGGTTGCAAACACAGTGAAGTCCTCTCAGGGCTTTTGCTCGAATCCCCGTGCTCCAAATCCACCCCCATGGCCTGGCCACATGCTCATGCCTGCGCTCCTTGTGAGCCCATTAACCCAATCCGAGAGCCGTGGCTGTTGGTGCCCTGGAGGGTCAGAGTGACAGAGTAACCGAAGCCTCTGGGAACCTGCTGCCTTCGCGCTGTCTCCGAAATGGAGGCAGGCGGCCCCGTGCCCCTGCTCCAGCACTGTGGCTGCCAGTGGGTGGGGGGACCTGCTCGGACCCTGGAGGTCCTGGACTCAGCTCATTCGCTCTGTGTCTGATCTCAGTTCTCTGCGTTGCCTTCTGACGTCCTGAGTCTGACCACTCCCACACGTGCCTGTGCCTGCCGCGGTCCCCTGGCTCTGCAGTGGTGATAACCTCCTGTGGCCCCCAAGGCTCCTGCTCGGCAGTCTGAGCAGCCAGAGGAGGCCCCTTGGGACACGCACAGCTGTCTCCCCTGTCCCAGCCCACCGTGGGGCCCCACGTTGCAGCCAGAAAGCCAAGGGCCTCCCACCGCAGCCACTTTGCTGCTCCTCAGACACACCGAGTGTGTTCCCCAGGACCTCAGGCCGGTGCCTCCCCTACCTGTGACGTCCCCCGGCTCTTTGGGTTTGCCCTGCACTATTTGGTCTGTGTTTGGAGGCCACAGAGGCCTTGTTTTCCGCTGGCCCTATTTTGCCATCACAGCCCCTGGAGTGAACTCCCCGAGGGGAGCAAAGTGCCTGTGAGCAGGGGCTTTCGGTGCCACGAGACGAGACCTCTGCCTGGGCCTCTGGTGGAGGGCCTGCCCGTGCCACGCTCACAGCTGTGACACAGAGTAGAAAAGCTGCTCGTGTCCAGAGCGTGTTTTCTCCTGATGCCCCCTGGCACGGCCCCTGGCTGCAGCATCACGCTCCGGCATCTTCCCAGGCCAGGCTGGACTTGGAGGCAGCAGCTCAGCCCAGTGCCACACAACAGCGGCCCCAGAGTCCACGCCACAACCTCTGCACCCATGCGCCTCCACTGCGGTCGTCTCGAGGTCAGAGGCTCCTAGGGCTGCCTGTGCTTTCTTGATGACCCTCGGCTCCCCTGCCTGGCCATGGCCAGTCCTTAACAAGCAGTCGCAAGCCGAGGGAACACGCGTGAAGGGGGTGAGGGAAGCCCCTGGGGTGCATCAGAAGGGTCAGGAGAGCCCAGCAGCCGCTCCATGGTGCTCCCTGAGCAGCGACCGCAGAGCCGGCAGCAGAACCAGCATCTCCGGCACGCGGGCGCTGCCGCAGCCGCACAGACACCACAGGGTGAGAAACGGGGGCCCGCAGGGACTGAAGTGTTCACGGGAGCAGACACCAAGTGGCCAGATCAAGGGGACCACCATGGTGCTGGTGTCCCTCTGCCCACAGCCCCTGCGCTGAGCCTGCTGTCCTTGCAGAAGCCTGACAGCAGAGCGAGGGCCCCCGTGTGCACGGCTGCGCCTCTCAGGGGGTCTTGGCAGTGCACTGTGGGCTGGCTGGTGTGGGGCTGCTCCGGGGAGACTATGGGGCCAGAGTAGGGCTTCTGCTCTCCAGGGAGCCTGGCAGGGCCTCCCTGCTGGGACAGTAAGCTGGCACTGGCAGGTGGAGTACTCGGCTTTATGGAATTAGCACACCCACTGATGGAACAGTAACTTTTATTGGCAATTATGTCAGTGGGGGCAGAATTAATTTGGTGTTGTACTTCCTAACCATGCACTTGGCTGGACTGGGGCCAGTGTTGAGGAGCAGCTGCAGGTCATGGGATGGCTCAGGGCTCTTGGGAGGCCTTAGTCAGGCCAAGCCTTCAGGAGCCAGCGTGACCAGGCCCGTGGCAGGGAGGACCAGCCAAAGGAGGTGGACAGGGGGCTGCAGACTGCCCGGGTGCATGGCTGCAGTCTGCTCAGGGGTCTGATCTGACCGTGGGAGGAGCTGGAGGGATGCCTTTCTGGGCGGAGGTGCCAGGGGCCTGAGAACCATTCACTGCTGGGAGCCCTGGGAGGGATCCTGGTGTGGAGTATGGGCAGGGGAAGGCATAAGGAGGTTGGGGAGCCACCTACCATCGTCATTCCCTTGTTTAGTTCCAGTAGCCGTCAGAGGTCTTTATGCTATGCCCATGGTACAGATGGAAAAGCGGACTTCTGAGCACGGCATCTCTGACCCAAGGCCAGCCACTGTGTAGGACCAGGCTCGCTTTCTGACAAGTCTGGAATATTCTAAATGGGGGCCTTTATGTCAACGTGGATTTCTTTAGTTTGATGGTAGAATGGAGTTGTTCCAGAAAAAGAGACCCCCTTCCTTCCTTTTTTCTATTTGGACAAAGCTACAAGAAAACCAGGTCACTTATAACCAATGACATCATCATTTACCAGCTGGAGGATGCTGGGTAGGGGTGGACCTGGCCGGAGGGTGCTTGGGGAGATGACCTGGCTGGCGGGTGCTGGGTGGGGAGGTGGACCTGGCCAGAGTGTGCTGGAGGGAGGTGTACCTGGCCAGAGGGTGCTGGGTGGGAGGTAGACCTGGACAGAGAGTGCTTGGGGAGATGACCTAGCTGGAGGGTGCTGGGGGTGGGGTGGACCTGGCTGGAGAGTGCTGGGTGGAGGTGGACCTGGACAGAGAGTGCTGGGGGAGATGACCTAGCTGGAGGGTGCTGGGGGTGGGGTGGACCTGGTTGGAGTATGCTGGGGCGGGGTGGACCTGGCTGGAGTGTGCTGGGGGGGGGGAGGTGGACCTGGCTGGAGGGTGCTGGGGGGCAGGTGGACCTAGCTGGAGGGTGCTGGGGTGGAGGTGGACCTGGCTGGAGGGTGCTGGGGGGGAGGTGGACCTGGCTGGAGTGTGCTGGGGTGGAGGTGGACCTGGCTGGAGGGTGCTGGGGGGAGGTGGACCTGGCTGGAGGGTGCTGGGGGGTGGTGGACCTGGCTGGAGGGTGCTGGGGGGTGGTGGACCTGGCTGGAGTATGCTGGGGGGCGTGGACCTGGCTGGAGAGTGCTGGGTGGGGAGGTGGACCTGGCTGGAGGGTGCTGGGTGGGAGGTGGACCTGGACAGAGAGTGCTTGGGAAGATGACCTAGCTGGAGTGTGCTGGGGGGAGGTGGACCTGGACAGAGAGTGCTTGGGGAGATGACCTAGCTGGAGTGTGCTGGGGTGGAGGTGGACCTGGACAGAGAGTGCTTGGGGAGATGACCTAGCTGGAGTGTGCTGGGGGGAGGTGGACCTGGCTGGAGTGTGCTGGGGGGGAGGTGGACCTAGCTGGAGGGTGCTGGGGGGAGGTGGACCTGGCTGGAGGGTGCTGGGGGGTGGTAGACCTGGCTGGAGGGTGCTGGGGGGGAGGTGGACCTGGCTGGAGTGTGCTGGGGGGAGGTGGACCTGGCTGGAGGGTGCTGGGGGGGAGGTGGACCTGGCTGGAGGGTGCTGGGGGGGAGGTGGACCTAGCTGGAGGGTGCTGGGGGGTGGTGGACCTGGCTGGAGGGTGCTGGGGGGAGGTGGACCTGGCTGGAGTGTGCTGGGGTGGAGGTGGACCTGGCTGGAGGGTGCTGGGGGGAGGTGGACCTGGCTGGAGGGTGCTGGGGTGGAGGTGGACCTGGCTGGAGGGTGCTGGGGGGTGGTGGACCTGGCTGGAGGGTGCTGGGGGAGAGGTGGACCTGGCTGGAGGGTGCTGGGGGGGAGGTGGACCTGGCTGGAGGGTGCTGGGGGGTGGTGGACCTAGCTGGAGTGTGCTGGGGGGAGGTGGACCTGGCTGGAGGGTGCTGGAGGGGAGGTGGACCTGGCTGGAGGGTGCTGGGGGGTGGTGGACCTGGCTGAAGGGTGCTGGGGGGGAGGTGGACCTGGCTGGAGGGTACTGGGGTGGAGGTGGACCTGGCTGGAGGGTGCTGGGGGGGAGGTGGACCTGGCTGGAGGGTGCTGGGGGGTGGTGGACCTGGCTGGAGGGTGCTGGGGGGGGGTGGACCTGGCTGGAGGGTACTGGGGTGGAGGTGGACCTGGCTGGAGGGTACTGGGGGGGAGATGACCTGGCTGGAGGGTGCTGGGGGGGAGGTGGACCTGGCTGGAGGGTGCTGGGGGAGATGACCTGGCTGGAGGGTGCTGGGGGGTGGTGGACCTGGCTGGAGGGTACTGGGGGGTGGTGGACCTGGCTGGAGGGTACTGGGGGGTGGTGGACCTGGCTTGTGGGTGTTGGGGATGGTGGACCTGGCTGGATGGTGCTGGGGGGGAGGAAGAATCAAACCACTGATGGCTCCTGGTGTCTTATCTTCTCAGCGTTAGGGGGATGCTGCCCATGTGTGTTTGGCTAAGCCTCTGTCCCCCTGCCTGGGGACTGTGGTGCCGTGGACTCTACCCTGGGTCTTATACCTCCAGATTTCCTTTCTTGCCTTCTCTTTCTCTATTTCTTTGAAAGACTTATTTATTTATTTGAAAGGCTGAATTACAAAGAGGCATAGGCAGAGAGAGAGAGAGATCTTCTGTCCACTGGTTCATGGCCACAATGCCAGAACTGGGCTGATCGGAAGCCAGGAGCCAGGAGCCAGGAGCTTCTTCTGGGTCTCCCATGCAGCTGCAGGGGCCCAAGCACTTGGGCCAACTTCCACTGCTTTCCCAGGCCACAGCAGAGAGCTGGATTGGAAGTGGAGCAGCCGGGATTCGAACCGGCACCCATATGGGATATGGACACTGCAGGTGGTGGCTTTACCTGCTATACCACAACACCAGCCCTGCCTTCTCCACTTGGCTGCTATGCACCCGTAGGAACATGACTGTTACTTCTCAGAGGTCCTTAAGGAGTGGCAACACTGCATATCTGGACATGGCTGGCCCAGGGTGTCTGCTGGTGACTCCTGGACAGCAACGGAGCACCCCCACCTGAGTGGTCTGTTGCAGCCACACTGGGCCACGTGGGGCTGTTCCGCCTACTCTGGGGCCACCCGAGGTTCCCAAGCAGTGGATCTGGGAGCAGCCCAGGAACTCACGTTTCTAACAGTGGTCTCAGGGCTGCTGTTGTTGAACTGTCTGTGTCAGGGTTCCCAGGGAATTGGCCGTGGGGCCCAGGAGTCTGTATAGTAGCAGTCCCTGGGTGAGGCTGACTCTGCAGTCTGGGCCCACACTTGGGAACCTCTGTGGTATCTAAAGCGGGGTTGGCCTTGGGCTCTGTCAGATGTGGGGTCAGGGCCTTGCTCACCCCTCTGTGACCTGGAGCGCCCGAGCCGCAGTTTCCCCATCTCAGATGAAATAGGGGCCCCTGAGGTGTGAGGAAGCACCGTGTCTGGCTCCAGACTGGCCCAGCGCTGAGGTCCTGTTGGCCCCCAGCCTGGCTGTGCTGCTCATCACCCAGTCCGCTCGTGCCCGCTCCCCACTTTCCCAGACGTGTTGTGACTGGGGATGAGAATGGACTGTTTCTAGGTGGCCTGCAGCTGTGGCTGCCTTGCCTGAGTAGAACTGAAAACAGAAGAGGAGGACGAGGAGGCAGAGACCACCAAGTCCACCCCAGCTGCCTTCCAGTGTCTTCTGGAGCCAGCCCTGAGCTCACCACTCTGGACACTTTGCTCTGGGATGCCTGAGGGCTGCCGGGGAGCCCGGTGGTGGCTGCTTTTGCTGGTTGCGTGGGCACCGTGGGCACCTTTCCAGCATTCTCCGTGGACTGAGTCGCTCAGCTGGGCGGGTGCTGTCAGGAGCCCAGGAGGACTCAGGTTGGGTGGAGCTGGGAATGCAGCCTAGGGGAGCACAGCCTGAGGCCAGGTGCTGTGCACCTGCTGGCTTCTGCTCCCAGCACAGCCCCGGGGCTGCGTGGACGCTGTCGGCCCATGCGTCAGGTGTGTCAGGGAGCAGGCAAGGCCTGGCCGGGTAGCAGGGGTGCTCCTGGCAGTGGCCCCCCCAGAGAAGCATCAGGAAGTTGGCAGCACCAGCCCTGTCCAGGTGGCTTGGGTGTAGCGAGGCCCCAGAGCCCTTCGTGTGCGGTCCCCGGCCGGCCGGGTGGAGCGGAGCAGAGCTGCCTCTGGCGGCTGCCGTGGCTTCGGGCGGCTGGGACTCAGGGACGAGGACTCAGGCTGTGGAGGACTTGGGCGGCTGCACCGGCAGGCGCGGGCGGTGAGCGGAGCCGAGGCTCCTCTTACCTGCATTGAGTCTTCTCACCTGCATCTCGCTTCCTCGGCCCTGAGGTGTGAGCTGGTGTCCAGAAGGCTTCTCGAGTGGCGGAGCCACCACAGGGTGGGCTTCGTCCTCTGGGCACTGCGCCTCCTGTTGGGGACTCCCTGGGCGTCCTGCCTGCCCTCTGGGCTTTGTGCCTCCAGGCCTCCGCCTGTCTCACTGCTGGCACACCATCCTGCGGACGGCCCCAGCCTGAGGGTTGACGAGGGCGGTCGTGTTGAGGTAGCAATAAACACGCTGGGCACAGTGGGATGGGGTGCAGATCTGGGGGCTCCATCCGCGCAGACTCCATAGGTGATGTGGCCGTGAGAGCCACGGATGGTCCTCGTGCCCAGTGCACATACTGCAGGAACAGCTTGGTCAGAGGGAGGGGGCGAGGGGACCACGTGCTGGTTGGACGAGGTCCCCATGGCTGCAGCTCGGGGGTGCTGACCCAGGGGAAGGCACATGCATGGCAGATGGCGAACGGCCAACAACGAGGCTGAGGAGAGCCGAGGGAGGAGGGCTCCTGGGACCCCATTGACTCTCTGGGGATCTCAGGGCCCCTGGGAGGGGCACTGTGCCCCCAGCTAAGAGCCAGCAGGGCCGGCTCAGCATGGTGGGATAGACAGGTGAGCTTGCGGATGGTGTCTTTGGTGATCCTGGCTCCTGTGGTTAGACGTGGGCTGGGCCGAGGTCGTGGGGCAGGGCTGGCCAGTGGGGTGACGTTGGGACCTGTGCATCTGCCCTCCCGGCCTCCTGAGCCCCTCCCCTGCCCACCCAGGAAACAACTGGGAGGACTGATGGCTGGTGGGTGACAGACGTTCCTGAATGTGCTGGGTGGCCCCAGAACCTTCCACTCAAAGGCATACAATGGGCAGCTGGGGCTGGGCCCCAGGCAGGTAGGGCTGCATCCTTGGAGATGGCGGGCTGGGAAGGGGTCTGCAGTCCCCAGATGTGGCTGCATCCCACTGACCTCCTGACCATCCTTGGCGGGGGCTTGTCTGTGATGGACAGCCGCCCATCATTCTTCATGGGCGTCTGGGCAGCCACGGAGGTCTGTCTTTGTTCTGGGGTGGGCCGGGGCCCTGGCGTGGGGCTGTCTCGGCAGGATGGTCTCTGTCACAGAAGGGGCCAGCAGGGCAGGAGGCACACGGTCACTCGTGGCAGGACGTGGTCACAGTGCTCAATCGTCCGGGCCCAGCCGGGACAGGAGCCATCTCGGCAAGGTCAGTGAGCGTCTCTGGGTCGGGTCTCCCTCCCTCTGTCCGGGAGTAACTGGGGGATGTGAGTCACAAGGCAGCCGGAACCTCCATAGCACACGCTCCAGAGAAATGCAGCAAGTCCCAGAGCAGCCTTGTTAGGAAATTCAAGAGGACTTGGGGTGCTCCCTGCTGTGTGTAAGAGAACTTGGGGTGCACACCCTCTGCTGCATTAGAGAATTTGGGGTGCGCTTCTGGTGCGTGAGGGCCCTTGAGAAGTGTGTCCCCTACTGTGTGAGAATTTGGGGTGCACTTCCGTGTGAGAGACAGCACTTGGGGTGTCTCCTGTGTGATAGCACTTGGGGTACGCTCGAGTCAGGACTTCTCTGTTGCTGGAGAGGTTTCCATAACTAAGACGGTGACAGCCCCAAGGAGAAGCTTTCCAGTGGAATCTGGCTGGTCAGGTCCTGGCTGGATGCGCCCCAGAGGATTCGCAGCAGTGGAAATCAGGGGACAGGCGTCCAGATGGTGTGGGGGAGGTTGCAGGCTCTGTCCCAGCGGCATTCTGGGGTGAATGCCCAGAGCTGGCCGCCTGCAGCTCCCTCCCACTCCAGGCTGCAGGGAGGGTGTCCCAGAGCATGGGCAGCCCTGCACAGCCACCTGGCCGCCAAGCAGAGCCCCAGCCACCTGGTCTGGGGACAGTGACCATATGGGCTTCCCAAGGCTCCACCTTGTTTACTTTTGACTTGAAGTGCTCTGAGCTAGAAACAGGATGAAAACGAGCTTGCTGCTGGAGAGCCAAGGCCGCAGTGACCGTGGGTTTCTGCAGTGGTGGGCGGCCCTGCTGGCTGACCGGGCTAGGATGCTCCTGATGGAGGCTGGAGCCCGACAGGGAGCCCTCCTGTCCTCTTGCCAGGGGCCAGGCACGAAAGCCACCTCCAGCTTCCCTGACGGTGCACAGAGCATTGTGCGGGGGCCCAAGTCCCCTCCCTGAGCACATGGCATGTACCTGCACCTGTGCTTGGATATGCCCTCCCTCCTGCCTGCAGCAAACCGGGACCACTTGGTGTCGGCCCAGGACGTGCGAGTGGGCTTCTGGCTCTGTGGTCGTCCCGGGGCTGTGCTGCTGTCCTCCCTTCCTGCTGGGCTGAGTCGTGTTCAGGGCTCAGGGGCAGAGATGGGCCTGCTTTGTCCTTTTGTTTTCTAGATTTTTAAGAAAAGTTTTTAAGTTTATTTGAAAGGCAGAGTTAGAGAGAGAGAGAGAGAGAGAGAGAGAAAGAGAGAGAGAGAGAGAGAGAGAGAGAGATCTTCCATCTGCCTGTTCACTCCCCAGATGCTGCAATGATGGGGCTGGGCCAGGCCAAAGCCAGGAGCCTGGAGCTTCATCAGTGTCTCCCATGTGGGTGCAGGGGCCCAAGGACTTGGGCCATCTTCTGCTGCTTTCCCAGGCCATTAGCAGGGAGCTGGATGGGAAGTGGAGCAGCTGGGTCTTGAACTGGCGCCCATGTGATGCCAGCACTGCGGGTCGAGGTTTAGCCTGCTGCACCCCAGTGCTGGCCCCTCTGTCTTTTATTAGGAGACTTCCCAAGGGTTGTCACCCAGCCCCTGTGTTCACGTCACACTGACCAGAGTGAGGTCCCTGCCACACGCTGCCGAGGGGCACTGGAGATACAGTCTGCAGGGAAGATGCCTGCCTGGCTGGACACAGGGGAGATATGGGGGAGGCACAGAATGTGGGGGAGACGCAGGACGCAGGGGAGATGCAGGGCATGGGGGAGACGTGTGCCCCCACGGGACCCGGGGTGCGGGTGGGGGCCGGGTGCTGGTGCTGCTCCCCACCGACCTCTGGGAGGCACGGACCAGTTAGCTGTCCTTACGGTTCTGTGTTTGTGGATTCCACTAGTTGATTGCAAACATGAGCTGAGGAGGGTGACTGCTGACCGTGTGAAGGCAGCGCTGTGGGGGTTCCGTGCAGTGTTTGCGTGTCGGGCATCCCCCACTGCACACCTGAGTCACAGGACAGCAGAGCCGGCACTGGTCCTGGGCAGCCCTGGTGCATTTGACATCAGGGCCCTGGAGCCAGCCCCGGTGGATCTGCAGGGGACTGTTTTATTCACTCCTGGCCTGGTGATGGGCTGAGGCGCACACTGGGAGGAAGAGGCGGAGCGGAGCCTGCCTCTGGGTGTCTGTGGCTTGCTCCAAAGCTGCCCGTCTCACAGCCGACCGCACAGAGGGTTCCGGAACAGGATCTTGGAGCTCTGGAACCAGCCCAGCCTGTCTGATGTCCGCTCTGCCCTGGGTTTGCCACCTGCCAGGCAGCAGATGAAGCCGGGGAAGTGAGGGCGGGCCTGTGGGGTTGGGAGGCTGTAGATCTGTCCGCTCCACCGGGCCAGCTGCCTGGATGCGGGCGTGGGCGTGGGCGGCTGCCTCTCTTGTCACCCACCCGTTCCCACCTGTTGAGGGCCTGTGGCCGAGACGAGCACCCGGGGTCTGTGGATGGTTCCGTCCCTCGCAGGCTCAAAGCTGATTCTACCCTTACTGCCACCAATGTCACGCTCAGGTAGAAGTTAAATTTATTCATTTATTTAATCTTGATTAAAGGCATTTCTAATGACTTATTGATTTTTTATTAGTGTGGGGGAAACGCTCACTCTCTGGCAAGCAAGCGATTCCCTGGTGCCAGCTTTGAAAGCCACTCAAGAAGGCGCTCTGCGTGGGAAACATTGAGACGAATTTTAGCGTAAAAATCAATGAAGGAACATGAGAAAATGGAAGTGGCGAACAAATTAGAAACACCTTTTATTTTTTTCTCTTAATGAGGGTTATTTTAAGAGTTAAAATAAAAGGAAGGCAAGAGAAGAAAAATGTGACGCTCCCTTGTCAGAGACGACCGTACAGAAATCCCCCAGAGACCCCGGGGCCTGGGGAGAGGTGCCGGTGCCGCGGTGTGTGGGGGACCCTGCCACCCCCTCTCCCTGAACCAGGGCTCCTCACTCTACCTCTCCCTGGCCCTGGGTGGTCCTGCACAGGCCCCACAGCCCCTCTGCACCTCAACCTCCCAGCTCCACAGGAAGGACAAAGTGTGTACTCGATCGGCAGCCAGGGAGGGCGGTGGTGCTGACCCACGTGGACGGGGCTGGGGAGGGCGGTGGTGCTGACCCACGTGGACGGGGCTGGGGAGGGCGGTGGTGCTGACCCACGTGGACGGGGCTGGGGAGGGGGGTGGTGCTGACCCACGTGGACGGGGCTGGGGAGGGGGGTGGTGCTGACCCACGTGGGCGGGGCTGGGGAGGGTGGTGGTGCTGACCCACGTGGGCGGGGCTGGGGAGGGCGGTGGTGCTGACCCACGTGGACGGGGCTGGGGAGGGTGGTGGTGCTGATCCACGTGGACAGGGCTGGAGGAGGCGGTGGTGCTGACCCCACATGGTTGCTGGAGACAGTGGTGCTGACCTCACGTGGACGGCTGGGGGACAGTGCTTGTCCTGACCTCACACAGACAGGGTTGTGGGCTGGGCACCGTACGTGGCCACGAGGAAGTTGCTCGCATAGTAACTGGGATGGGCACAGAAAGCACTCAGCACAGGCACGTTTACTGTTCAGAAATGGGAGTCAGTGTTGGTGCGGTCACTGTCCTTGTGCACGCTCTGGGTACTCACACACGCTCACTCTGTAGATGCACGCCACCCTGGGGAGACTCTGGTGGTGCAGTGCAGTCAGCAGACCTGTGTACTCCAGCTGGACGTGGGCATTGCGCTGTGGGCTGGGAGTGTGGCCAGCAGACCTGTGCACTCCATGTGGACATGGGCATTGTGCTGTGGGCTGCGAGTGTGGTCAGCAGACCTGTGCACTGCAGGTGGATGTGGGCATTGTGCTGTGGACTGGGAGTGTGGTCAGCAGACCCGTGCACTCCATGTGGACATGGGCATTGTGCTGTGGGCTGGGAGTGTGGCCAGCAGACCCGTGCACTGCAGGTGGACATGGGCATTGTGCTGTGGGCTGGGAGTGTGGTCAGCAGACCTGTGCACTCCAGGTGGACGTGGGCATTGTGCTGTGGGCTGCGAGTGTGGCCAGCAGACCCGTGCACTGCAGGTGGACATGGGCATTGTGCTGTGGGCTGGGAGTGTGGTCAGCAGACCTGTGCACTCCATGTGGACATGGGCATTGCGCTGTGGGCTGCGAGTGTGGCCAGCAGACCCGTGCACTGCAGGTGGACGTGGGCATTGCACTGTGGGCTGGGAGTGTGGCCAGCAGACCCGTGCACTGCAGGTGGACGTGGGCATTGCGCTGTGGGCTGGGAGTGTGGCCAGCAGACCCGTGCACTCCATGTGGACGTGGGCATTGTGCTGTGGGCTGGGAGTGTGGTCAGTAGACCCGTGCACTGCAGGTGGACGTGGGCATTGTGCTGTGGGCTGGGAGTGTGGTCAGCAGACCTGTGCACTCCAGGTGGACGTGGGCATTGCGCTGTGGGCTGGGAGTGTGGTCAGTAGACCCGTGCACTCCAGGTGGACGTGGGCATTGTGCTGTGGGCTGGGAGTGTGGTCAGCAGACCCGTGCACTGCAGGTGGACGTGGGCATTGTGCTGTGGGCTGGGAGTGGTCTCTGCATACTGACTGCCTCCTGCTTACTGTGCTCCTTTGCTCAGGCTGCCGCAGACCGAGGCTGAAGCACCAGAAATCGTTTCTCAGAGTCCTGGAGCCTGGGAGCCTGAGACCCAGTTGTGGGCAGGGTTGGCTCCTCGTGCGGCCTCCCTGTCCGATTGATGCCCTCTTCTTGCTGACCTCACGTGGCTGTCCCTCTCTCCTTGCTGTGTCCTGATCCTCTTATGGGAGAGCAGTCAGATTGGGTCAGGGCCCTATCGTGACCTCACTTGAGGCCTTCTCCAAATCCACGTGCCCTGTGAGGCTGTCGGGGAAGCGTGTGTCTGTGGAGTCAGGGTGGGCAGGTGTTCATGAGGACAGGTGCCAGGTGTTCTTGCACCCCTGGCATGTTCCTCCTGGGGCACTTACCCTGAGAGCACACGTGTGCCGTGGAGCTGTGTGCACACCTGACGTGGTGAGGCCTGTGTGTGCCATGGGTGCGTGCCTGTACCTGGGGCCGAGGGTGTGGAGGGAGATGAAACAAGGCGTGCAGGATGCGCGTGCTCTGGACGTAGGGCCCCGGGTCAGGATCGTCGCGTGTTCGGGGGTCCTGTCCCTGGCAGACACATCCACCTGAGCTGCAGGTGAGCTGGCCCGGCGGCAGAGAGCACGAAGGAGGCTCTGCTCTCGGGGGTTGAGGGGAAGTCTAGGCGCCGATGTCCATGTGCTCAGATCCGGCTCCACGCCCTCTCCCGGCCCCTGGCCTATGTCTGCTGGTGTGGTTTTCCTGAGACTGACGTGCCTGGCAGGGCTATGTGTGAGTGCGAGGGGGCTTGCAGTGGGAGGGGCCAGAGCCCTGCCCATCCTCGTGTTGGCGGGGTTGGGGAGTGGGGCTGGGCACTGGCGTGGTGGAGGGCAGTGGTGCTGGGCTTTGGACCAGGATTTGGGGAGAAGACGCAGAAGGAGGTGGAGCTAGGGCTTCTCTGAGAGAGAGAAAGCCTGTGTGTGCCAACAGCCTCAGCGACGAGTTCCGGAGCCGTGTTCTCGGGTGGGCGGGTGGAGAACCCCAGTGGGGAGTCGCCTTGGAGTCTGCCCAGCTGGCAAACAGGGGCCCTGGACCTTGAGGCCCGGCTGCCCCTCAGCGTCTCGGGCGTCCTGCTGTGCAGGGCCTGGCCTTCTGGCCAAAGCCCTGCGTTCCTGCAGACCGGCCGTGTCCAGTCTGCCTTGCCATCTGCTCTGGCCCGTGTGGGCAGAGAGCCCACATGCTTTCCCAGGGAGAGCGAGCTCTGCCTGAGGGTCTGGGCTGCCCGCCTCCCTCACTGTCTCGGGGCCAGCAGGCTCTCCCCAGTGCACGTTGGGGGAAGAGGGAGAGGCCAAGGCGCCCCCCCCCCCCCCCCCGGTGGAGCTGGAGTGGCCGGGGGCTGCCGACCTCGCCGCCTCTAGGTACTCTCCGGCAGCCGTGCCGGCAGGTGCCCGAGGCCGCTCTCGGTCAGGAGCATCTCCTGCTCCAGAGGCCACAGGGCAGTGCGGGCTGCGTGCCCCGAGGCCAGCCAGAGCCGGGACGCTCTCCCTGCAGCTCCTGGGGCCAGCGGGGGCTTCTCCTCAGACCCCTGTGAGCCCTGTGGGAATGTGCCAGCGTCTGTGCAGTCACTAGCTCTTGAAACAAGTTTTTCTCCAGATCCAAACCCAGACCCGAGTGTCAGGGGAGGCGGGGTGTTGTCCAAGAGGGGATCACAAAGCCCCTAGGCATCGCTGGCCAGGACAGAGGACTTGCCGGGTGTGCTTTGGAAACCCGGGCCTGAGCACAGAAGTAGAGAAATTCCACGCACACGCACACGCACACACGTCTCCAATCCTGTGTGCACTTTCCTTGGTATTGTTACTTAAAACCCTTCACTCTGAAGAGATGCGTGTTGTGTCCGTCTCCCTCCCACTCCTTCTCTGCCCAGTGGGCGAAGCTGCGTGTCCACAGCCTGTCCACGGGAAAGGTCTGCACTCAGGAGCCAGCCCGCCTGCCTGGGGAGGCCTGCAGGACCCCTGCAGGGGACGTTACCAGGGCCTGCCCTGCCTGCTCCGCCTGCCGGGCCCCTGCCTTCACCTGCTCATTGCCTCTTCTTGTGCTTGGTGGGTGGCTGGAGGGGTCAGATGCGAGCCCTTCCAGCCCTGAGCCGCTTCCGTACCTGGGGTTTTGCAAACCCGTGACTGTCCTGCTCATACGTCCCTGCACCCCTGTCCGTTCCCGTCTGGTGATGTTTCGTTTGAGTCAGAGCAGGTGGAACCACGGCACTGGAGGGCACCCTGTGGCCCGGGTCGCAGGCCGGCTGGTTGTGCGGTGTCGGACTTGGGGCAGGGATGTTGCCTGCCACAACTCTGTCCAGAAGCGGGGAGCAGCGGTGAGTGGCAGTGATGTGGAGGTGCCAGGGACCCCAAAGGCTACGCAGCAGCCAGCAGGTGCTGTGGGGGGAGGATTTCGGTGGCCACGCTGCTCTCAGTGGTTCCTGGGGCGACATGTCCCATATTTCCAGGAGACAGGTTGTTGGTTGTTCATGTAAAATTACATTATCAGGATCTGAGCTTGGGTCAAGTTCAAAACTGGGACGTGCGTTTGCTTCCGTGGCTGCCCCTGCCTCGCCGGGTGTTGGCTGGACATGGCGCGGACGCTGTGTATGCCCGTCTGCCCGCTCCGCCCCCTTTAATTCTTTAAGTGGCGCAGATCTGCTCTAATCTCCTTCCTGTGGTGAGGAGGGCGGGCTGGGAAGGGTTTGCTGGCACCGAGCTTTGCGTTCCTTTGCTGGAGTCCTAGGCCCCGCGGCTCTTCCTGCTGCCTGGGACTTGTGTCCGTGGCCAGAGCCAAGCTCAGCAGATGCTCCCCCCACTAGGGGCGGCCCTGACCCTCTGCCTCCTTGGAGCTCGGAGAGCACAGAGGAGTGTTTGTGCCCTGAGGTGAGACGCATGTGGAAACCCAGCTCCGCGGTCCCAGCGGCCCAGTGTTGGCTGGAGGACTCCATCTCTGCGAACGTCAGAGTCCTCGCGTGCTGACAGAGATGTGGTGAGCGTCCAAGGCATGGGACTGGAACAGCACAGGAAATCACGCCCCAGGGCACTGCGCTGGCCTGCTGCTTTCACCACGAGCGTTCGCAGAAGCTGGGAGCCGGGCTTTGTGTCCTGCTGCCCCAGGGAGACTGAGCTCTGCAAGTGTCCAGCCTGGACAGCTGTAGGGAACCAGACCGCTCAGCTGTCCGTTGTTCTGTTTATTCTGGCTGTGCTGGATTCCATGGAGCACTGTGCTCCCCTGGGACAGGAAGTCCTGGTGCACTGTGCTCCTCTGGGACAGGAAGTCCTGGTGCACTGTGCTCCTCTGGGACAGGAAGTCCTGGTGCACTGTGCTCCCCTGGGACAGGAAGTCCTGATACACTGTGCTCCCCTGGGACAGGAAGTCTTGGTGTACTGTGCTCACCTGGGACAGGAAGTCCTGGTACACTGTGCTCACCTGGGACAGGAAGTCCTGGTCCACTTTGCTCCCCTGGGACAGGAAGTCCTGATGCACTGTGCTCCCCTGGGACAGGAAGTCTTGGTGCACTGTGCTCACCTGGGACAGGAAGTCCTGATGCACTGTGCTCCCCTGGGACAGGAAGTCTTGGTGTACTGTGCTCACCTGGGACAGGAAGTCCTGGTCCACTTTGCTCCCCTGGGACAGGAAGTCCTGGTGAACTGTGCTCACCTGGGACAGGAAGTCCTGGTACACTGTGCTCCCCTGGGACAGGAAGTCCTGGTACACTGTGCTCCCCTGGGACAGGAAGTCCTGGTGCACTGTGCTCCCCTGGGACAGGAAGTCCTGGTGCACTGTGCTCCCCTGGGACAGGAAGTCCTGGTGCACTGTGCTCCCCGGGACAGGAAGTCTTGGTGCATGTTCCTCACCTGGGACAGGAAGTCCTGGTGCACTGTGCTCCCCTGGGACAGGAAGTCCTGGAGCACTGTGCTCACCTGGGACAGGAAGTCCTGGTGCACTGTGCTCCCCTGGGACAGGAAGTCCTGGTGCACTGTGCTCACCTGGGACAGGAAGTCCTGGTACACTGTGCTCCCCTGGGACAGGAAGTCCTGGTGCACTGTGCTTACCTGGGACAGGAAGTCCTGGTGCACTGTGCTCCCCGGGACAGGAAGTCTTGGTGCATGTACCTCACCTGGGACAGGAACACACCCCAACACGTCCTACTCTGCACAAGCCCATGTGACCACCTGTGGGGGAAGCCACACAGGAGGTGTCCCTTCTTGTTGAGATGGGGGTGGTGACAGCAGTGGGCACTGAGACCAGCATTCCCGGGGAGCTGGCTGTGAGCCAGGCCTTTTCCATCTCGCGTTACATCCGCCACACACTGCAGCTCTGTCGCTCCCCATCTTCGTGGAGGAACGACACAGGACCCTGCGCTGTTCTTTTGTCTGCTCGGCCCTCCCCGGGTTTGCTGCTGGTTCTTCCCGGGTTGGCTGCCGTCTCTTCCACCTCCGTGGAAGGGCGGTTCCCCCTGGCCACTTTCCCCACTTCCACGGGGGAGCGGCACACCACCGGCCGGCTCTCTCGGGGGCTGCACAGGTGTTCCCCTTAGATGTTCCTGGTGCATGTTGTCTCTCTCCTCCTTTATAGTCCTCTTCCACCAATCCCAACTCTGCTACCCACATGCCAAGTACGCTGCTCTCCTCCAATCAGGAGCAGGTCCTACAGTTTATTGGTGGAACTGGAGGCAGCTGTGTAGAAGCTGTTTCTCCCTTCTCAGCGCCATATTGTGGGAGAGCAGATGCATAGAATAAGTCTTAATTCCAGTAACTTAGTCTAGTCCGAGTTGCTCCCCACAGATCCCCCTTTCTTTTTATTTTTTGGCGTTGATACGCGCCTGTCTTCGGTGCCCCGCGGCACACACTCTGCTCTGCTTGCTAGAGTTGCCCACAGGTGCTTACAAGCCCTACCAATCAGGCAAACCGAATCTGGGTCCTCTCTTCGCCATGTTGTAAGGAGGTTTTTAGGCGCTGATGCGTGCCTGTGTTCGGTGCCCTGCAGCGCATGCTCTGCTCTGCTAGAACTGCCTGCAGGTGCTTACAAGCCCTAACAATCAGGCAAACCGAATCCAAGCCTTCTCATCGCCGTATTGTGGGGAGACTTATTAATGTTAATTCGTGCCTGTCTTCGGTGACCTGCGGCGCATAAGCTGCTAGCCGCCTGCAGGTGCTTATCGTCCTAATCAGGCAGACCAAATCCAAGCTCTCTCATTGCTGTGTTGTGGGGAGGCCTTATTTTTCTCTATTTCTCTATCTCCGGGCATTCCTATTTCTCCCATTTTACTTCTATCTGCCAGCATTCCTATTTCTCTCATTTTACTTCTAAACTTCCCACGGCTTCTCTTATCCCCGCGGTTTCCCGGCGCCCGCCCCGAGGCTGCTTCTCGGCGCCTCGCCGCCCCACGGTGGCTTCCCGGCTTTGCGCCGCTTCAGCCTGCGCTTCTCTCATCTGCGCGGCTTCCTGGCGCCCGCCCTGCGGCGGGCTCCCTGCTCTGCGCGGCTTGGCTTCGCGCGCACACTCCGCGGTCTCCACGCACTCCGCGCCCGCACCGCGGCCTCGCGCCAGCCCCGTGTTCCCTATCTATTCACGCCCCGTGCTCTCTCTGCACGCGGCGGCTTCCGCGAATCACACAGCGTAGCTCACGTTTCCGCCACTGGTATTCAATCCAAGTTCCCCGGACTAACCTGGCGAATTCCAACCTGGCGGCCCACGTCTCTGCCTCTGGTTCCAGATCTTCGCCTCTTGCTCCCCGGGCTGACTTGAAGAATTCCAAGATGGCTTACGTCTCTGCCTCAGCCTGCACTCGCGGCTTCATCCTCCCTAACATTTTTCTCTACCCGGTATGTTTCCCTAGGTTTTCTTCCAACAATATTCCTCTCTCATTTCTCCTGGCCTCTCCCCATAGTCCGCATCCGAGTCCAAGCCTCCTCCAGGTTTCACTTTCGCTTTCAATCTCCTAGCTTCCCCGCCATAGTCTGCATCCGAGTCTATGAAAGCTTTCACTTTCGCTTTCAATCCTAACTTCTTTCCCACAGTCCGTATCCGAGTCTATGCCTAGGCTTTCGATAGCTTCTTCTGGCACATTTTCCGTCCGGCTTTCCCTAGGCTCTTTGCTAGTCTCTCTCTCCAGTATTTTCCCACTTCTTCCCGTTTCTTCCCTCCTAAGTTTCCTATCCGAGTCACGGCACCATTATGTCGCTCCCCCTCTTCACGGAGGAGCAACACTAAACCCTGCCTAGGCTTCATATCCGAGTCACGGCACCATTATGTCGCTCCCCGTCTTCGTGGAGGAACGACACAGGACCCTGCGCTGTTCTTTTGTCTGCTCGGCCCTCCCCGGGTTTGCTGCTGGTTCTTCCCGGGTTGGCTGCCGTCCCTTCCACCTCTGTGGAAGGGCGGTTCCCCCTGGCCACTTTCCCCACTTCCACGGGGGAGCGGCACACCACCGGCCGGCTCTCTCGGGGGCTGCACAGGTGTTCCCCTTAGATGTTCCTGGTGCATGTTGTCTCTCTCCTCCTTTATAGTCCTCTTCCGCCAATCCCAACTCTGCTACCCACATGCCAAGTACGCTGCTCTCCTCCAATCAGGAGCAGGTCCTACAGTTTATTGGTGGAACTGGAGGCAGCTGTGTAGAAGCTGTTTCTCCCTTCTCAGCGCCATATTGTGGGAGAGCAGATGCATAGAATAAGTCTTAATTCCAGTAACTTAGTCTAGTCCGAGTTGCTCCCCACACAGCTTCTAACACCCTCGCTCTCTGCTTTGCTCCCTGTGTCTTCCAGGGCACAGACCCCTCGCTGCAGTGTAGACTGGAGTGTAGACAGATGAAGCAAGCCTTGCTCTCATTGCTTGTGCCCTGAAGGGGCCAAGCAGGCAGGGCCAGTGATGTCACCACTCTTGGGGTTGGCCTCGTCCCCTCTGACTGGCAGCAGGGCTAGCACTTTTGATCCACCTGGCATGGGGGGGGCACATCTGCCTTTGTCAGCCTCCCATGTGTCAAATTAAACGACAGCACCTCTCCCAGTCCCTCTTCTTGGGGAGGCAAACTCGGCAAATTGCCAGGGACACAGGTTCTGGTGCCTGCCTGTGCCGTGTGTCTCTGTGCCCCCCCATCATGAGATGTCCACGCATGTGTGTGAATTCAGCAGCTGGGACTCCCTCAGCCCCACTGTGCGCCACGCACATGCTGGGTGTCTCATGTGCTTCTCATGCACCTCACGCAGTCCCACGTCTCAGCAGGCCTGCAGTGTCCCCACTGCCCACTCACCTGCTGGAGGGCCCTGGATCTGAGCGTGGGGAGTCTCTGGTCAGAGCTCCTGCCCCTGACTTCTGGCCTCCTCGTGTGTGGGGCCAGAGCCACGGGGCTTGTGCTCACACAGCCAGGGTGAATCACAGGCACCTTGAGCTGCCCTTTGTGAGGCCGGCTGCGGGTCCCAGGCACCCGGGGAAGCCCCCGAAGTTCCAGACTTGCATTGAGTAGGTACGAGGTCTCCTCTCTCATCTGTTGAGGGCTGACTTGGGCCAGGACCTTGCATACATGACCTCCACCACCTCCCCATCAGTCTGTGCCCCTACACTGCCTCTCGCATCAGTCTGTGCCCCTACACTGCCAAACCCCTTAAATGGCTGCTTCACCGCCCAGCGTGCTGATCGGCTCGGTGGTCCGCAGTCTGTTGCCTCCCCCTGGGCTGTAACCCAGGAGACTCCTGAGAGACGCTTGTAGGTCTGGGGTGGGACAGGGCAGGAGGTGGGGCTTCAGATGCCTGTTTTCAGATAAGAAAACCAAGACCGGTGAGGTGAAGCAACTGGAAGTCCCACAGCTGATACGGCTCCTGCACCCCCGCTGACCGACACCCCGGCCCGAGCAACGCCTGCTCCACACAGCTGCTTCTGGTCTGGGCCACACACTCCCCTCCCTGTATCTTCCCTATCATCCCTCATGCATTGGTTAGCAGAAGCCATTGTTAGCTCACTGTGGTAATGAACCCATCAATTCCTGAGTACAGTCAGCATCCATCACGTTTAACCTTGCAGGGGCCAGCAGTGCCCGGCTGCAGGGAGCCCTGTCTGGCAAGGGGTGGCCCTGTCTGAGGTCCCTGGTGGGCTCCACGTGCCGGCCTCCAGTTCGTGAGCTGCAGCCGAGGTTCCGCGTTCCGCCAGTGTGCTCGGACCACAGTCTCCGGTGTCCACTGAGTTGTGGCACCACGCGTGCCCCTCCCTGGCCTCACTGCAGGACATGGCAGGCGTGGGGCTCCCTGTGCTGTGCACGCTGGTTGTGTTTGTGAGTGGCTGCAGGCGAACCCCTGGAGGTCTCGCTCCCTCACTTGTTCTGCACCTCCCCTCTGTGTGGAGATCTGGGGACTGCATCCCTGCAGACGGCCCGCAGTGCTGTGGTCTTCCTCATCCCTGCTCGGGGGGCGGGGGTGTCCACGGGCACTGTCTGTGCCTCTCACGACACGGGCTTCCCGCCTGCATCACTGGGGCCTTCTCTCGAGGTCAGTGGTGGAAAGTGGCGGTGGCCTCTGGGAGTCTTGAGGGAACGCGAACACCATCATTATTAAGGTGCTGCTGCGTAGGTCGATAATTGGCATGGGGTCAAGGGTGCCACCGGCAAACCCTTGAGTTAGCAAACTGCTGTCTGTCCCTTAACTTTGCTGTGCTTGTTACCTGTTGCTTTGTTTAGTCCCGAGAACAGCCTGATGCGGCCGTACGGTCACTAACGGATGAGAAGCCAACACCCCGAGAAGGCCGGTGACCTGGCCTTGGGTGGTGTTGACGGCGCTGTGGAGATGGGCCGGCGACTGCGCCACTCTGTGCCTTCTCCATGAAGGGAACAGCAGGTGCATCAGCTGGCACCCTGGCACAGCCTCTTGGTCTTGTCCTTGGGCTGCAGAGGCCAGGGTCACCAGCGAGAGGTGAGGGTGGCAGAGACCTTGGTCTCGTGCAGAGAGGAGGTGATGGAGGGGTGGGGGAGGCGTGCGGGTGCTTCTAGGGCACAGAGGGTTAGAGCTGGGTCCGGCAGGTCCTGGGTGGAGCTCGGCGGGGAACGTCCGACACCCGTGCCTGCTCAGGTGCTCGTGGGAGGTGTGGCTGGGGAGAGACCCTGCACCGGCCCAGGAGGCTTTACATGAAGCCGGGAGTGAACCTGGTGGAAATGGTGTCACAAACCCAAGGGAACCTGGAAGCTGCCCTCTCTCCCTGTGGTGTACAAGTCCTCTTAAGCTCAGAGCTGCGGTGGACAGGACCTGTGGTGACGGGCCCTGGGGTCTCTGGTCGTGGAGTGGAACCCCAGCCTCTCGGTCTCAGCCGAGGAGCAGGGTCAGGAATCGGCCCTGAGCGTCTGTTGTCTGTAGCGTGTCAGTGGGTGAGGCCGTGTTCACAAGTTGCTTACTTTTTTTTTTCAGATTTACATACATGTTTGAAAGGTAGAATGACAGAGACAAGGACATCTTCTATCTTCTGGTTCACTCCCCAGATGACTGAAATGGTTAGACTAGGGCTGGGCCAGGACGAAGCCAGGAACCCAGAACTCCATCCGGGTCTCCCATGTGCATGCAGGGGCCCAAGTACCTGGGCCACCCTCCACTGCCTTCCCAGGCGCATCAGCAGGGAGCTGGGCTGGAAGTGCCAGCCGGGCCGGGAGCTGGCGCCCGGATGTGGGATGCAGGTGTCAGGAGCAGCAGCCCCGCCGGCTTGGTGCAGTTCTTGCCAGTTGCATAGCCAACAAGCAGAGATGGGAAAGCACGGGAAAGCATGGGCCAGTGCCTGGCGTTTAGAGGGTTTTTCCTGGACGGCAGCTGCTTATCCGTGTGTGTAAATACATACGTGTGTGTTTGTGTCTCTGTGTACACACTCGTATCCAGGTAGGGTCTGTTGTTCACTTAGTCTGCCTGGCTCACCTGTGAAAAAACGCAGGTTGGGAGTGGAGGAGTGGGCGGGAGGGTGCCAGGCCCACTGGAAGCCAGTCCTGGGATCACCACCTCTCCTCATGGGGAGCCTGGGGCATGCCTGAGGGGCCCCTGAGCTCCCCCAATCCTGCACAGTCTACCTGTGTGCCCGGCACGAGCCCACGCTTGGCTTTCTGCTGAGAACGGGGAGGGACAGTGGATGAAGATGCTTGTCCACTTCTCTTTGGAAGCTCTCCTGTTTATCCAAAGAACTTGACTGTGTGTTTTAAATTCTGGGAGCAAACTGTTGATCCAACGAGGAGCTGTGAGCCAGGGCTTGTTGTGGCCCAGGTGCGCGGGGGCACGGGCCTCTCGATGGTCTCCGGGTGCTGGAGACTTGGCCCACTGTGCCCTGGGTGCAGCGTCGCTGCCACACACCTTCCCTGACATGAGGAGCAGAGGCAGCGTCTGCACTGTGAATCTCAGAACTCGCAGAGGGACGACGGGGCACGGTGGCCTTGGCAGAGGTGCCGGGCTCAGGACTGGATTAGAACTTGGGATCCGTGCCTGCCGTGATAAATCTCTTCCCGCCAGGATGGTTTGGCTTTTACAAGATCTTGATTTCCATTTTAATAATCCCAAGCCTTCCCTTGACTCTGCAAAGGAATCAATTTAAACACAGAGCCTACATGTTATCTTACATTTCCTTTAGAAGGCAGGGAAGAGCGGGGGGAGGGGCCAGACACTCTGGCTTCCCGTCAGGAGAGCAGAGTCCTTCTGTTTTGTTGGAAGCCTTTGCTCCACTCCTTGTGGGAGAGCTGGGGGCCAGGGGCTGCTCTGCAGTGACCCCTGAGACACAGGAGGGGCCTGCCCAAGTCTGTGGGCAAGGGGCCCGTGCGGGCCTGCAGTGGTGCCTGGGAGATGGTCTTGCTCCCTACCCAAGGTCCTGTTGCTTTGATGGTATCGGGAGCAGGGACTCAGCCCTGTCTTGACCCCCCCCCCCCCAGGGAGTGAAACTGAGGCAGCACCTGCACCGCACTGGCTTCTCCACAGCACCGGAGCTACAGGGCAGAGGTGGCAACCAAGCCTTCCAGGAGAACAAGGTGGCCCAAGATGGGCTGACCTTGAGGACAGGGTAGGGAGTGAGTGGGAGATCTGGCTGCCTGGGACTCACCAGGATGTCTTCTGTCTGCCCACCAGAGACTGCGCCCGTGCCTGTCCTGGGGGCAGAGGCAGCCCCTCCACGGGGGATTGGAGCATGCTGGCCGCATACTGTGTGCTTCCAGTGGGTGTGGCCACGCACGTCTCAGATCCAAATTAGCAGTGGATTCTGCACAGGACTCTCTCTTTTCCTTTTTAATTAAAAAATAATTATTTGTGAGAGAGCAAGAGTGAGCCTAGGCTCCCATCCACCCACTGACTGGCTGGGGCTGGAGCTGGAGCCAGAAATTAATCCAGGTCTCCCACACAGGCGGCAGGGACCCAGCTACTTGAGCCATCACCACTGCCTCCTGGGGTGTGCGCTAGCGGGAGGCTGGAGCTGGGAGCCAGAGCTGGGGATCCCATCGGTTCCCTCCGACGTGGGATGTGGGTGTCTTTGCCCCCAGGCCAGCTGCCTGCTGCCTCTCTGCTCTGCTCTCCAGTCCACACTTGGCCTGCATCACCTGTTAGAGTGACTGTCACTTGTCATTCAGATCAGGGATGGTGGGAGGAGCCTCCTTTGCAGAGAACCGGGGGCTTCGTGCTGTGCGAGGAGGGGCGCCCTTGGCTGGGTTACTGCAGCCCCAGCGCTTCTCCTATGCAGTAATGGGTGCAGCAGGAGATGGCTTTGGACTGGGGTCCTGTAGTGTGGTTATGTCGGCAGTGGCCGCGCTTCCTGATCCGGAAGCCCACACGGCGGCTGCAGGAGAGGCGCATCTCGCAGGAGAGGGTGCGTCCTTGGACTTCTCTGTCCTGTGCTGGTTCCCGGCTATGTGATCCCCTGCCCCATGCTGCTTTCTGGAGCTCAGTGTGGGAGCTCAGCGCCCTTGAGTTTATTGTAGACACTGCCCGTGGAACTGTTGTGTCCAGTGTGACAGAGGACAGGGTGGCGTGGTAAGGAAACGTGGAGCCCAGGGTCTCCCAGGCTTTGCTGCCTGTGTGTGAGTTCTTAGCACGAGCTAGGAGCACACCTGCCCGAGCACAAGCCTGGGACCCCCAGGCCCTAGTCAGGGGCTGTGATGTCATCACCTCTCCCCCAGAGGCTGATGGGCTTCGTCAAGCACAGGCTCCATGGGCATCTGCCTGGCTGATGGAGTCCCTCCGGCTGGGGGCAGCTGGTTAGGCAGGAGCAGGTGTGCAGGCCACAGGCAGCCTTGTGGGCGGTCACGGAGCAGCTGTGCCACTGTCCCACCTCTGCCTGCAGGGAATCAGTTGTCCTAAGAGTCCCTGCCATGCCCACCGCAGTGCCACCAGAGGACATGCTTCTGTGCGCTCCACGCCAGTCTGGACGCGGGGTGAGCGAGCGAGAGCGACAGAGGCTGCTGGGCCCCGGCCCAGCTCTGTCTGCCTGTGTGGAGATGTAGCATTGGCCACGGCTCAAGGTGCCTTGAGGTGACAGCTGGGGGTGGGAGGAGGCGGAGCCAGGGTCCACAGACAGGGAGGGCGGCTCGGCCCCACGGGAGGGACGAATGGGCACCCGGGTGGGACGCCAGCTGGGACTCTTGCTGCGGGGTGCCTCCCCCTCCTCGGCGCCCCAGATGCCTGCCCCTGTGGGCTCCTCCGTGTGCCCCACTGGCCTGCTGGGTGGTCTTCAGGCCCCAGGTTTGTGCTGGCCCCTTCTGCCCTGTGGTCCAGCCCCTGGCTCCCAGCTCAGGGCATAGAGCAGGAGGCAGTGTTTGTGAGCACGTGGGTGGGAAAGACTGACCTGGAAGGTGTGCGGGGGTCACTTGCAGAGCCCTGGGCTGGGCATGGTTCCGTGGCCCCGGGGAGCTGCTGTGGGAGTGAGTCCCCATGGCTGCACCCTTTGTGCTGCCGGCTGCACCATCATCTTGATGCCGTCTGGTCCCCGGTGCTGCTCTGACCTGCGGCTGGCAGTTTTAGTCTCGCTGGGTTCTGCAGAAAGACGAGTTGAGGTCTTAACTCCTGGGGCCGTTGTGGGAATGGGGGGGCACTTCCAAGAGTGGAAACATCAAAAGATGTTTGTGCTGGTGCAGAAGTTTCTGGAATCCACAAATGTCATCTTTGGAGGAGATTTCATGTGCGATAGGCTGGGTGACACTGGTGTAGGATGGGCCTTCCCTGCGTTTGACTGGCAGCCTGATGCAGAGGTCAGAGACCCAGGGAGGAGGCAGAGGAGACGTGGCTGCCGCCCCCAGATGCTGGCGGAGGGAGCTCGCTGTGCTGTGGCCCCACCGGCACCTCGGTGTCGGGCTGCCAGGCTCCGCGGGAGAGCCGGTGTCTGCTGTGTCTTACAGGCTGCTGTTCTGGGCGATGCTCGCTGATACCTGGGGTTGGGAGTGGACTGTGTGTGTGCTCCAATTTCCTGGCCCGTGAGAGGCAGCTTAGGAGGGACTCAGGGAAACTCACAGGTAGATGGATTCCTTGCCCCATTGGACTTCTGAGCCGGAGACCCCTGAGCACAGAGGAAGTGAGCAGGGGGGCGCTGGTGTTGGTCCCAGGACGCCCATTCAGGGTGGCTTCAGGCACACATGGGATTTCACTGGTTCCCCAAGGGTGTGGTTTTCAATGGGAACCACAGCTCTGGCTGATGAGATAACTTCTAGAGGTAAACCTTCACAGGAAGTCTGTGTGGAGGTGCCCTGGCCATGGGGCAGGGTCACACGCCCCTGTGTGGCCCGGCCTGGGTGCTGGCCCGGGAGACAGTGGCAGCCCTGCTGGGAGGGTGTCAACTCCTCGTCCTGCAGGGGTCACAAAGCAGTGAGCTCGTGGGTGGGCCTCTGCAGAGGTCCCTGGGGCCTGCTGGACACTGGACACTAGTACAGCGGCTGGAGCTGGAGTCAGACACGTAGAGACTTGAGCTCTGATCTCTTTCATGGGCACAGAACACCAGAAGTGTGCAGCTGCAAGGTGGTGCCTGTGTGTTCCGGTCCCAGTGGAGCTGAGTCCTGGGAGAAGGCAGTGTTGTCACTCTGGCCGCCAGCTGTCCTTGTGCCTGTGAACTACTTGTCACAGCTACAACCCTGTGCCCGGGATTCTGGGTCCCAGGCTCCCTAGAGATGGCATGTGCTTTGCTCCTGAAGGAATATGGCTCCCTTAGAAATGAATCTCTACGGCACAGTGATCAGAGTGGAAAGGAGACTGGCTGATCCTCATCAGGAATGCAGTGCTGGGATAGCCTGGTGCATCCTGGTGTCTCTATGCATCCTGGTGTCACTGTGCAGCCTGGTGTCTCTGTGTAGCCTGGTGTGACTGTGCAGCCTGGTGTGACTGTGTAGCCTGGTGTGACTGTGCAGCCTGGTGTGGCTGTTCGGCCTGGTGTGACTGTGCAGCCTGGTGTCTCTGTTTGGCCTGGTGTGACTGTGCATCCTGGTGTCTCTGTGCAGCCTGGTGTCTCTGTGCAGCCTGGTGTGACTGTGCAGCCTGGTGTCACTGTTTGGCCTGGTGTCACTGTGCATCCTGGTGTGACTCTGCAGCCTGGTGTCTCTGTGCAGCCTGGTGTGACTGTGCAGCCTGGTGCCTCTGTGTAGCCTGGTGTGACTGTGCAGCCTGGTGTCTCTGTTTGGCCTGGTGTGACTGTGCATCCTGGTGTGACTGTGCAGCCTGGTGTCTCTGTGCAGCCTGGTGTGACTGTGCAGCCTGGTGTCTCTGTTTGGCCTGGTGTGACTGTGCATCCTGGTGTGACTGTGCAGCCTGGTGTCTCTGTTCGGCCTGGTGTGACTGTGCAGCCTGGTGTGACTGTGCATCCTGGTGTGACTGTGCATCCTGGTGTGACTGTGCAGCCTGGTGTCTCTGTGCAGCCTGGTGTGACTGTGCAGCCTGGTGCCTCTGTGTAGCCTGGTGTCACTGTGCAGCCTGGTGTGGCTGTTCGGCCTGGTGTGACTGTGCATCCTGGTGTGACTGTGCTGCCTGGTGTCTCTGTGTAGCCTGGTGTCACTGTGCAGCCCGGTGTGACTGTGCAGCCTGGTGTGACTGTGCAGCCTGGTGTCTCTGTAGCCTGGTGTGGCTGTTCGGCCTGGTGTGACTGTGCAGCCTGGTGTCACTGTGCAACCTGGTGTCACTGTGCATCCTGGTGTCTCTGTGCAGCCTGGTGTCTCTGTGCTGCCTGGTGTCACTGTGCAGCCTGGTGTGACTGTGCTGCCTGGTGTCTCTGTAGCCTGGTGTGACTGTTCAGCCTGGTGTCTCTGTAGCCTGGTGTCTCTGTGCATCCTGGTGTCACTGTGCAGCCTGGTGTCACTGTGCAGCCTGGTGTGACTGTGCAGCCTGGTGTCTCTGTGCTGCCTAGTGTCACTGTGCAGCCTGGTGTCTCTGTGTAGCCTGGTGTCTCTGTGCAGCCTGGTGTCACTGTGCATCCTGGTGTCTCTGTGCAGCCTGGTGTCTCTGTGCAGCCTGGTGTCTCTGTGCAGCCTGGTGTGACTGTGCAGCCTGGTGTCTCTGTGCAGCCTGGTGTCACTGTGCAGCCTGGTGTGACTGTTCAGCCTGGTGTCTCTGTAGCCTGGTGTGACTGTGCAGCCTGGTGTCTCTGTGCTGCCTGGTGTCACTGTGCAGCCTGGTGTGACTGTGCAGCCTGGTGGCTCTGTGCAGCCTGGTGTCTCTGTGCAGCCTGGTGTCACTGTGCATCCTGGTGTCACTGTGCAGCCTGGTGTCTCTGTGTAGCCTGGTGTCTCTGTGCAGCCTGGTGTCACTGTGCAGCCTGGTGTCTCTGTGCAGCCTGGTGTCTCTGTGCAGCCTGGTGTCACTGTGTAGCCTGGTGTCTCTGTGTAGCCTGGTGTGACTGTGCATCCTGGTGTCTCTGTGCAGCCTGGTATGTCTGTGCAGCCTGGTGTCACTGTGCAGCCTGGTGTGACTGTTCAGCCTGGTGTCTCTGTGCAGCCTGGTGTCACTGTGCAGCCTGGTGTGACTGTGCAGCCTGGTGTCACTGTGCAGCCTGGTGTAACTGTGCAGCCTGGTGTCTCTGTGTAGCCTGGTGTCACTGTGCAGCCTGGTGTCACTGTGCAGCCTGGTGTGACTGTGTAGCCTGGTGTCACCGTGCAGCCTGGTGTCTCTGTGTAGCCTGGTGTGACTGTGCAGCCTGGTATGTCTGTGCAGCCTGGTGTCACTGTGTAGCCTGGTGTGACTGTGCAGCCTGGTGTCACTGTGTAGCCTGGTGTCACTGTGTAGCCTGGTGTGACTGTACAGCCTGGTGTGACTGTGCAGCCTGGTGTCACTGTGCGTGTTATGGAAGCTTCAGTGGCTGTATCTGCACCTGCAGACAGGTGATGGGCTCTATCCAGGGGTGTTTCTGAAGAGGATGCAGCTGAGGAGGGCCAGGGGCTCAGAATCCACCTGGCGTCCACCTGCCCCCCAGTGTCCTCGGCTGGCGGATGAACAGCATGGTTTTCAGTCACCACCAGTGTCTCTGGGCCACGTGTGGTACCAGGCGTGCACAGCAGCTTTGTTCCTGGGAGAGGCTGGCGGGGAGCTTGAGTCAGAGGAAGAAACGGCTCTCTTGGAAGCAGTTCAGGCAGAGGGTAGGGGAGTGAGGACTCTGTGTCCTGTTGGGCAGCCTGCAGGACCTTATCGTGCCCTGGAGGTCACCAGGGCAGCATCCCCTGGAAGCCGCAGGAGGCCAGGGTGGGGCCCGGGGGAGCTGTCCCTGCATGGGAGGTGGTGACTGTCCCAGGTGTGCTTTTGGCCACAGCCCATGCTCACTTGGCCTCTGCCCTCCACCTGCCAATAAAAATTGAGAAGTTGATTTGTTTGTAGCCTCTGGGGACCAGGCCCTTTCCTGAGCCTCTCAGAGGGGCTCCTCCGAGCGCGCTGGGCCCTTGTGCTGCTGCTGCTTCACGGAGGCCACGTGGTGCCTGCTCCTGCTCGGGTGGCTACGAAGCTCTCGCCATCAGGGGCTTTTCAGCGTTGGCTTCAGGTTTTCAGAAACTCGTTTTCTGAACCTGGAGCTCAGCTGGTTGGCCTCGACCTGGCAAAGCAAAGCCGCACCCGCCCGGGTTTGGTTCCTTCCTCCCTGGCTCCATCTGTGGGTGTGGGCTGCGCCCGGGGCCGAGGGTGTGGGAGCACCTTAAGATGAGTGCGGAGGGGAGCACAGGGCTTGTCTTCTCCCTGAGGCTTGGCGGGATTTGTGGAGGATGCTGGGCGTGCGGTGTGAACTCTGAATCAGATCAAGTGGCCTTGTCCACTGTAGAGATAGGGTGACGGCACCGAGCACTGTGGTCAGCAGGCACACTCCCAGCCCTGTGCACCTGGTGTGGGCTGGGGCCTGCCTCAGGCCTACACCTGCCAGGGGACAGCGACCATGCACATGGTACTGTGGGTCTCCCTGTGCAGCGGCCACCGCACCCCTCATTTTGCTTCCCAAGGGGGTGGCGGCAGGTACCGGGAGTGGCCGTCCTCCACGGTTGGCAGCAGCTGTGGGCTCAAGTTATCTTCTGACAGTGGGGGGGGGATTGCCCCCACCTCCACCCTCCCGAAGCTGAGGGAAGGAGTCTAGAATGTGTGGCTTCTGTCCCTGGGATTGCACGTCTTTGGCCGTGGATGCTGGAACGCCTTGAAGTTGTCTCCGATGGGCTGGTCCTGCCGAGAAGCCCCCAGGCGGTGCACCTCTCCCAGCATGGGGGCCGCCCTGCCGCTGGTGTCGCAGGCGCCTGTGCTCCCAGCAGGCTGTCCGTGTGTGTGAAGGAGTCCTGGCGCCTGCCCACTGCCGAGGACACGGGTTGTATGGTGGGGAGAGGAAGAACTTGGAGGCTGACAGGCGCCTTCAAGCACGGGCTGTGGCGCTTCTGGCCCCGTGGCTTCCGGAGAGCAGAGCTGTCTCCACGTGTGTGAGGTCGGTTTGCCCCTGCGATCCAGCGAGATCCATGAAGACCACTGCTCAGCAAGGCGGCCGCGTCCAGCAGGGGATGCTGCGTGCTGGTTTTCCACACCCTTCCCTCCGTACAAACCTCAGGGGTCCCCGTGTCCCGGGGCCCTGAGCTGCTCTTCGGGACCTGGAGAAGCCCTGGGCTTGTTGGCCTGGCCAGGCCACGCCTGGCTCTTCTTGGGGATGTGTTTCTGAGAGATGCGCATGTTTCTAAGTCAGAGGAGGAGAAACAGAGGGGCTGGTATTTAGTTATTTATTATTGAAAGGACCAACATGGAGTGACTGAAAGGAGGGGAGAGAGAGACTGAGCTCTCCATCCACGGTTTACTTCCCAATGCCCTCAGCAGCCAGAGCCAGGCCAGGCAGAGAACTCAGTCCAGGTGCCCCTTGGGGTGGCAGGGACAAGAAACGCCCAGGAAACGCCCTCCCTGCGTCTCCTGGACTTCCCATTTTCTTGCTTCCTTCTCGCACCTGTGCCGGGGTCAGCAGGGCTCTGAGGCCCCGGGTCCGGCCTCCTCCTTCCTCTCTGTGACGTCTTCCTGGCGGCTCTGTTGCTTCCCGTGGCAGCACCCTTCCTCCTGTGGCTCTTGCCCTGGTGGGCGTGGCTTAGATCTCAAGGGCTCACCAAGTTTTGCTGACCACTCACTGTCCATGGACTTACGGGAACAGATGCAGAGACATTTCGTCTTTTCCAAACGTCTGTCCTCTTCCTGTCACGGTGCTGGCTCGTGTCCTGTGGTGCTGAGGGTGGGAGGGAGGGGTGGCGTCCCGTGTTGGCTGTCCTGCGTCTGTCAGCGCACTGCCCACAGTCCTCTAGCTCTTCATTTCAGTCGTGCATACTCACGTGGCGGGGTGGACGGCTGGATGCACCTGCATGCAGTATGAGTGACCAGGTTGGGTCAGCTCCCGTTACGCCTCCTCGGACGTGAGATTCATTTTGCTAACACTGAGCGGTAGTGCGCGTGTGTAGGAGCAGTGACCGCAGTGGCTGCGTGTGTGCGGATGAAGTCGGAGTAACGAGTGTCCCCCCCACCCCCCTTGTCTCGTGCCTTTGTGGTCCCTGACCTCCTCCTGTCTGTCTGCTGACTGTGGAGCTGGTGGCGCTGGTGAGCACCAGGGTGTCCCTCGTGCTTGGTCATGATTCGCTGCCTGCTGTCCACCCTGCCCCTCTCCCCACCTCCCACCCTCTGTAACCACCGTTCTCATCTAGATCCACTCCTCAGCTTCCACACAGGAGGGAGGACCTGTGATACTTGTATTTCTTATTTCATTTAACATGCTATCCCCCAGTTCCATCCAATTTGCTGCAAGTGCAGGATTTCATTTTATGGCTGAGCAGTACTCTCTGTGTCTTTGCCACGTATGCTTTCTCCGTTATCTTTGGTAGACACCGAGCTTGGTTCTGTGTCACAGGCGTTCTGAACAGTGCTACAGCGGGCATGGGGGGCAGGCTTCATCCCGCAGAGGCCGACTGCATTTCCTGCAGATGGATTCCCACAAGGGGGAAACACAGCTTGCTGCCTGCTCTCTCAGGGAGACAGGGAGAAAACATCTCCACTCATTGTTCATTCCCTGATTTCCTGAAATGACCAGATCGGCCAGGGCCAGGGCTGAAGCTGTGAGCCGGGAGCTCTGTGCAGGGTCTCGTGTTGGTGGCAGGAACCCGAGCTGAGCCGCCCCTGCTGCCTCCCAGGGTCTGCATTCACAGGAAGCTGGAGCCAGAAGCCAGAGCCCAGACTCAGACCCTCTGATGTGGGGCGTGGCCGTCCTGACTCCTGCACTGAATGCCCACTCCGTGCTTAGGCAGAGATGAGCCAGCCTTTGGGTAGCAACACCTGGATCCTACCCTCGGCGGGGCTCACTCTTCTCCACGTGGCTGCACCTCCGGTGGCATTTGCTGTCTTTCGCTGTCTTAGTGACAGCCGTTCTCTCTGGGTGGGATGCTGTTTCCCGGGTGGGTAATGACATTGAGCAACATTTCATGTGTTTCTTAGACACTGGAATTTTTCTTTTGAGAAGTGGTACCCAGATCATCTGCCCCGTGTTTTTCCCTTTTCAGAAATGTATTTAAAAGGCTGACCGGTCTCTCATCTCCCATTTTGGTCTGCAAATGTCTGCGACAGCTGGATCTGGGCCGTGATGAAGCCGGGAGCTCAGAACTCCATTCAGGTCTCCCATGCGGGTGGGCGGCAGGGCCCTAACTGGGCCGTCACCTCCCGGCTCCCAGAAAGCTGGAGTGGGAACCTGGATTTTTTTTTTTTTTGGTTGCTGGGTTTTTGAGTCCCTTGTTCTGACGTTAATCCTGTTTATGTGAGTGGTTTGAAATGTCTTCTCCCATTTGTCACTGTGTCTTCACCCTGTTGGTCGTTGTCTTGCGGTGCACAACTTCTTTGGTGGAATCCCCTTGTCCAGTTCTGCTTCTGGGCTCTTATTGACGAAGCCAGGGCCTGTGCTGGTGTCTCCAAGGGCTGGCTCTGTTTTCCTGCAGTAGTTTCATACTGTCAAGTGGTCCTTCAGGGCTCTGATCCATTTGAGTTGACTTTTGTATAGGGTGAGTGGTAGGGGTTCAACTTCAATATTCTGCATACAGAATCCTGTTTTCCCAGCACAATTTATTCACAACCTTGTTCTTTCTCCAATTTTGTTTGTACCTTTTGTAGAGACCTAGTTGGCACAGAGCTATGGTTTATCTTTGGGCTCTCTGTTCTGTTCTGTTCTGTTCCGTTGGTCTGTGTGTCTGTTTTTTATACTGTTTCTGTCATTCCAGCAGCCCTGTGCTGTTTCGGTGGTGGTACTAACCCTGGGGAGCGTCTTGAAATCTGGTATTTTTATGCTTCCAGTTTCTTTTTTTTGTTCAAGACTGCTTAGGTTGGGGTTGGGTTGTGACACCTGTGTGGGTTACAGGGCCACTTCTACTCCTGGCATTCCACATCGGAGAGCTTGTTTGAGTTCTGGCTGCTCTGCTTCTAATCCAGTTCCCTGATAATACATCTGGGAAAGCAGTGGAAGATGGCTAAAGTATGTGGGTCCCTGCCTTGCACACGGGAGAACCTGGCTCCTGGGTCAGCCCAGCCCAGACCCAGATGCTGGGGACATTTGAGGAGGGAACCAGATGACAGAAGAATATCTGTTTATTTCTGCAGCTCCTCCCCTCTCTCCTGTGCCTCCTCCCTCCCTCCTTCCTTCCCTCTCTCCTGTGCCTCCTCCCTCCCTCCCTCCCTCCCCCTCCCTCCCTCCCCCCTCCCCCCTCCCCCCTCCCCCTCTCTCTTCCCCCTCTCCCTCTGTTTCACCTCCTTCTCTGCCTCTCAAATAAGTAAGTAAATAAATAATATTTTGAAAAGATTGCTTGGCAATTCGGATACTTAGTGCTTTCATATGAATTTTAGGGCGGTTTTCTCTAACTCTAGGAAGAATGCCATTCATGTTTTAATGAAGATTTTGAATCTGTAAATTGCTTTGGGTGGAATGGACATTTTAGCAGTGTTATATCTTCTAATCCATGGACAGGAGACAGCTTTCCTCTAATGTATGTGTCATCTTCAACTAATTCTCAACATAGGCTGCTTTCACATCTGTGTTTAATTGTATTACTAGGCACTTTTTGGTAGTCACTGTAAGACAGACTGCATTTATAATTTCTGTCTCTGTAAGTTTATTAGTGGTATGTAAAAATACTGATTTTTGTGTGTTAATTTTGTATCCTGTAATTTTACTGAATCTTAAGTTATGATAGTTTTTGGTGGAGTCTTTAGGTTTTTCTATCTATATAGAAAATATCTCTATCTGAAAAAAATGACAATTTGACTTCCTCCTTTCCTATTTGAATGGTTTTTTTTTTCTTTTTTCAAACTTCCCTGGCTAAGACTTCAAGTGCTTCATTTGAATGAGAGCGATGAGAGCGGACGTTCCTTGTGATTCCAGAACTTGGAGGAAACTTCAGCCTGGCGTACACGCCCTGGTTGTGCTGAGGGAACCCCTTTATGCCTGATGTATTTGGAGTCTTGATTCTGGGTAGATGTTGAGTTTTCTGCATCTGTTGGGCAGTTATGTGACTTTTGCTTCATTTGTTGACGTAAGCTATCCTGTGTACTGATTCGCACATACTGGGCATTGTCGCATCCCTGGGATAAATCCTGCCTAACCATGGTGAATGACCTGTTGATGTGCTGTTGGACTGCATTTGCTAGTATTTTGTTGAGCATTTTTGCATCTGTGTTCATCAGGGATATTGGTCTATGGTTTTGTTGTTGTCATTGTCGTGTCTGTGTGTGGTTTGGATAAGGCTACCCTTAGTGCACGAGTAGGAGGAATTCCCTCCCTTCCAGTTTTGGATAGTCTGAGAACAGTTGGTGTCAGTTCTGGTAGAATTCAGCGGTGCGGCATCGGGCCCTGGGCCCTTCCTTGTTGGGAGACTTAGGGTTCCTGCTCCTGCTGCTCTGTTCAGGTTTCCTGTCTGTGTGCTTGAGTCTGGTGGGGCCTCTGTGCCCAGACATTGACCTGATCTGCCGCTGTCTAGTTGTTCTGAATAGTCCCCAGTGCTTCCTTATGTTTCTGTCGTATCAGTTTAATTTCTCCTTTTCTCATTTTATTTATCTTTTTTTTCCTTGAGTAATCAAGCTAAAGGTTGACTGATTTCATTTAAATTTTCAGAAAACAAACCTCATTTCATTGATCTTTTGTATTTTTTGTTTCTGCTCTAATCTTTGCAAATTCTTTCCTTTTGCTGCTTTTAGGTTTAATTTATTCCTGCTTTTCTACATCCCTGGGTGCATCATTAGGTTATGTGTTTGAAAGCTATTTGTTATGTAAGCGTTTGTTACTATAGAGTTGAGTGCTGCTTTTGCTGGAACCCACAGGTTTTGGTGTGCTGGGTTTCCATTTTTATTAAAGATTATTTATTTGGAAGTCAGAGTTACAGAGGCAGAGAGTGTGGCGGGAGGAGAGGTTTTCCATCTGACGGTCCACTCCCAAGATGGCCACAAAGGCCAGAGCTGAGCTGATCTGAAGCCAGGAGCCAGGAGCTTCCTCCAGGTCTCCCACATGGATGCAGGAGCCCAAGGACTTGGGCCATCCTCCACTGCTTTCCCAGGCTATAGCAGAGAGCTGGACTGGAAGAGGAGCAGCCAGGACTTGAGTGGCACCCATAGGGATGATGGCACTGCAGGCGGCGGATTTACCCCCTGGGCCTCAGTGCCAGCCCCATTTTTATTTAACAAATTTTTAAATTTTTTATTCATAGCATGTTGTTCAATTTCCATAATTTTGTCTAATTCCTAAAATTTCTTCTTTGCTTTTGTGGATGTCTGATGTTATTTTGTTGTGGTCGGAAAGGTACATGTTATAACTTTGATGTTTTCGAATGTGTTGTGAGTGTGTGGTGGTGCAATATGTGGCCTCTCCTAAGAATGTTCCAGGTACCAAGGCGGGAAATGTGTGTCCTGCAGCCCAGTTTAACTCCGCTGTGTCTCTGATGAATATGGGGCGTTGTTGGGTGGGAGCCTGTCTCTGCCTGGGGATCCAATGCTTGTATAAAATCGGGTGCTCTGGCCCTAGGTATTGTGCACACTTGGAACCGTTGCATCTTCCTGTCAGATCAGCCCCTATTCTGCAGCGACCCTCTGTGCTGTGGGTTTTGTCATGACGCCCATTCGTCAGGGAGGACAGCCTCCCTTTGCATCCTTTCTCTCAGCCCGTCCTCATCGGGGAGCTGTTTCTGTATGCATCCCAGTACTGGGTCTTTTTTTTAAATTCTGTTCATCGAGTCTGTGTTTTTCCTTTTTAAATTTATTTATTTATTTGAAAGAGTTAAACACAGAGAGAAGGAGAGGCAGAGAGAGAGAGAAAGAGAGAGAGATCCTACACCTGCTGGCTCACTGCCCAATTGGCCACAGTGGCCAGAGCTGTGCCTAGTGGAAGCCAGGAGCTGGGAGCCAGGAGCTTCTTCCTGGTCTCCCACGTGGTGCAGGGGTCCAAGGACTTGGGCCATCTTCTGCTGCTTTCCCAGGTCATAGCAGAGAGCTGGATCAGAAGTGGAGCAGCCGGGACTTGAACTGGTGCCCATTTGGGATGCCGGCACTGCAGGTGGTGGCTTCACCCGGTACGTCATAGCGCCAGCCCCTGGTCTGTCTTTGAATTGGTGGATTTAGCCCATTGTCAGCCCAGGTTGCTGTTGGCAGGTGAAGGCTCCGTCCTGTTGCAGATGTTTCTCTGTTGGTGGTGAGTCCACTGTTTCACCTGGGTGAGTGGGTTGGGCTCTCTTCCGTTTCCCTGTCTTGTGACTGGTCCTCTAGGCGCTGTGACGTTATCTCTCATCAGCTTTTGTCGCACGCCCTGGAGCCTTTTTGGTGAGGCAGGTCTGGTGGTGACGATTCTGTAGCTTTTGCTTGTCTTGGAAAGTCTTCATTTCTGCTTCGTTATGGGGCCATTCGCTTTGCCTCTTGGTTCTCTCTTTTAGAACTGGCACAGGCCATTCCATTCCCGCCTGCCTGCAGGTTTCTGATGAGAACTCTGCTGTTGTTCAATGCAGTCCCTTCTCCTCCTGTCTCAGAGCTCCTGTGGGTGTGGCATTCTCACATCCTGGTTGTGTCTGTTTGGGCTCTGGGCCTCAGGTACCTGGGGTCCACACCGTTTCCTAGGTGGGGATTCAGGCTTCCTGTATCTCTTCCCCTCTGGACGCCCCTGTGTCTGAATGTTCCGTCATCAGTGTGTCCCACAGGCCCCTGAGGCTGTCGTCATTCTCGTTGCCTTTTCATCTGGCTGGGATATTTCATAGCCTCCAAGCCCAGGTGTTTCTATTGCTTAATCTGGCCTGAACTGTGCTTTCATTTTGTTCATTTCACTGTACCTGAAACAGAGACGGAGAGAGATCTGCCATCCTCTGCTTCATTCTTAAAATTCCTGTAACAGCTGGAGCTGAGCAGGCACAAGCCAGGAGCTAGAAACCTAATGAATTTTTAAAGTTATTTTTTAAATTACTTGGGGGCCGGCACTGTGGCACAGCAGGTGAAGCTGCCGTCTACACTATTGGCATCCCATGTGGGTGCCGGTTTGAGTCCTGGCTGTTCCACTTCCCATATGATATTGGGGACCTTTACTCAAAATTTTATTAATTATTTTAAGATTACTATTTTGAGAGTTCTTGCTGTATAGTTAGATAAGAATTCTAAATATTGGCAGCTTATAGATGAAACAGGCAACTTGGTGTGGTTTAACATTTATCTAATGAGAGAAAAACACAGGAAAATGAGGGCTTTGTAGGAGAAGGAGCTTGGACGTTCACCAGGCTTTTCCAGTGACCAGACCTGTGGCTGCCAGGGAGCTGGCATGTGGGCCGCGCGGGCGAGCAGGCAGCAGGGGCAACCAAAAGGCGCCCACGCCAAGAGGTGTGGGGAGAACGAGAGAGGGCCCAGGTGCTCCAGGCCTTTTATTCACTTCCAAAGGGGAGTGGTTACATAGTCTGATTGCAGGTGGGTGTCCAGGTGGGGTCAGGTAGGGTCATGAGATCACACAGGGCGCCTCCAGCTCATGAGTCCAATCGATTTAACGCTATCTGCCTGCCTGTATCACATCCAGCTCTCTGCTGTGGCCTGGGAAAGCAGTGGAAGATGGCCCAAGTCCTTGGGCCCATGTACCTGCGTGGGAGACCTGGAGGAAGCTCCTGGTTTCTGGCTTGGGATAGGCCCAGCTCTGGTGGCCATTTGGGGAGTAAACCAGCAGATGGAAGACCTGTCTCTCTGCCTCTGCCTCTCTGTAACTCTGCCTTTCAAATAAATAAATAAATCTTTAAAAAAAATAAAAAAAAAACTATTACTGGCAACCTGTAAAAGAAAAAACAATAATCTATTTGAAAGATAGAGAGAGAGAGAATCAAACTCCCATTCCCCGGTTAATTCCCCAAATGCCCATAACAGCCAGGCCAGGCCAGGTCAAAGCCAGGAGCCTGGACTGCAGCTGAGTCCGCCACATGGGTCAGGAGCTCGAGCATTTGAGCCCTCACCTGCTGCCTCCCGGGTGTACGTGAGCAGGAAGCTGGACTCAGGAGCGGCGTCAGAGGCCGCTCTGGCTGCAGTTCCAGTTTTCGCTGTCCTGCAGCCTCCTGCACCTTCTGCCGTGGCAGGGACCTGGGGGTGCTGGTTCTCACCCCAATGGGTGGGTCCCAGTGGGCTGGTGGTACTGGGAGCACTGGGCCTCCGTCCTGGTGGGTCAGGTGGGTCTGACGGCAGGGTCAGGGCCTGGTCCTGGTGACACTGCCTGGTGGCAGCAGTGGTGAGAGCTGACACTGCTGGGCACAGGCCCCACGACAGCAGGGCAGCTGTGAACTTGCGTGATCAGCAGCAGACCCAAACGTCGGTATCTGGAAGTCTCTGAGAAAGCCTCCCGAGCAGCCTTCTCTCGTCTCCCAGGGGGTGGTGGTGTCAGCCCGATGAGGGAGGGTCTGGGGTCTCTGCCTCCCGCCCCGCCCCAGCCCTGGGACATCTGCTGGGCCCTGTGGATGTGGTGGTGCCTGGGTGCCTGTCCCAGCCGGCCGTCCCCCTGCAGCCCGCTGCCCGTCCAGTCACTTCAGGACCGGGGCTGCCGGGCACTGTGGCTCCTTAGGCCGATGCCGGGTGTCCTCAGCTTTCCGTCCCTGAGGTTAGGAGGGGACGGCGGAAAGCGGATGGCCTTCCCTTTCCTTGGCCAGTCGCCGTGGAGCCTCTGAGAAAGTTGACCAAGTGCCGTGGTCCCTCCCCGTGGTCCCCGGTCGTGGATGCCGTTCGTCACGGGCGGGCTCAGCCTGTCTGCGCTGACCGGGTGCGGTGTCGCCTGCACAGCTCCTGGGTAGTTCTGCCTCGCGTTGGAAGAGAGTATTCTCTCCGTAAACGTCAGGAAGACCTAGTGATTTCTGCGGTGGACGTATCGTTCGGGCCGCAAAGCCAGGTTGCAGCAGTCGCTTTGTCTGGGGATGGTGGTTGTAGAGGTCACAGGTGACTCACTCGGTCTGGCAGAACCACGTCACGGAGCAGAGTCGTCGCCCGTCAGGCTGCCACCCCGGCTTTCCTCTGTGGGGTTAGTGGTGCCCGCATGGTGCTCTTGGAGGCCACTGGGGCCCTGGATGGCTCCGGAGTGGAGCTGCTGACTGCGCGGCCGGCAGGCAGTGGTGACATCCTGGTGGCTGTGGCTTGCTGATGGAGGAGCTGATCTCCCTGTGCACGGGGGCCTTCGTTGGGGCCCAGCAAGGCAGCGTCACCCCCTGGTGCGGATCTGATGGCCGCCGGCAGACCCTGGGGGTGCCGAGCAGAGCCTGTGGGGGTCTTCTAGTGCAGGGGGCGAAGCCCTGCCAGGCCCTTGTTGCTTCTGTCCTGTGGCTTCCGGAGCAGAGCCTTGTTACAACGTTCGTTATTTTCAACCAATCTGGATTTGGGAGGACGTGAGACTAACTTGTGTCGTAATTGTTTTTATTTATTTTGTAGCTGTTTGCATGCTTGGGGTAATTTTCAAGAAAGGAAATTTAGGGGTGGTTCTCTGGGTTCAGGACTCCGCCATCTGGGGACATTAAACAGGTCTGGTTCTTGCAGAAAGTGAGGTGGGAAGTGCAGGGTGGCCTCACTTGGTCCTGTGTGTCTCATGGCTGTGCAGGTCCCGTGGCTGTCATCAGTGGCGAGGAGGACTCGGCCAGCCCCCTGCACCACATCAACCATGGCCTCACCACCCCCTCGGCGCTGGACGCAGGGCCCGACACCGTGGTCATCGGCATGGCCCGCATCCCCGTCATTGAGAACCCTCAGTACTTCCGCCAGGGCCACAGCTGCCACAAGCCAGACACGTGTAAGTCCTGGGATGGTGCTGCCCCATGGGGGAGGGGTGTGGCCGCAGGCCATGTAGCTGGGATTCCAGAAACTGCCGGGGTGACTGCTACCTGCCAGCCCCATCTCCATGAGAACCCCCACTTGTCTCAGAACCTGAGACCAGCAGGGCAAGGAGAGCCCAGGGCAGGGCCTGCGTGGGGCGGGGGCGGCTGCAGTTCTGCCTTCGGCTCCTCTTCACCCAGCTCCCCGGGTCCTGTTGAGGCAGGGGCACAAGTGAATGAGGCCAGTCCCTCTGTAGAGCTGACCTGTCCAGCGCCCAATGCCCAGAACCCCCACCCGGCCTCTGTGAGAGGGGAAGGGAACGGCTGACATGTGGCCTCTGAGTGGACACGTTGCCCTGGCTGCCCCTGAGGGTCCTGACTGTGCTCGCGCTGAGCGTGGGGTCACAGTGCAGGCACCAGGGAGCCACACCTGGCCCACACCGACCACAGGGCTCGGGGCACCTGCTCGTCCCCGTCGTCCACCCCTGCTTGGTTCCACGCCCTTTGCTTCTGTCTCTGCTGCTCCTGCTAGGTCCCCTCCCAGCTCCAGGGGCCTCCACCCAACAGAGCCCCTCGTGCTTGTCTGCAGGTTCCATGTTGGCCAAGGGCACCAGTGCATGCCCCTGTCCTTACCCCTGCCCCACCCACTGCTGCCCCTCCTACTGCCCCTGCCGCTCCCCGCCCCACCCACTGCTGCCCCTCCCACTGCCTCTGCCCCTCACATTGTCCCTACCCCTCCCCTACCCCCTACTCCCTGCCCATTTCACTCCCTCTGCCCCTGCCCCCTCATTGTCCCTATCCCTCCCCTGCCCCCCACTACCCTGCCCCTTTCACTCCCTCTGCCCCTCCCTCTGCCCCTGCCCCTGCCTTGTGCTTGCCCCAGGATGTGAATGCCCAAGAGAGCTGAGGCCCCTGGAGGACAGGGTCCCGTGAGCTGGAAGGGGGCACTGGGTTCAGGCCTCACCGTGTAGACAGGAACGCCGAGGCTCTGGGGGCCTGGGGGCTGCCCACGCCACCCAGGCCTCCCTGAGCGTTCTCGTCACTGCTCAGGGTTCTGATCTTGCCCGGCACCTGGGCTGAGCCACACCTGGTGTAGCTCACGAAGCCGTGCTGCTCCCCTCGGCTTGTCTCTCGTGGCAGGTGGGGGTGGGATTTCCCAGTGGGAGGGGCTGGGCGCAGGTCAGCATGAGGTCATCACTCCCTTCCCAGCCGCCTCCTGGGGGCGTCAGTGGTTTCCTGGCCTTTGTCCTGGCCCTGGGCTGGACTCCAGGTGGCAGCAGGGACAATGTGCTGGCAGTGCCTGTGACCCAGCTCCTTCCTGGCCTGGCCGGGAAGGCTGTCCTGGGCCAGCCCCAGACCGGGATCCGTCCAGGGTTGGTGTTGCTGAGTTCTGGCTGCCCTTGGTGTCTGACCAGGCAGGGACACACGGCTGAACGGGAGGTCTTTCCGTTCTACAGTCGTTGTGGAGGTGAATGGTGAGCCCAAGCCTTGCTCCCGGGGAGATACAGGGCCGAGTCCTGGTTGCCTGGGATCCCAGCAGGGTCAGCCAATCAGTGCAGCCCCTTGCTGGGACCCCAGCCAATCAGTACGTCTCCCTGCTGCACACAGGCGTCTGTGTGAAGACTCCCCGCCTCACAGTACCGCAGGTTCCTCCGCCCTGAGCTCCAGCCTCAGTGAAGTCTGGGATCACAGCCCTTAGGGTGCGGGAGACCTGCAGACCGAGCTGGGGCGTCTCCAGCAGGAGAACCATCAGCAGAAAGCACAGGAACGTGAAACCTTGGTCTGCAGTGACCACGAATGGCATGCTTGCTCGCAGAGTGAGAGCCGAAATAAGACTTCCAAAATAGCAAGCTGTGGGAGAGGAACGAAGCAGGCTTTCGCTGCCAATTAAAGGAAGCCGGCGCATTTAAACACCAAAGAAGGCAGGGCAGCGCTGCACACACTGGGCCCTCGCTCTGAGCCTCCCCCCAGATGACTTGGAAATGGTGCAGTGTAGGTTTTGGGGTTACAAATACATTGGGTCCACGGGTGAATTCGCAGAGGCTGGATCCGTGGGGGTGGGCGGCTCTGGGCTCTGGGCTCGCAGTACAGGACAGGGTCCGAGGGTGGGTGCGTCTCACATGTGGGGTAATGTGTCCTCGGGGCCTTCAGGGCACGCGTGCCTAGAAGCTGGGCAGCCGTGGTGAGAGCCCAGTGCACACCTGGGAGCCGTCGCACCCTGGGAAAGCCCCCGCCCGGAGCCTCGGGGGTGACTCAGGGTGACCGGGGGCGGCAGGGGGCTGGTGCCTGGAGGGAGGCAGGTTGTGGCAGAGACTTGAAGGTGGGTGCCGTGGTCTGGCTCTGCTCTGTCAGCGCCCCCTGACGTTGGGAAGGGCCCTCCCCGCGTCGCTGGAAGCTCTTCTTGTCTTAGCGAGCGCATGCGGGGCCGATGCCGAGGCCCCGGGTGCTGGATTTGGCGTCTCTCCCTGTGCCAGCCCATCTGTGACCCCGACAGGGAGAGGCGGTGTGATGACCATGACTTCGCCAGCCCAGGACCTGTCCCTGGCTGAGATGTGATGCTCGTGACCGACTCGAGCCGCGGGCGCCTTGGCGGGCATTTGCAGGGGGCATTTGCGGGGCTGCAGACAAGGCCGATGTCTCCTTTGGGGGTGATGGGAAGTGGGGTCCCTGGGACCCCTCAGCAGCTTCTCTTCTTGTTCCATTTCACAGCAGGTGACGTGGGATGTGGGACAGAACCGCAGGGACCTGGGGCTGCTGGGATCCACTGCCCTGGCCAGGGGTCCGGGGTCGTGTTTGTTGGCCCCTCCTGCTCCTCACTTCCTGTCTGGCTTCCATCTGGCCACCAGGCTGTTCAGGGTTCCCTCCCCGTGTCCGCACAAGTGCCCTGCCTTGTTGGGCGCGGTCATCATTCTGGACGCATGTGGCCTTCCCTCGGGGGAAGGAGCTGAGCGAAGGTGTGTGTGGACTCAGGACCTGTTGTGCAGCACAGCCCGTGGGCCAGGTCCTGGTCATCACAGGGTCCTGCCCACAAGCCGTACAAGGCCTGTGGCATCACACAGTCTGGCCCTGCCAAGTCAGCCACGGGTGGCTGCGGAACACGGCTCTAACAGGCTGACTTTCCAGTCGGTAATTTGGGGCCTCAGTGATGCTGAAATATCCAGGCGCCCCTTGGCAGAACAGTCCAGGTGGGTCACTTGGAGAAGGCCAGTGGTGACTGTGGCAGTGCTGGGCCTTTGGAAACTGAGTCTCCTGGGCCAGCTCCGGGCTGGGCCTCCCGCAGGCCAGCATGTGGGGAGGGGCTCCTGGCTCTGTGAGGCCGGGGTTCTCTGTGAGTCCCCGTTCTCTTGGTTGAGAAAGCAGAGGTCGTGGGGGAGGCACTGTGTCCCCTTGTGCCGGCATCCCGTCAGCCTCGGCCTTAGTTCCCAGGCCCCAGCCGTCGCAGTCTCTCCCCTGGGCCAGCTCGCACCAGGTCAGCCCCCTCCTGCCCTCCCCGTCGGGCCTGCAGCCTTGGCTGGGCCTGAGGGAGCTCAGTGTGTGTTCACTGAGGACTCTGGAAACCCAGGGTCCCTGCCTGGTCTCCCAAACCCGGAGGGCACCCCTGCCGCTCGGGGCCACCCCAGAGCCAGCCGCTCCCAGCTCCCCGCCACCACCTCGCCAGCGCACACCTCCACACTCCCTGGGGATGAGGCCAGCACCTCGTGCCATCCTGGAGGACTTGGGGTCAAATCCCAGGTCTTCTCAGGTGGGTGTGTCCTGAGCCCAGACCTGGCTCTGTGCTCTCGCCAGGTGGCTTTTGTGTGGCATAAACTCGTCACTTTCTTCAGAAAACACAGCCTGGGGCCAGGGAAGGGCCAGGCGTCTGGGGCCCAGGAAGTCCTGAGGCGTGGGCGGAGGAAGCAGCTTCTGGGCTGCACGCTGCGTCTTGTCCTGTGGGGTCCCAGGCGGTACTGCTGCCCCATTTGGTAGAGAAGACGCTGAGGCGTGGGAGGCACAGTGCCACCTCCCAGACGGCCCCACCCTGCCTGTGCCCCCGCAGCCCCTTGCAGCCACCAACCTCGCTGTCTCCCAGGCTTTGAAGGTCCCAGAACTGCAGCCTGCAGCCTCCCTGGCTGGCTTCCGGCTCACTGATGTGTGCCCGAGGTGCTGGCTGCACGGCTGGACAGCTCTTTCTCCGTGTGACGGACGTTGTGTCGGTTTCTGCTGCAATGAAGGACCACAGGTGGCTGAGCTGAGTTCTAGGGCCCCGAGTCTGTTGGCAGGGTCAGCCCCCCCCCCCCCCACGGCCCACAGGGGACCCCTCTGGCTCCTTCTGCTTCTGACAGTGTTGGGGCACCCCCGGCCCTCCGGGACCACATCATCTGGCCCGCACTTTCTGTCACCTGGCGTCACCTCTGTGTGCTGCATCTCGAAGAGTTCATTGCCGAGGTGGAGCTGGATACAGCTTATTGTGGTGCACCAAAGGGGAATCCACGAGCCGGGGCAGAGTCTGGTGTGAGGGTGTCAGGCAGATGATGCTGGGGGCCGCCCTGCCCCAGGATGGCCGTCTCAGGACTGCTCGTGGCTATGTGAGCCTGCTTCCAGCCACGCTCCCTCTCCCACCCTGGGTCCCGGCTGCAGTGTTGTGGGGCGGGGTGGGGGGCACCGCTCACCTGGACAGGCAGTGGGCTCCCTCCTCACCTTGCCGCTGTCAGTGATGCACGGAGCGCCCCAAGCAGGACTGTGGGCACAGTTCTCATTCCAGTGCTGTGAACTCCAGGGTGCCGTGCCGGGCCTCGTGGTGAGATGGGATTTGGCGTCAAGAGAAATAGTGCTCTGTCTTCCAGAGCAGCTGTGCGGTATCCTGCCCTGGTGGCTCCTGCCCGGTGCTTCCTGGCTCTGTGGGTGTCCTGCCCTGGTGGCTCCTGCCCGGTGCTTCCTGGCTCTGTGCGGTGTCCTGCCTTGGTAGCTCCTGCCCGGTGCTTCCTGGCTCTGTGGGTGTCTTGCCCTCGTGGCTCCTGCCCGGGGCATCTTGACTCTGTGGGTGTCCTGCACTGGTGGCTCCTGCCTGGGGCTTCCTGGCTCTGTGGGTGTCTTGCCCTGGTGGCTCCTGCCCGGGGCTTCCTGGCTCTGTGCAGTGTCCTGCCTTGGTGGCTCCTGCCCGGTGCTTCCTGGCTCTGTGAGTGTCCTGTCTTGGTGGCTCCTGACCAGGGCATCTTGACTCTGTGGGTGTCCTGCCCTGGTGGCTCCTGCCCGGGGCTTCCTGGCTCTGTGGGTGTCCTGCCCTAGTGGCTCCTGCCTGGGGCATCCTGTCACTGTGAGTGTCCTGCCCTGTTGGCTCCTGCCGGGCATCCTGGCTCTGTGGGTGCACAGCGCCTTCCACCAGGTAAAGGAGGACCACGCCCAGATGCCCAGAGCCCGGCTGACTGGCCGCTGAGAGGCTAAGGTCCATGTCCTGTGCCCCTTTGCCGGGCCCTGGTTCTTCATTGGGGGTGAGCAGGCACTCATCTCTGCCTCCCCTGGCCCAGGTAGCTGCGGAGCTTGGCTTCCCTGGCTGCCGCCTGGCGGGGTGCCCCCGGGTGCACATCTCGATCACCTGTGCGAGCAGACATGGCTTAGCACAGGTCATGTTCTCAGATGGGGTGAGAGTTACAGCGACCCTGTCAGCCTGTGAGTGCCACCCTCGATGGACATGTTGGGGGACGCTCGTGTTGAACTCATAGCTTCCTGTCACTTCTAAGCCGTGCGTCCCCCCAGGGGCGTCTGTGCACCCCCCCACCCCGACCCACCTCGAAGGTGCTGTTGGAGTCTGGGCTGTGATGCGCGTCCATGGAGGCGAGCAGGGGCGGGGATGGGACACAGCCCTTGCTCAGCTGGAGGGGGCGGGAATTCCACGGGCTCCTGGCTCCTTCAGTTCCTGGCTCCACCCATGCCTTTCTCTGCAGACCTGGGTGGAAGATGAGCCCCGACAGGGCATCCTCCATGCCTGCACCTGTGCGCCTCCCTCTGGGCGGGACCTCAGAGCCCGTCTGCTCATCCCACCTTGCTGGCAGCAAAATTAGCCTCAAATTTTTAAGCAGAGCTCTTGGGGCTGAGTCTACCCGTGTGCATGCGTCGTGCTGGTCCTGCGGGCTGAGAGTCCTGGACAGCCCTGACCAAGGGCTTGAACGAGAAGCTCCGGCCCTGAGAAACTGGCAAGGCTCCCGGTGGGGCACATTCAGACCCCGGCTCTGCGTTTTTGGGCTGCTCTCACTTTGTCCATCTTTGTTTTGCTTTGCAACCAGGCTGACTCTCCTCCCATGTTTATTCTGGAACCAGACACTCACAAGGGGAATGGGATTATAGTGCTTTTGGTTCCCAAGAGTCTCCCGGGGAGTGAGCACGGAGCTCACTGCCTGCCCCCCTGCACCTCAGACCCGGTGTTGGCAGGGAAGGGGTGTGGCTGGGAGAACTGACAGCCTCCAGGGGCTGCTCTGACCCTGGGAGTGAGCGGGGACAGAGGGGAGACCAGAGTGCCGATCCCATGTCAGTTTGGGTCTCTTCAGGGTAAATGGCGATTGTCGTGTTCTCATCATGGTGTGGAGAAGCCTGCTGCGTGCGGTTCAGCTGGGCCCTGTCCTCTTGCTGGGCAAGCTCTGTGGGACAAGGGCTTCTGCAGAGGTGGGCCCGGCAGGGTGACGAGAACAGAAAACGGTGGAGGAAGGGCGGGAAATGAACTCAGGTTTCCCGAGTGCCCACAGAGGCAAGGCTGTGGACTGCATGGGCACTAACACAGCAGTGGGTCCCCACGGGGCTGAGCCGTGGACTGCGTGTGCACTAACACAGCAGTAGGTCCCCACGGGGCTGAGCCGTGGACTCCGTGTGTGCTAACACAGCAGTGGGTTCCCACGGGGCTGAGCCGTGGACTCCGTGTGCGCTAACACAGCAGTGGGTTCCCACGGGGCTGAGCCGTGGACTCCGCGTACACTAACAAACCAGTGGGTTGCCATGGGGCTGAGCCGTGGACTCCGTGTGCACTAACACAGCAGTAGGTCCCCACGGGGCTGAGCCGTGGACTCCGTGTGCACTAACACAGCAGTGGGTTCCCACGGGGCTGAGCTGTGGACTCCGTGTGCGCTAACACAGCAGTGGGTTCCCACGGGGCTGAACCGTGGACTCCATGTATGCTAACACAGCAGTGGGTTCCCACAGGGCTGAGCCGTGGACTCTGCGTGCACTAACACAGCAGTGGGTTCCCACGGGGCTGAGCCGTGGACTCCGTGTGCGCTAACACAGCAGTGGGTCCCCACGGGGCTGAGCCGTGGACTCCGTGTGCACTAACACAGCAGTGGGTTCCCACGGGGCTGATCTGTGGACTGGACCCTGGGAGGAGCTCACATTAAACTCATAAACTGCTTTGTCCCTCAGCAGCCAGCCAAGGCGTGAGCTTTCCTCTCCCCACTTTACGGATGTGGAGACAGAGGCATGGTGGTGACGTGGGCTGTGGTCTCAGCTAGGGGCTGGCTCTGGGCTGAGGCCCCCCACCCCGCGTAGTCACCTGTGACCTGAGGACCGGCTTCCTTTCTTCACCAGGAGCTTCCTGGGCCTGCAGGAACCCTTGGACTTGCCCCAGGTCACTTGCTGGCTGCAGGTGGGGTCTGCAGGCCTCCCTTGCGGCCTCCCCTGCACCTGCGACCAGGAGCCCATGGGCCGGAAAGAAGCAGGCCCTTCCGGCACTCCTGTGCGCCCCCGTGGGCAGCCCCTCTTCCCTCCCACCTCAGCACGTCCGGCTGGAGGTGGGCACTGAGCTTCCTGGCAGTGGCGTGGCTGGACCTGTGGCAGGGTGGGGGTGGCGCTGTAGGAGCTTCTGTCCCTGGACCCCGGCATGGAGAAGTGTGGGAATGAACTCTGGGGCTCACTGATTGGTTGAGTTATGTCCAGCGTAATTCCCAAGACTGATTCGAAACATGTGCTGGGGGATGTGTGGGGCTCTAACATATCCCCGTAGAGCTTTAACTCACTCGTGGTGTTTGGGGAAGACTTTGGCACCTGTGGCCTGGGCCGGGCTGTGATGTTCGTCCCAGCAAGATCCCTGGTGCTGGGATGGTGAGCCGGGGTGGCCAGGTGTGGGTGGTCCCTTTCTGTTCACACACAGCCCCGGACAGGCACTGTGCAGCTGAACCAGCCAGCGAGAATCCCTGTGGTGTGACAGAGGTGTTGTGGTTTTTTCTGTCTTCTGACTAGCTGGGGTTAAGGAAGGCAGAGGTGTTCTCTTCCTGTCCCAGCTAGCATTTCTGCTGGACGGCGGGGGACGGCTCAGGCAGCCCCCATGCGGGTGCAGTGTTGGCGCCGTCCTGGTCCGTCTTCTTGTCCACTGCATCTCTGGGTCGCAGGCCCGAGGAGTGCTGTGTGCAGGGCTCCTGCACGGGACTGGGCTCTGCCTGCCTGTGCTGCTGGAGTTCATCTGCAGTCAGTGAGGAGCCAGGGAGGGTGCCTGTGTGAGGAGCAGCCGCCGGCAGAGGCCATGAGGCCTCGGCGCCCCTGGTGTCACCTGCCTTGCATCTCTTTCTGTGTGCTCTGCCAGAGATGGAAGGGAGAGAGGATGGGAGGGGGAGGTTGGAGGGGGAGGATGGGAGGGGGGAGGATGGAGGAGGAGAGGATGGGAAAGGGAAGGATGGAGGGGGAGGATGGAGGGGGAGAATGGGGGGAGAGGATGGGAGGGGGAGGATGGAGGGGAGAGGATGGGAGAGGATGGAGGGGGAGGATGGAGGGGGAGAATGGGGGGAGAGGATGGGAAGGGGAGGATGGAGGGGGAGGATGGGAGAGGATGGAGGGGGAGGATGGAAGGGGAGGGGAGAGGATGAGGGGGGAGGATGGAGGGGAGAGGATAGAGGGGGGAGGATGGGGGGGATGGAGGTAGAGGATGGAGGGGAGAGAATGGAGGGGGGAGGGTAGGAGGATGGAGGGAGAGGATGGAGGGGGAGGATGGGAGGGGGGAGGATGGAGGGAGAGGATGGAGGTAGAGGATGGAGGCGGAGGATGGGGGGGTGGAGGGGGGAGGATGGAGGGAGAAGATGGAGGGGGGAGGGTGGGAGGATGGAGGGGAGAAGATGGAGGGGAGAGGATGGAAGGGGGAGGATGGAGGGGGGAGCATGGGGAGTGGAGGGGGAAGTGTGGAGGGGGGAGGATGGAGGGAGAGGATGGAGGGGGGAGGATGGAGGGGGAGGATGGAGGGGGAGGATGGAGGGGAGAGGATGGGGGGGATGGAGGGGGAGAGGATGTGAGGAGGGAAAGGATGACCCGGTGTTCTGCCGAGTGATTGTGGGTATTCTGTGTCGGGAGCCAGGGTAATTTTTAATGGTGGAGAAAGAAGCTGAGGTGCAAGGCGCCCTTTCTGGCTGCGGAGGCCATCCTCAGCTAACACAATGCCAGGCCAATTTTATGTTGCCAGGGAGAGGATGGAGAGAGACGTTGAGTGAGAGGTTCGTGCCCTGCCGGCAGGTGGCCGTGGCTGCCTCCTGCCCCTGCAGCCCTGTCCACTCCTGCCTGTGGTCCCAGCCCGTGTGTCCAGGACAGATTTCAGGGGGCTCACAGTGCAGCTGCAACGTGGGGTCCCCACAGTCTCCATGCCGTCCTGGCTGGGCCGAGAGGACCCCCAGATCCCGCATGTCGCTGGGATCTCGGGCATCTGTTGTCGATGGCTGTCTGGTTTGCCTCTCTCAAGACAACCAAATGGACAGGCAAGCAGACAGCTCCTGACATTTGTCTCTGGTTCCAAAGAGTTCCACATTGGTTCCGAGTGTCGTGGGGAAAACCCAGAAGATGAAAAAGCAGCCGCTGTGAATCCTGCTGTTGCTGCCAGTGGTGGAGGGTGGGCCTCCTTGGCGTGGCACAAGCATGGGCGGGACTGCCCTGCCGACGTGCCCGCCAGCAGGGGCATGCACACACACGGGAGCCCGCGGGGTTGACATCAGGAGCCCACAGATGCTGGCGTCTCGTATGTAAAAGGTGGCGTTTGTCACCTGCACATCGTCCTGTGTTCTTAAATCATCTCGCGTACCCAGAGCACCTGCTGTGCTGAGAATGCTGGGTAAACAGCTATAAGCGCCATTCAGGGAATGCGATAAAGGAAGAAGATCCGTACGTGTTCACGACAGACCCAACTTTTATTTTCCCAAATGTTCCCATCCAGGTTCCGCCTGGCTGAGGCAGGTCCATCCTCTCTGCTGCTCTGTCACTTAACTTCCTCGTGGAGCACGGGGCTCTGCGTCTGGGCTGCTGGGAGCGATGGGGAACTCAGCTCTGCATCCGGCAGGCGGAAGCCAAGGGCCAGGCATGAGCTCAGTGGCATAGAAGCCAGACAGGTGCCTGGAGGAGGGGACAGGACCTGCCCGGTGGCTCTTGTCACCATGTTCCTGGTTTCTGAACCTGAGTGCAAGTGCGGGCATTTCATTTGGATTTCGTCTGAGCCACTTGATGAGCGGCTGCCAGAGGTGGATGGTGTGACGGGGCGGTGGTTGCCTTAGAAACCGGTCTCTCTGTCTCTGGGGACCTGCGGTTGTGCAGGAGGGGCCTTCCTGTCTGCAGTCTGCAGCCTGCTCTGCTCCGCGGGAACCACTGCTTCTCCTCTGGGCGATTCTCTGTTACTCTTGGAAGCTCTCAGGACCGGGCTGGGCTCCCCGCCACCCCGGGGGGCGGGGCTGAGTTCCACCCTGATGGTCGCTGGCAGCTGCCTCCACTGTGGTCTGAGTGTCCCGGTCAGTGTCTGGGCTCCTCACGGACAGATCTTGACTCCGTGACTGCCCTGACCCCAGCGAGCCACACCTGGAGCTCGTCCTGCCCTGTTAAGTGGAGCAAGGCTCAGTGGGGACTGCTGGGCGGGCATCCTGCCCGCATGCCCCGGCTGAGGCTCCGATCTCTCAGCCCCTGTCCCTGGTTGTACCCTGGTCCGAGGGAGAATGGTGGCAGAGACTTTGTCATCAGGACGGTTGTGGCTGTGGGGGGTAGTTCAGGAGGCAGGGTTCTCAGGGCGTGGCCCCCACTGTCCCCACACACGGCTGTTCTGTCTGTGGTCCCCAGCACCAGCCCTGGGTCTGCCCAGGGCCTTGCTGGAACGGCAGATTCTCAGATTCCGACCCCATGGCAGCAGAATCCCGGGGCAGGGGCTCGGCCCTCTGCTTTGCTCATTCTTGTTTGTCGGAAAGGCGACGGAGAGGTTGGTGAGTCAGATGTCAACCATGGCCATGGCTGGGCGAGGCCGATGGTGGGAGCCGGGCCTCCATCCTGGTCTCCCACGTCTGCTGCCTCCCAGGCACACTGGCGGGGAGCTCCCTGGGCAGTGCAGACAGCCTCGATTCCAAGACGCCGGCTGTGGGATGTGAGGTCCCAGGTGGCCCCTGTGTTGCTGTGCCAGCAGGTCCGTCGCTCCGGTGCTAACACCGTCAGAGTTGGATGGTTGGGTAGCGTGTTGGTGATGCCGCCTCTGTGGGCTTGAAGTTGGCGGCCACTTCCCCTGGCGATCCTTGGGGAGACTTACTTACCTTCCTGTGTCGCTGGTGAGGGTTCTTCAGAAAGCCCCTGGGAAATGGGTGCTATGAAGGAACCAGAGTGAACTTTCTAGATGCTGTTTCCCGTGGACTTCAGGGCGCTGCGCGGTGTCCATCTGGAAGGTTCTATGAGCACGAGGGTGGTGCTGGCTTCTGCGGTGTGCTGTTCCCTGCTGGTTCCGGGGGAGCTCCGAGAACGGGGGCCGAGGTGTCGTGGGCAGCACTGGGAGTCACACGTCCCAGGGGGAGATCTGGACTGAGTTCCAGCCCCACTCGGCTCCCTGCACGTGATTCCGCAGGAAGGCACCCGACCCCTCCCGTGCAGCGTTGCTCCTGGCAGGGTTGCTGCGGCCCCGGGCCCCGGGCCCCGGGCAGCCCGCGGTGGACCTGTGATGGACTGTTGCGGGTTTTCTGCAAAATGTGCCAGTTAAGAGAATCGGCTACTCATGTGTTAAACTCGGCAAAGTTTACATAAAAACTCGGCATTTCCGGTTCCTCTTGAACGTGGGAGCACCTGACAGCCGTGGGGCCCAGCAGCAGGCTCCGCCAGAGCTCCTTGCACGTCCGCCTAACCCCTGACGCCCCCTCATGCCCACGACTAGCCTCTCCCCTGCCTTTTAAACACTGTATCCGCTTATCCATTTGAGAGGCAGAGAGAGGGACTGACAGAGGGAGAGCCTCCATCCTCTGGTTCACTTCCCAGAAGCCCTCAGTGACCAGGCTGGGGGATGGAAGCTCAATCCAGTCTCCCTCTGGGTGGCAGGGGCCCGAGTATGTGAGTCTGTGGGCACCTGCACATAACAGGGAGCTGGAACTGGTGCGTGGAGCCAGGCCTCGGACCCAAGCACCCTGATGTGGGGGGCGGGTGTCAAATGACCCCCCCTTAAATGAGAAATGAGGGACACGTGCACCAGCCGCGCCTGTAGGAACACTGTCTCCAGGGAGTCATCACCGCCATCCTCACCAAAGTTACCCTCTTGCTTTTAACCAAATGATGAGTTAGAGACTGAGTACAGCCCTGAGGTTGTGAGCCTCAGATGCGTGGGAAGGGGCAGCACCCCCTCAGCTGACCTCTGCCCTCGGCTGGAGGCCCCGCGAGGCCCGTGACCTAGGCAGCGGTGTGTGTGACGTCTGGCATCCGAGCTGGCCAAGGGGCAGGGGTCTTCAGCACGCTCTGGGGGGTGGCCGTGCTCCTGCAGGTGGATCTCACGGTGACTTTGCGAGGGTGGGGCTGGGTCATGGGACGGCAGCGTGTGTGTCCTGAGGAGCTGCAGAGGGCTGAGCCGTGTCACTGCTTGTGGCGGCTGCGCTGCCACCAAGAGCCTTGAGTGCCGGAGCCTGGGGTGGGGAGGGGAAAAGGCCACTGGCTGGAGCCCAGGGGTGAGGGGGATGCGCCTGAGGGTCCTCCAGCCCCATGGCTTCCAGGGCCGCCCTCAGAGCCCACGCGGGAGTTGCCTGGGGCTTTCAGAAGCCCTGAGTCCCGGAGCCTGGGGTTGGTCTGAGTGGTTTCTCCCAGGCTTGGGGCAGAGCTGCCAGGCTTCACAGACGGGGATTTTGGCCGGGGATTTTGGCCAGGGGTCTGGGGGGCTGCCGGCATTGCTGCTGTTGATGGCATTGGCAGAGCCAGGGCCAGGCGCACCCCACATTCCCGTTTGCTGGCATTTCCCTCCTGCAGCCCCCCACGAGGAGCCGGTCACAGCCACCACGCTCCTTCCCAGTCCTGCTGCCCTCAGGGCCCTGCCCTTGCCTTCCCTGGAATGCTCTTCAGGGCAGACAGAAGGAGGGGCCTGGGTCTTGTGTGTTCTGCAGGGAACTCCCTGGTAGAGCCTCTCTGCCCGAGACCAGGAGGAGCTGTGGTCGAGAGAGTGGTTGCCAGGTAACAGGCACAGAAACACGTTGTCCCTGGAAAAGAGAACTCGGGGGTCCCCTCCCTCTGCCCCTTCACAGATGAGGACACTGAGGCATGTGAGCCCTCTGCCTGGGCCTGCGCTTGACTTAATCTCCTGTGTGCAGCAGGCAGGAGGCAGGGCTGAGGCTGGTGTGAGGCTAGAGGCAGGGGTGAGGCTGGGATGGGCAAGGGCAGGACAGGGGTGAGGCTGGGGTGGGCAAGGGCAGGACAGGGGTGAGGCTGGGGTGGGCAAGGGCAGGACAGGGGTGAGGCTGGGGTGGGCAAGGGCAGGACAGGGGTGAGGCTGGGGTGGAGGCTAGGCAGGGGTGGAGGCGAGGCAGGAGTGAGGCTGGGGCGGGTGTGAGGCACAGGTGAGGCAGCAGTGAGGCTGGGGTGGAGGTGAGGCAGGGGTGGAGGCGAGGCAGGAGTGAGGCTGGGGCGGGTGGGGTAGGTGTAAGGCACAGGTGAGGCAGCGGTGAGGCTGGGGTGGGGCTGGGGTGGAGACGAGGCAGGGGTGAGGCAGGCTTGGCAAGCTCGCGCCTGCTGTGTTGCTGGGTGAGTCCAGACTGGGTAGCCGTAGGTGTGTGGAAGTTGTGGACGTCACTTCTGTCACCGAGGTCTCTCCCCTGCAGCTCATCCCATCTCAGCCCTGCTTCCAGGGAGAAGGGCGAGCTCTTTCCAGAGAGGCCCCGCCCCCCTTCCGGCAGCTGGAACTGTGGCAGAGGCCCAGGAGTCAGGCCTCCGGGGCCCACTTTCTGGTCCTAGTCATTCGGCCTGGGCTCGCCCAGGTGGCCACAGGACGCTGGGCAGACCTGGGTTTTCACTGCAGCTGCCGGCTCTCCCGTCCGCAGCAAGGGCGCCGTGAGCACGGGTAGCTCAAGCTGTCACCAGCGCCGTCCTGGGGCTCCTCCACACGCAAGGCTCCTCGGCCCTCCTCCGTCCCTAACAAGCCTTCTGGGCCCCTTTGGCCATTTCTGCTGTGGCTGTGGCTGGCCCAGGTGGGCACAAGGGCTCCACGTGTCTGTCCCTGCTGAGCAGGTGCTCCTGGGATGGCCTCAGTTACTGTCCATGCTCTGGGCACACGGGAGCGTCACCTGAGCTGTGAGGGGTTGTGTTTCAGATCCACACTTGGGAGCCTTCAACGAACTGTTGTGTGCACGGCGCAGAGAGCCAGCCTCGGCGTGTTTCCCTCCATGTGTATGCGTGCTTGTGTGTGCAAACATCCAGTCACGTGTTTCTCTGCATGCATGTGTTGTGTGTGCAAATGTCCAGTTGCATGTCTGTTTCTCCGTGTGTGTGTGCGTGCCACATCCTGGCTGTCTCTGCATGCTTCCCTGCACGTATGTGTATGTGCAAAAGTCCAGCCATGTGTTTCCCTCCACACATGTGTGTGTGACCCATGTGCACAGATGTCCAGCTGTGTCTGTGTGTTTCATGCCAGAGCTCACACGTGTGTTCTGGTGGGCCTCAATGTTTCGTCCATGGATTCTGCGGCCTATTTCCCAGGTCAAGGGGGAGGCTGCCTGCTCCGGCTGCAGCCTCCGAGGTTCGTCCCTCATTCCCAGCTGAAGCCCCATGCCAGGAGCCCAAGGAGGGTGCTGCCCTTGGCACAGAGGCTGGGGCCTCTCCCCGCGGCCCCTGGCAGGCGCTGCGCTGCTTCGGGAGAAAGCCAGCCCCCTGCTCAGCCGCGGCTTCCCCTGGGACGACACCGGGGTCTTGGATGCCGGCAGCACCACAGGGCCTGTCCTTCCTGGGGAGCAGCCTGGCAGAGAGGTGAGACAACCCTGGAAGCATCAGGAAAGGTCATGGGAAGAAATCGTGGATGAGCGAATATCCTCACTGTGTCTGTGCAGCGTCTGCGGGCTCGGCAGTTGGAAGCCTTTTCATTTCCTTGTTGAAGTCCAAGGCTGCTTTGAGAGCTACGAAGCTGCACGCTATGCACATGGCGAGGACCGCCGGTCCTGAGAGAGGGGCTTGCTGTGAGCCTGCGGGCCTCCCAGCCTGCCCTGGCCGTCAGCACGCAGAGGACACCTCTGGCCTCTGGTTCCCACTTGGATGACCTGAGTGGTTGGAGACAGAACCTTCTCCGTTGTCACCCTGTCTCTGTTAAGGGTTGAACGCCCGAGTTGAAGGGAGATGGAGTGCATGGAGACTGAGCTGCAGACGTGGGGTTGGGAGTGTGGTCGCGTCGGTCAGAGAGAGTCCCTCCCTGTGTCTTCTGAGGCTCTGGGGTTGGGTTGTGGGATACGTGGACGTGAGATGTTCTGGGGTTCAGTGTGAGACGTCCACTCAGCTTTGAGGTTACTCACCCTCCTGGAGTCTGAAGGTTTTCAGTTATCACACAGGAAGTGGGGACAGAGAGGGCAAGATGAGGTGGCTTTGTGGATAGTGTGGCTGTCGGGCAGGCACCCTGTAGGCTGTGGGGACGGTTCCACTGCAGACCCAGGCAGAGTCCCTGGTGGCTGTTGGGGGCGGTGTGACCCCAGGAGCTTAGCACAGGTGTCCTTGGTGGCGACTTCATTACTTCACGGGCCTCTCTGGGCCGTCAGGGTCTCGGATGACCTGAGGGCCAATCCTGTAAGGTGCCCGGGGGCCGTGGCCGGCCTAGCGCATGGCCGGGAAGCATCAGTCAGGGAGGACCCCTGGGCGAGAAGAGGGAGATGCAGGGCCATGCCCAGGAGGCTTAACCCAAGGTTAACCTGCTGCTGTCTTTGCAAAACCTGCGTCAGCTCCCTGTGTCTGTGAGACGGGAATCCTGGATGCCACTCAGCTGGGCCCTGGGAGTCCTGGGAGGAGTCAGCTGTGTGGTCCTGCGCTGTGAGGACTGGCACTCTGGCCCTTCTCTGGTCTCAGTGCAGGGGAGGGCATGGCACTGAGGCCAGCACGGCTCAGGCCAGCCCTCCGTGGGCCTGTGACTTCCAGCCGGTTCATGTTCACCCTGTACTTCAGGGTGAGTCAGAGCTCTCCATGCAGCCGTTCCAGGTTTCTGTGTCTGTCTCGCCCTGTGGAGGGCTGTGGTGTGATGGGCCTTGGACCCAGGGAAGGGTGATGTTCTCCCAGCAGCTGTCTGAACAACATGCCTTGGCCGTGTGTGGGTCTGCAGGGCGTTTCCTCAGGGAATGGTTTTCCTTCTGTCCAGGGTCTTTTTCTTAAGCCTCCTGGGCTGGGCTCTCCTTTGGCGAAGGCTCCCTTCCTCAGTTTTCCTGGCTGTCCTCATGTCACCAGGAGCACAGTGCACCTGTCTCTGGGCATCTCTGCACTTTCGTTTCCTTTTGATCACCTGCAAGAACCCAGGGCTTCTGAAAATCAGAGGTACCTTCTGGGGATCAGGGATGGTATGGGTGCCCCAGGGAGGCGGGGCAGGGCGGCTCAGGCCCAGGGACAGGATGGATCGGGTGGGGCCCAGGGCTAAGTCAGAGGAACCCGAGAGGAGACACCCACTGTCCTGTGGCCTGAAACAAGAGCTTCTGCCCTTGGCTCGGAGGACACGTCCCAGACTCTGACCGGCTCCCCAGGGACCGTGCTGTGGCTCCCTGATTGGCGTGGAGAACCGTCTTCCACGTGGCCGCAGGGTGGAGCCTTGGGGGAGAGAACCCAGATCTGTCCTCACAGGTGTCCCCACGGCGTCGTGCCATCTGCTCCCTGGAGGAATTCCACTAGGTTTGCCTCTTGCTTGCAGAGGGTTTCTTCCTCCTCCTGTCACATCTGTGTGGTGACGAGGGGTTCCCTGGAGCAGGTTGGTTCCGTGGCCCTCCTGCTTCCCCGAGGAGCGGGCACCTTGGTGGTCCGGTGTGTGCCCACCTGGGTTCCTGCCTCGGCCCTGCCTCCTGCCACCTGCAACCTTGGGCAGGTCACTCAGCCTCTGTCCGCGCTAGGGTCTTCTCACTAGGAATGTTGCTCGGGGGATTAGGTGGCAGGTGCTCGGACAGCCCGCGGTGACGCCTCGGAGCAGGCCAGGGGAGGTTGTCTCTGCGGAGGCGAAGCTCCTGGTGAGCGGCCCACCCTGGGCCGTGGCTCTGGGTGAAGAAGCTGGACATTGCGCCAGCAGAGCCACCGGTTCACAGCTTTGCTTTGAAGCTTGGATGTGGCTTCCTCTGCCATCTTAGATCAGGACTGTCGTGTGCGGGTCCCACAGCCGTCGTTTTCAGATGCTGAGTGTGCGGCCGCCGGGCAGCTCAGGGATTTCACCGTCCTCACCCCACACCTCGGTACCCCTGCTGTGTGATGATTGCCGGGTCCCTGAGCTCACGTACGAGTGCCTGGCCTCGGGCAGGGTCAGGGCCTCCCCCCTGCGAGTGTGTGGGGCTCCCTGGTGTCCGCCCTGAGCCCCCACGCTCGGGAGTCGGGCCTGTGCGTGTTGCTCTGGCTCCACACCTCCCACAGGCTGGGTCGGCTGACAGTCACCCAGTAGCGTTGCTTGTTTCAGGTTTTCGTTGGTTTTTGAGGCTGTGGACGTTGTGATTCGTAAGCAAGTTGTTTTCCCTGAGCTTCTGGCTGGCTCTTCTTGTTCTACTTTTCCACAGGTTTTCAGTGGAAACTGTTTTTTTAATTAACCTTCATTCCAAGTCAAGGTTGGTGGTAAAGCCTTGCCTGTGTGCTCCATGCTTCCCGTTGATGCTCCTGAGGCCTGAAGCAGAGACCCCAGACTCTGCAGTGGGATCTGCGCTGCTGGGAGGCGGGTGCTGAGTGGGTAGGGCTGTGGGAGGCGGGTGCTGGCTGGGTAGGGCTGTGGGAAGTGGGTGCTGGCTGGGTAGGGCTGTGTGAGTGGGGTGCTGAGTGGGTAGGGCTGTGTGAGGTGGGGTGCTGAGTGGGTAGGGCTGTGTGAGGTGGGTGCTGAGTGGGTAGGGCTGTGGGAGGCGGGTGCTGAGTGGGTAGGGCTGTGTGAGGTGGGTGCTGGCTGGGTAGGGCTGTGTGAGTGGGGTGCTGAGTGGGTAGGGCTGTGTGAAGTGGGTGCTGAGTGGGTAGGGCTGTGGGAAGTGGGTGCTGGCTGGGTAGGGCTGTGGGAGGTGGGTGCTGAGTGGGTAGGGCTGTGGGAGTGGGGTGCTGAGTGGGTAGGGCTGTGGGAGGTGGGTGCTGAGTGGGTAGGGCTGTGTGAGGTGGGTGCTGAGTGGGTAGGGCTGTGTGAGGTGGGTGCTGAGTGGGTAGGGCTGTGGGAGGTGGGTGCTGAGTGGGTAGGGCTGTGTGAGGTGGGTGCTGAGTGGGTAGGGCTGTGTGAGGTGGGTGCTGAGTGGGTAGGGCTGTGTGAGGCGGGTGCTGAGTGGGTAGGGCTGTGTGAGGTGGGTGCTGAGTGGGTAGGGCTGTGTGAGGTGGGTGCTGAGTGGGTAGGGCTGTGTGAGGTGGGTGCTGGCTGGGTAGGGCTGTGTGAGTGGGGTGCTGAGTGGGTAGGGCTGTGGGAGGTGGGTGCTGAGTGGGTAGGACTGTGTGAGTGGGGTGCTGAGTGGGTAGGGCTGTGTGAGTGGGGTGCTGAGTGGGTAGGGCTGTGTGAGGTGGGTGCTGGCTGGGTAGGACTGTGTGAGTGGGGTGCTGAGTGGGTAGGGCTGTGTGAGTGGGGTGCTGAGTGGGTAGGGCTGTGTGAGGTGGGTGCTGAGTGGGTAGGGCTGTGGGAGGTGGGTGCTGAGTGGGTAGGGCTGTGTGAGTGGGGTGCTGAGTGGGTAGGGCTGTGTGAGGTGGGTGCTGAGTGGGTAGTGCTGTGTGAGGTGGGTGCTGAGTGGGTAGGGCTGTGGGAGGTGGGTGCTGAGTGGGTAGGGCTGTGTGAGGTGGGTGCTGAGTGGGTAGGGCTGTGGGAGGTGGGTGCTGAGTGGGTAGGGCTGTGTGAGGCGGGTGCTGAGTGGGTAGGGCTGTGTGAGGTGGGTGCTGAGTGGGTAGGGCTGTGTGAGGTGGGTGCTGAGTGGGTAGGGCTGTGTGAGGTGGGTGCTGGCTGGGTAGGGCTGTGTGAGTGGGGTGCTGAGTGGGTAGGGCTGTGTGAGGTGGGTGCTGAGTGGGTAGGACTGTGTGAGTGGGGTGCTGAGTGGGTAGGGCTGTGTGAGTGGGGTGCTGAGTGGGTAGGGCTGTGGGAGGTGGGTGCTGAGTGGGTAGGGCTGTGTGAGTGGGGTGCTGAGTGGGTAGGGCTGTGGGAGGTGGGTGCTGAGTGGGTAGGGCTGTGTGAGTGGGGTGCTGAGTGGGTAGGCTGTGTGAGGTGGGTGCTGAGTGGGTAGGGCTGTGTGAGGTGGGTGCTGAGTGGGTAGTGCTATGTGAGTGGGGTGCTGTGTGGGTAGGGCTGTGTGAGTGATTGCTGAGTGGGTAGTGCTATGTGAGTGGGGTGCTGTGTGGGTAGGCTGTGTGAGTGATTGTTGAGTGGGTAGGGCTGTGTGAAGTGAAGACATTGACTGCCTTGTTGGTGTGAGGTGGGGACCGTGCCCAGGTAGGGCTCCCTCTTCTCAATTTCTGGGTTTTCACTTTGAAAGCAACACTGTCCTTCATAGAAAGGAACTCCTTTCACATCCACCGGCCACAGTTACCAGCCTTCCCTGGGTTTATCCCTGTGAGCGGGAGCCCCTGCCCTGGCTGCTCTCGCATGCATGCATGGATGTTTGTACCTGCACTTTCTTCTCAGTCCGATATCACTCAGCAGCTGGCTGCCCCGTGTGCATTCCCTGTGTGCACTCACTGTGTGCATTCCCCATGTGCACTCACTGTGTACCTTCCCCATGTGCACTCACTGTGTGCCTTCCCCATGTGCACTCACTGTGTGCACTCGCTGTGTGCCTTCCCCGTGTGCATTCCCCGTGTGCATTCCCTGTGTGCACTCACTGTGTGCATTCCCTGTGTGCATTCCCCGTGTGCACTCACTGTGTGCATTCCCCGTGTGCATTCCCTGTGTGCACTCACTGTGTGCACTCACTGTGTGCATTCCCCGTGTGCACTCGCTGTGTGCATTCCCTGTGTGCACTCGCTGTGTGCCTTCCCCGTGTGCACTCACTGTGTGCATTCCCCGTGTGCACTCACTGTGTGCATTCCCCGTGTACACTCGCTGTGTGTCTTCCCCGTGTGCACTCACTGTGTGCATTCACCGTGTGCACTCACTGTGTGCACTCGCTGTGTGCATTCCCCGTGTGCACTCGCTGTGTGCATTCCCTGTGTGCACTCACTGTGTGCATTCTCCGTGTGCATTCCCCGTGTGCATTCCCTGTGTGCACTCACTGTGTGCACTCGCTGTGTGCCTTCCCCATGTGCACTCACTGTGTGCACTCGCTGTGTGCCTTCCCCATGTGCATTCGCTGTGTGCACTCACTGTGTGCATTCCCCCTGTGCACTCGCTGTGTGCCTTCCCCGTGTGCACTCACTGTGTGCATTCTCCGTGTGCATTCCCCGTGTGCATTCCTCCTGTGCACTCACTGTGTGCACTCATTGTGTGCATTCCTCCTGTGCACTCACTGTGTGCATTCCCCATGTGCACTCACTGTGTGCATTCCCTGTGTGCACTTGCTGTGTGCATTCCCCGTGTGCACTCACTGTGTGCATTCCCCGTGTGCACTTGCTGTGTGCATTCCCCGTGTGCACTCACTGTGTGCATTCCCCGTGTGCACTCGCTGTGTGCATTCCCCGTGTGCACTTGCTGTGTGCACTCGCTGTGTGCATTTGCTGTGTGCATTTGTGGCCTCAGTGTGCTGAGCTCGAAGTTCCTCCCCAGGTCGATCTGCAGATTCCACAGTCTGCCAAATGCAGGTGGCCAATGTTTTGTAGAAATTGACAGAGTGACACAAAACTTACATGGAATGCTAAGGAATTCAAAATAGCCTAACAGAGTGACATGAAAACTTATTGGATCCTACGGAATTCAAAATAGCCTAACAGTCTTAAAAAAAGACTAAAAAGTTGGAGGACGTCACTCCTTAGAGTCAACATTCGTTACAAATCTGCCGCTCTTGAATCATGGTTGCTGCTATAAGAACAGACATTTGGGTCGGTGGGAATGTGTCGTGCAGTCACTGTGTGCTGTTGGGACGCGGCACGGTGGAGCCCCTTTGGGGAACAGCTGCCACGTCTCCTGGAAGCTGAACGCACAGCACCCACACTACATTTGTGCAGATTTGTGCGCCATGAGTGGCCATGGCAGGCACCGTCCATGGAGGCCATGAGTTGGAAGAGTGTGTCCTCCCGTGGGGTGTCACTGGAGCATGAGGAGTGAGGTGCTGGCACCGGCCGTGCCTGCACGAGTTGTTGCCCAGTCAGGCCCTGGGTGCAGCAGCCTCTGTTTGGCGATTTGTCCAGGACGAGTCATCCCTGCGATGCTAGGAGTGGGGAAGAGGCCGCTCCCGGGGCTCGGGAGGGGCGGGCGTGACCCCTAGTGCGGGCTTACTTGTGTGCGTGTGTTTGTGTAAGGAGGGCAGTGAAATGCTGAGCACTGTGTAGCTGTACAACTTCGTGAGTTTCCTGAAAACCGCCAGCTCATCCAGCTTAAAGGGGACGATTTCTGCCCAGAAGCGGGAGGCTGCCGTCTGTGAGTGTCTCAGTTTGCGTTGTTCCTTCTTGGGCTCTGGGGAGGTTGAAACTCAGAGTGTGCCACAGCGGTGGCCACAGGAGGCGTGGCGCTCACCTTGGCCCTGGACCCCCAGCGGCTCCCACCCACCTTGCCCCTCCCCTTCCCTCCCTCCAGCTCAAAGCTCAGTGCCACGGCTGGTCGAGGCCCTCGGCACCTCCTGGAAGTGCGACGATCGGGGCAAGTTGGAGGGGGCGTTGAGTCGGGGCTTCCCGGCGTCCACTGTGGGGCCTGCCTGGCCAGGCTGATGCTCCCCGGTCCGTGCTGAGTCTCTCAGGCCTCTCTGCGCACTCGTCTGGGTCTCCGGGGAGACGCTGGCAGCCGTGCGGCCCAGTCAGCATCTCTGTGAGTCTGAGCGAGGGGCCGCAGGCAGCGCCGTTCGGGGTGGTGGGGCCCTCTGCCGCAGCGGTTCTCTTCATCCCTTCCGTCGTCAGGATGTGGAAGCGGGGTTGCAGCTCCTCGGGTTTGCATCAGCTTGTAGGGCTGCCCGGAGGTAACCTGTTGGCCGTGGCCTGCTGGGAGATAAGGTGCACAGTGACGCCGGCCTGGGATCCTGCTGTGATGTCCTGGACGGTGCGACCGTGAGTCAGAGACGCCGGCTCCCCAGTGCCAGATGGGGCTGGAGGACCCCGGTCCCGGGTGACACGCCAGGCTGGGCTGGGCGCCATGCTGCCAAGATGACGTGGTGCCTTCTGTGTCTCGCAGACGGGGGGTGACACGCTCGTCACTGAAAGTCCTGTGTCGTAGAACTCGCCTGCCTGTGCAGGGCTCTGAAGCCTCGGGTCACTGGCGCTGTCACCAGGTCACGGCAGAGCCGCTGGCTGTGCTGCCCCCGGGCATCAGCAGACACAGGGGTTATGGGAGCAGGAATGAGCAGGCTGGATTCGGGTCCTGGCTCTGAAAGAGACTGTCTCTGCCCTCATTTGCCCAAGTGTCCGCTCCTCCTCCTGGGGGTGTGGGCAGCCGAGGTTGAGGCAGTTCTGCGTTGGGGTGCAGCTCACCTCCGCAGGTCCTGGGTGTTAGGGGTGGTCATGTTCAGATGACCCCTTGGAGAAATGAAAAAGAAGCACGAGTTTCCCTGTAGCGAAAGCTTTGAACGCGATTCCACATAGCAGGGGGAGAGAAGCTTCGTAGAAATTCGGAATCGCCAGGAGGTGGATTTGACGTGGTGCTGGAAGGAAGGGGATAAGGACAGCGAGGAGACAGGGGTTGAGAGCCGTGGAATGCCACAGCGTGGTGGGCTCCAAGTCGCGCCAGGTGTGGCCAGCTCAGCGCTGCCCTGAGTCAGGGCGGCAGGGAGAGGGGCGTGGCGGCCAGGGCAGAGCGGTTGGTGCGGTGAGACCAGGATGGCAACCCTAGGTTTTGAGCACACGCAGGCGACACTTCAAAGTTGCTGGTGGCTTCTGAGGAAGGTGGCAGGTTGGTGAATGGCTGTGTTAGTGACGTGGTTTGATAGCAGTGAGGCAGGGAGGGTCACTCGAGGGCTGGAATCGGAAACTTGTCGAGAAGCTGTGAAACACTGGCCCTGAGCAGGGGTGGGTGGCGAGGCTGTGAAAACCAGCCCCCGAGGCCGCCTGGCCTGTGCTTCCGTTTCCGTCCCAAGCACCTGTGAGGGAGTACAGGCACTTCCTGTGTGCAGAGGCCTTAGGGAGGAGCCTTGGTGGTGAGAGCGTCGCAGGTAGTGGAGCAGGCCCGGAAAGCAGCTCAGCCCCTCCCGGTCTCTGTCTGCTCCGCCGCTGGGGCCAGATAGCAGAGAGCCCGGGTCTCGCAGAACAAAGACCCGGAGCTGGCGTTTGATCAGATGTGGGGAACCGGGGGCATCCGGGAGAGGTGAGGGTGACCCCAGGAGCTGTGCCCGAGCAGCTTCCAGCGCAGTGCTGACATGGCCTGCTGGGGGAATGGCTGGGTGCAGGTTGCAGGAACCCTGGGTCTGCGCTACTGAGGCCAGGAAACGAAAACCAAGAGAAGATCTGGCTTCTGAGAATGACGTTTGGAAGAAAGCTGTGGTTGAAGTGCAAGGATTGGAAGCCACCGCGGTGGAGACACGTGTTCCTGATGGACGTGCAGGGGGTGGTGGAGACACGTGTTCCTGATGGACGTGCAGGGGGTGGAGGGAGAGGAGCCGAGGCGGGAGCACCACCTCGCATGCTGGAAGGTCCCCGGGCACCGCCCCAGGGCTCGCTGGATCCCGGGAGTCTGCATTTCCAACAAGCTCTGGTCCTGAAGGCTCCACCAAGTGGATCCGTGAGAAGCCACGCAGAAGAGAGCCCAGCCGGGAGCAGGTGGCAGTGATGGGGGCCTCGGTTGGAGTGCCGTGGGGTGTCGGTGGTCAGGATGCCATGTACATGGAGTGACCAAGGCAGAGGGGAAGGGAGATCTGCTCGTGGGTGGCCGTGGGTGACCTCTGAGAGGTCAGTTCTGCAGAGGAACCGGAACTGGGGCTGTGGGAGGCACACACGAGTGACCGGTGGGGCGGTGGAGGCTAGGGTGCAGCATGTGGCTCCGGAAGAGACAGGGAAGTGGAATGGGGGAGGGGGTGTGGTCAAGTGCAGGGCACTGCTCCTGCATTCATCGGGAAAGAAACTGGGAGTGTGGCAGCGTGGTGCGCACAGGGCACAGGTGGAGGAGACCGTGTGTAAGGGTTTGTGCAAAGGAGCGTAGACCTGGAGAGACAGAACCTTGTGAACGAGGAAGCTGCAGAGGGGACTGAAGGCCCCAGTTAAGAGGTCAGCTTTGGAAACAAGATCATGCGCTTTCCTCTGATACGGAAAGAAAAGTGGGCTGTGGTTACAGCAAAGCAAGCGCATACCTCTGGGCCCCCGCTCCAGGTCTGCAGCAGGACCACGGACACACAGAGGCCCAGTGGGGGCCAGAGCAGGGCCACGGACACGCGGAGGCCCAGTGGGGGCCAGAGCAGGGCCACGGACACGCGGAGGCCCAGTGGGGGCCAGAGCAGGGTCACGGACACGCGGAGGCCCAGTGGGGGCCAGAGCAGGGCCACGGACACACAGAGGCCCAGTGGGGGCCAGAGCAGGGCCACGGACACGCGGAGGCCCAGTGGGGGCCAGAGCAGGGTCATGGACATGCCGAGGCACAGTGGGGGCCCAGAGCAGGGCCACAGACACGCGGAGGCCCAGTGGGGGTCAGAGCAGGGCCACGGACACGCGGAGGCCCAGTGGGGGCCAGAGCAGGGCCACGGACACACAGAGGCCCAGTGGGGGCCAGAGCAGGGTCATGGACATGCCGAGGCACAGTGGGGGCCCAGAGCAGGGCCACAGACACGCGGAGGCCCAGTGGGGGTCAGAGCAGGGTCGTGGACATGCCAGGCACAGTGGGGGCCCGAGCAGGGCTGGAAATGGCCTCAGGCCGGGCCCCAAGTCTACAGGCAATAAGAGCAGGGCTTAGCTCTAGAGGGGTCTGTACGGCTGGCCGCTCCAAATTGTCTGAGGGCCGGAGTCTGAGGCACGACTTGGAGCCACGGGCTGTGGACAGGCATCTGCACGGAAAGAGAGCAGGAGAACAGCGTTGCTAGTTGGCCAGCATCCGTGACCCTAAGCAAGGTGCAGCCGCTGGGACCAGGCTCCAAACTGAGCCGCTCGACAGCGAGGGCCATAGTGCTGGGTCCCAGTGATGTCTGCCGGGCCAGTCCTCGTCAGGTTTGCTTTGGAGCTGAAGTTCCAATGCCCCGTGACAGCTCCAGCTTAGACCTCAGGAGGAGGGGAGACAGGGAACGAGCAGAGTGGGAGTGAATTCTGCTTCTAAACTGTGAGGCACGCCCGAGGACGCCCGTGGACATCCTGGACAAGGCAATGGGGCGAGAGGAGAGGATGGGAGAGACAAGGACGACCGTCCCAGGCAGGCAGGCCATTGTCCACACTGCCCGTCGGGGGTGTTGGTGGAGTGACCACTGGAGCCAACTCGACAGCTCGGGAATCACGAGACGAGAGCCCCAGCGACCAGTGTATTCCCTAAGCACTAATCAAAAACTTAAAGTAGATCATGTTTATGAGAACAAAGTAAAATAAAATAAAAAATTGTGAAATAAAAAAAAAATCTAAGTCTAACAAAGGGTATGCAAGATCTCCCGGACAAGTCTGACTCGCACTGGGTGGGGGCTTTTCCCTGTTCACGGGTGGGACGAACCAGTGTAATAAAGAGGCTGGTTCTCTCCCAAATCTGTCCAGAAGAAAATCCCAGTGGGGTGTCTGAAGGCTCTTGTTTGATAAGATAATCCTATAATTTATATGAGGGAATGAAAGCCAAGAATGGCCAAGATATTTTTTAAAAAGAAGACTGAAAAGGTTTGCTCTCGTGGACAAGGACTGGTTATAAAGTTCCCAAGACAGCTGAGAGCATACAGGCCACGTCCCAGCCACTGCTTCCAGCACACGCGTGCAGAGGGATGGGTGGGTGCACAGACAGACAGACAGGCACAGGTGCCACACACAGGTGCCACACAGAGCGTGGTCTCTGCTGGCACAGAAAATCCGCATGGATGGGGTTCACCCAGGGAAGCCGTTCCCTGCCTCACACCAGTCATGGAATACGTGGAAGTTATGGCTGAAACTTTTTTTTTTAAAAAAAGATTTACTTATTTATTTGAAAGTCAGAATTACACAGAGCGAAAAGGAGAGACAGAGAGAGAGAGAGAGAGAGAGAGAGAGAGAGAGAGATCCTCTAGCTGCTGGTTCACTCCCCAGATGACTGCAATGGCCAGAGCTGCGCTGATCCAAAGCCAGGAGCCAGGAGCCTCTTCCGTGTCTCCCACACGGTGCAGGGGCCCAAGGACGCGGGCCATCTTCTACTGCTTTCCCAGGGTATGGCTGAAACTTGAAAGCAGGTCTTTTTGTTTCAGCCGAGAGCTTTTATGAAGCAGTTGCAGAGGTACAGGCAAGTGAGAGACAGCAGAGTGTTCTCCCGCAGCCCCCTACCCCCGCTGTGCCCATCCTGTGTCTCCACCGCACAGGGCCAAACCACGGGCTGGCTTCAGTCCTCACTGCGTCTGGCTGCCCGGGGCTCCCCCACGAGTCACACACGGCGATTGTCACGTGTGCTTGTCCCAGACTCATCACTGTGCCTTGCCCACCTGCCTGTCTGCCCTGGGAGACAGCATCCGGGCCCATCTGGGACATGGGCTGCGAGCCTCCACGGGAGGATGATGGTGCCCCTGTTTGAAGAGTCCCCGCGTGAGTCCCATGGAGTTCTGTGAGGGAGACTCAGCAGGACTACTGAGGGGAGGGGACCTCTGCCATTGGAGGGAGGTGTCTGTTGACAGACGTGTGCGGTAGCTACACAGCGGGAAAGACAGGTGCACCTGACTGCGTGAGTCCAGAGCACGTCCACGGGCATCGCGGATGAAGTCGAAGGCGGCTGACGGGAACAGAGTCCAGCGTGGGCACCGGAGGAAGACTGCAGACTCCACCAACGCCAGCCAGGAGCCAGGGCTCTGTGGGAGTCTGCCAGCGAGGTGCGGGAGGGAGCAGCAGCTGGGGACGGAGGCTGGAAGAGGCGCTGGGGGCTCCTGGCGGTCGGCGGATGGCATCGGCACCCTCCGTCTGGAGGAGGAAGCCTTCCTGATGCCAGACACGAGGTGGAAGAGAAGACGCCTGTCCCGCCACAACCAGCGGATGTGAGCTGTGCCACTGCTTTGGGGAAACCTAAGCAATGGAGTGGAGCTGAGGACTTGGGGTCGCTGACCGGGCGCGTCCTTGGAGCAGAGCCACTGGGAGGTGGCTGCGCAGGGGAACCACTGGAGGGGCTCCTCACAGTGCACATGTCGCCTCTGCGGTCTGAGATTGTCCCCTTCTGCACGGACTGCTGAGAGGCCACGGCCTGGGCCCAGGCCCACGGCCAGGCTCCCTCCTGCCTGTGCAGTGAGTGAAGTCTCACTGCCCTCTGGTTTGCAAAGCCTGCGCCGGCGCTGCCTCGGTGGGACTTGGGCTGCTGGTCGGCTGTGCGCCAACATGTACCGCCACTTTCTCGGGATAAGGAAACATAGAAGCAGGCGCTGGCGGTGGAACATTCACCAGGTGACTCCTTCAGCGGCAGGCGCGGCGGGGACACGGCCGGGAAGAGCCCTTTCTGGTGCTCGGATGCCGGCCCGGCGGGGCTGTGGTGCTCACGGGTCGTGATCCTGGCTTCCTCTGCTGACGGACAGCATGGGGACAGGCCCCTGGACGGACTCACCGGGTTCTCAGCCGTGGGTAAAACCAGTTCCTTCTTCAGAATCTGGCATGAAGACACCAAACTTGTGTATTGTTCATGGGGCTGGGAAGAGAACTCCGGGTTCTCCCCGTTTCAGACGTCTGCGAGGAGTCGAGGGAAAGCTCTGAACCCGAGCCAGGTGCTCTGAAGTGCTGGGAAGGGCGTGGAGGCAGCTGTTTTTACTGGATAAGATTTCTTTACTTATTCGAAGGCAGAATGACGGAGAGAAAGGGAGAGACAGAGGTCCTGCATGCACTGCTTCCTTCTCCAGATGGCCACAACGGCCAGGCTGGAGCCCGGCGCTCCACCGGGGCCTCCCCGTGCTTGGGCCCTCGTCTGCTGCTCTCCCAGGCTCACCTGTGGGCAGCTGGACAGGAAGTGGGAGTGGAGGTGCCTGTCCCTTCCTGCCCCCTGCAGCGGGCACGGAGAATCGGCCCAGGGCTCAGCCGGGGCTGCTGCCCGCTTCCATCGTGGGAGGAGGGAGTCGGCCTCATCCCTGCCCTTTCTCTCGGACTGGCTGCTGGCTGCTTTGAGCCCAGGTCAGCCCAGCACGGGGACGTGTGAAGCCCGGGCAGAGCCCTCCCGGTCTGAGTGAGCCTAACCGTTTCCTTCTGGGCAGCCTCCTGCTTCTGCTGAAAACCGGGTCCCAAGGGCGCCCTCCCCGCGACCTGTGTGGGTGCAGCTCCAGGCGCTGAGCCACACTGAGGGCACCGCTGCTTGGCCTCTGCACACGGTGGAGCCAGACTCGGCCGCCTGGCGCACGGGCAGGCGGCCCCTCACCCCTTAGGGCCAGGCCGCTTGCCAGGAAGAGGGACCCACACTGCAGTCTGACACTCATGCGTGAGGCTGGCGTGTGGCAGGGACACGGCGATGTCCTGTGGGGCCTGGTGTGCCCTGTGTTATTATGGGATGTGAGACCACTCCTCCTCCTGCTGCCTTGGCCCTGTCCCCAACATGTGTTGGCCATGGGGAGACCACTGCTGTGAGTGCCACCTCCCCTCCTAGCAACGGCGTTTCTGTCCCTGGCCACCGCCTGCTGTGTGACATGGGCGTCCCCCGTGGTCAGGCTGCTGCCACTTCTGTGTGACTTAACCATGGCCACGGGACTTTGGAGGCATGGAGGTGGTCGGTGAGGCTGGCTGCAGAGCGGTGGTGGCTCGGCTTGGTCAGCCTTGTGTTTGCGTGTGGGGAATGGGGAGGAGGAGACCAGGAAGGGTGGTGTGGAGACGGCAAACGGACAGCCCGCGCCTGCTGAGCGCCGCGGCCACCCCTCGCTCTGGCCAGCCATCACCCTGCAGGGACGTGGCCCGGCGCTGCCAGACGCCTGAACTGACAAGGGAAGTGAGAACTGGGAATATCTCACATGTGAAATTGCCCGAGCTTTAAATGTCAGCAACTAAGTAACAGAAAGAAAAGCGTTTGTGCCAAAGTAAGTGAATAAATGAAGTCCCATCCGAAGGCCGGGTATGGCCTGTGGGTGGGGTCTGCCGGCTCAGGATGGCAGAAGGGATCTGAGAAGCCGCGGTGGCCTGGAGTGTGGCCGGGGCCGCAGCCTCCGGTGCCCTCTGACAGCAGGGCAGGAAGGACTCCTGTGCAAAAGGCGAGGGCCCTCCGGAGCGGAAGGAGCCACGGGGGAGCCACAGGGGCCGCCCCCACCGTGTCTCAGGGCCTGCCCTGCCTGAGCGCGGTGCAGCTCCCCTGTGGGAGATGCAGCAGGGCCCTGGCCTGGGAGCTGCCGGGAGGAGTCCGGGCACCCTGAGTGGGCTCCCTGATGCACCCCCAGGGGTTCCACGTCCCCACCGAGGACAGGGCGGTGCTGGGGACAGCGCCTGAGCACGGAGAAGCCGAGTGGAAGCCCATGCTCACTTTGGTGCAGAGTAGTCTTCGAAGCCCACGCGTCGGTTCTCCACGTTTCCTGTGGACTTTTGAAGATCCTGTGGGCGTGGATTTCAGGTGACTTTCCGAGCCTTTGCCGTCATCCAGGTGCCTCCTGCCTCTTGTTCCTGAGCTCACCCTGGCCTGCGTGCGTGGGGCGGACTCCCAGAGGTAGCAGCCGGGGGACACGCTCAGGGTGTAGCTGGAGTTGGGATTCCCATCTGTGCCCGGTTCCACCTGGAGGGCCGGGCGTGTCCCAGGCTGGGAGCGCAGGAAATGGTGTGCCCCGGGGAATGGCGGGGTTGGGGCTCAGCGCCTGGGCTCTCGGGGAGCTGCTGTGAGGGCAGCTGGTGCCGGCTCGGGTCCAGCTTCCTGGGACCGGACCCCTGTGGCCACGGCTTCTTCCCCACACTGCTTCCAGCATGGGGCCGCGGCGCCGCTCACCACAGGGAACATGGGGTCAGAGGCACGGGTTCTGCACAGAACGATCTCAGAGCAGCCCTGGGGCTGGGCCACGTGTTCCTGGGCCTCGTTTTCCTCCCTGTAAGATGGAGTCAGTCCTGCCTGGCTGATGGCAGGGAAAGTCCTCCGGCCCGCGTGGGCTGTGGGTTCCAGGGCAAGCTGGGCCACAGCTAGGGGCTCCTTCCATGTCGCACATCCTCTTGCCCCGGGAAAGGCGGGAGTTGTGAGTGAGGGGTGGTGCGGCCCCCGTGAGCCTGGCTCCAGGACCCCACGTGTCTCCGCCCACGCAAGCACACGGCGGTGTGAGCCCGCGTGTGGCTGTGATGCTGGGGCTTTCTGAGCACAGAGGCGGGTGTGGGCGGCGGGTGGGGCCGGGCTGGTTTCCGAGATGGTCGCGTCCACGACAGCACAGGAGTGGATGTAGAAGGGGAGGCCGAGGTGGAGCACGGGAGTGTGGGCAGGTGCCAGGTGCTGGTCACCCTGCACCCGGGCTGGGCAGAGGTGATCGGATCGTGGTGATTGTGGGGAACACGGAGGCGTCTGAAGGGCTGGGCCTGGTCTCGTGTTCACAGCCCCGGCGGCCCGTGGGCCTGGTCTCGTGTTCACAGCCCCGGCGGCCCGTGGGCCTGGTCTCGTGTTCACAGCCCCGGCGGCCCGTGGGCCTGGTCTCGTGTTCACAGCCCTGGTGGCCCGTCTAAGGGACGGAGCCCATTCTCGGCCGAGTGGCACTGGCGCAGACTCCCTGTGCAGCCCCCTCCCCTGACCTCTTCCTCAGGGCTCACAGCCCTCGAGCAAGACCGTCCCAGTGCCTCTGCTGCTCTGGGACACAGGGGCTGCGAGGACCCCCGTCCCTGACGCCACTGCGGGCAAGGCCTCGCTGAAGCCGCCCCTGCCGGTTCTGCCTCCCCCACCCGCCTAGCGAGCCCCTGCCCAGTCCTTGCTGCCCTGGGTTATGTGAGACTGGGGAGGGGGAGGGGCTGCAGCAGTGCCTTCCCTGCCGTCAGTGTCAGCGTCTAGAATCTTGGAAGCGCTCCACTTGGGAAAGAGTTCCAGAGAAAACAAAGCTCAGATTCCAGCTCGTGTGGGAAAGGCCCGTGTTCCCACAGGCAGGGCCCCGGGCAGCTGGCGTGGCCTCTCCCTGCCTGGGGGCCGTGTGGCTCTGCAGGAAGCCGGGACGGCCTCCCTTCCGTCAGAGTCCCTGCCCCGCTTGAGGGGGTCCACGGCGTTCATTGTTCCTAGGTGCAGACCCCGACACGGGCAAGGGAGGGTTCAGGGAACCGAGCTCCCCCTCTTGGAGCAGCTGGCTGGCTGTCAGCAAGGGGGTCCTGGGTCTGACAGGTCCCCGACGCTCAAGCAGCAGCCTCCCAGGGCCCCAGGGAGCCCCAGACGAACAGTGGGCACACTGTAGCGCCCAGGAAGGCGCTGGGTGAGTCCGTGGCTGTGGTGAGCCTCCCTGCCCCAGCCCCAGCCTGTCCTGTGCTGTGCCCAGCTGTGGCCCTGTGGTCCCCAACCCCAGCCTGCCCGCTGCTGTGGCCCATGGAGGATGGTGGCTCTGGGCTTTGTGCTGAGGCCAGCTGGGTGCCTGCAGGGAATAGCGAGGGGCAGCAGCGGGGACGCCCGGAGCCTGTGCTGGCCCCTGCCCCGGGGGACGGCACGCCTGTGTCTGTGCGCTTGGGGCACTGCTGATCTTTAACTCCCCGTGTCTGCCTCTTCTGCCAGGGGTCTTTTCAAACATAGACAATCATGGGATATTAAACTTGGACAATAGAGACCACCTAGCCCCATCCGCCCACTATCTATATGACGAGCCCGAGGTCCAGAGTGGGGATGTCTCTTACCCAAGCTCACATGGTGAGTCGCCTCCTTCGACGTCTCTGTACTTGGTAAAGACCCCTCCCCCTGCCAGTGCTGGCCCCGAGGACCCCCTTCCCCAGCCTCCGTGTGTCTCCAGGATGGGGTGTGGGCTGGGACTCGGCCCCTTCCTCAGAGGGGTCTCCCAGGAAGTAGCTCCAAGGGCTGGTGAGAGGAGTAGGACCCTGCAGGAGGAACCGTGGTGCCCCCCGCCAGGCCGTGGGGACCGTGGCCTGCCCCTGCCCTTCCCCTCAGATGCGAGCCCACCCTTGCTGGTGGTCAGCACGGGAAGCCATCTGCATTGTCCCCCGATGCTTGGTCTCCCTGAACATGTGCTGTCATAGCAGGAGGCTTCTTCCCTGTTCACAAACCCACCGCCCCCAGCCATGCCACACCCAGTGTGCTTTGACCTCCATAGTCCCAGGCAGAAGGCCAAGGCTCAGGGTCTCAGGCCCTTTCTGGGGACCCTCAGTGTCCAGCAGCCCACTGTGCTCTCCACAGCCTGCACTAAGCTTCACAAAGCCATGGGCTTGTGTGGTCCAAAGGCCTGCACACACAATGCACATAGAGTGCAAGTGCATGCACACACGTGCATTCCACACAGACGTGCAAACACACACATGCACATAGCACAACACACAGGCACACACATTGCAGATGTGCATCCCACCCAGATATACAAGTGTACATGTGCATGTGGCATAACAGACATCAGACAGGCACCCCACACAGAGGCATGAATACACACATGCACAGAGTTAATACACATAGCAAACACACACATGTGGATACACACACACATGCATTCCACACAGAGACATGGAAATGCACCTGTTCACATAGCACAACACAGTACACACACAATTCAGCATGTCCATCCCACACGGATACACATGTACACACACGCATGTAGGATAATGCACATGCACACATGCACATAGAAAACAATACACATAGCACAACACAACATGTGAATACACGTGCACACATGTGCATTGCAGGGGCATGCAATTGCATACATGCACACAGCACAACACACTACACACATCATGTACACCCACATGGACACATGTGTGTACAATACATGTAACACAACACACACGCAGACACATGCACCCAGGCACATGCACACATGTACATAGAAATGTACATATAACACAACATGCAATATGTTAATATACATATACAGTACACACAATGCAACATGCGCATCCCACACAGACACACATACATGTAGCAAAACACACAATTCATAATATGTGCATGCATATACGTACACACATGGTATAATGAAACACGTGCATCCCCCACACAGTTAACACCTGTGCACACATGCACATAGCACAACACACATGCCCACAAAATGACGTGTGCATACTACATGCATTGAAGAACACAGAGCAAAGATGCACCCATGTGCACATACACATGCACACAGGTAGGTGCACACTACATGTGCACCTGCACACATGTACACAGTACACTGCACAAACATGCACATACAAGCACGCAGACACAAGCATACTTGGGTGAACACTTGCACAAACATAAACATATAGTGCATGCACACACGTGTGCACACACTTGCAAAAGCAGATGCTCCCATGCACACATGTGTGCACACACATGCTCTTACAGCCATTGCTTCTCTCTGGAGCTTTGATCAGGAACACTGCATCCCTGGTATCCAACTTCCCTCCCTGGCCCGTGGCCAGAGGAGCTGACCCTCCGGGTCGAGGTGGCCCGTCCCAGGGGCCGTGGCATCAGCACTGCCTGCCTGCCCTGTGAGGTGTGGGGTCACGGGCAGCCCAGAGATCACCCTCATTGCCTGCCTCCTGCTGACCTGGGGAAATGAGGCCGGGAGGAGGAGTGAACGTCCCCGTGTCCTGGTGTGGTCCCTGCGGGCAGCAGGCTCAGCTGCCTGGGGTGGGGGTGCCCCGTGCCCTGGGCAGTGAGGGAGGCTGTGGCCCCTCCTGGGCCTCTGGTGACCCTCGCTGACACATCTTCCACCCCACCCCTGGCTTGTCACAGTGCCTCCTCAGAAAGATGGTCCCAACCCAAGAGAGACTCAGGCCCTGTGCTCACGTGACAGGGTTTGTGATGTCCAGCTGGTAACCCAGCCCCCCCGCCCCCCCGAGAGACAGGGTTTGCGATGTCCAGCAGGTCACCTAGCCCCCCCGCCCCACTCTGAGAGACAGGGTTTGTGATGTCCAGCAGGTCACCTAGCCCCCCCGCCCCGTTCTGAGAGACAGCGTTTGTGATGTCCAGCCATTCACCCTGCCCTTCCTGCCCCCGCCCTCCTTGCTGAGTGACAGGGTTTGCAGTGTCCAGCAGGTCGCCCCACCCTTGCCCCCCCACTGAGTGACAGGGTTTGTGATGTCCAGCCTGTTGCCCTGCCCTCCTCGCTGAGTGACAGGGTTTGCAGTGTCCAGCAGTTGCCCCACCCTCGCCCCCCCACTGAATGACAGGGTTTGTAGTGTCCAGCCAGTCGCCCCCCCCAAGTGACAGGGTTTGCGATGTCCAGCAGGTCGCCCAGCCCCCCGCCCTGAGAGACAGGGTTTGCAGTGTCCAGCCTGTCGCCACCCCCCCCGCCAAGTGACAGGGTTTGCAATGTCCAGCAGTTGCCCTACCCTCGTCCCCCAACTGAATGACAGGGTTTGTAGTGTCCAGCCAGTCGTCCCCACCAAGTGACAGGGTTTGCGATGTCCAGCAGGTCGCCCAGCACCCCCCCCCCCGAGAGACAGGGTTTGAAGTGTCCAGCCTGTCGCCCCCCTGCCAAGTGACAGGGTTTGCGATGTCCAGCAGGTCACCTAGCCCCCCCCCCGCCCCGCTCTGAGAGACAGGGTTTGCAGTGTCCAGCAGTTGCCCCACCCTCGCCCCCCTACTGAGTGACAGGGTTTGTGATGTCCAGCCATTCGCCCTGCCCTTCCTGTCCCCGCCCTCCTCGCTGAGTGACAGGGTTTGCAGTGTCCAGCAGTTGCCCCGCCCTCACCCCCCCCCCCCCCCCCCGCTGAGTGACAGGGTTTGCAGTGTCCAGTCTATCTGTGTCCTTCCCTCTTCAGGCCCCCTCTGTTTCCCCTCCTGGTTTTGAACTCTGGGGGTTTTGGTTTTGCTTTATTTTGCCTTTTTCTGTTTTTCTGTTTTTTTTTTTCTTTTTGTTTTTTGTAGGTTTCAGAGAAATTATGTTGAATCCAATAAGCCTTCCTGGACATCCCAAGCCTCTTAACCATGGCGTCCATGCTGAGGATGTCAGTGTTTATTTCAGCAAAGGCCGTCATGGCTTTTAGACTCCTTTAAGCCTCCTTGTCCTGATGTCACCTTGGGGGGCCAGGCCCTGCTCTCTTTGGATCTGGGGATGCTAAGTAGAGACTGCATGAGCACCAGTGCCCGCGCCCCTGCCCGGGAGACGGGCGTCCCGGGCAGCACGCAGGGCCACGCCTCGGTCGCCGCTGCGCTCCCCGTCTCGAGCCAATAAAGAGAAGTAAAACCCTGGGCACCGGGAGCCGTCTTTTACGCACACTAGCCGCCCCCTCGCTTTGCAAACACAGCCCAACTCCGCGAAAAAGCCTGCCGACGTCCAGCCCGGCCCCGGCCTCACTTCCCTGCGGCTCGGACGCATGGGGTCTCCCTGGCCCGCCTGGGACACCCTGCTGCCCGCTCAGTGACCTCGGCGCCCTGCAGCCTCCACGGGGAAACGTCATGGAGAGCACGGAGCAGAGGTGGAGACGGCGCGGTCAGAGGCAGCCGGGCCATGCGTGGCCCCAGCTCAGGGCTCAGAGGCAGGCGTGGAGACGGTCGTTCTGTAGGCGAGTGTGTGTGCGTGTGCGTGTGTGTGCACGCTTGGAGCAGGGTGTGTTTTGGGCACACGTGCGCCTGCTTCCTCTTCTCTCTGGAGTGGCTTGCTGAGGGTGTGGTTCGAACGCTCCCTGGAAAGACGGCCCCAGATCTGCTGCCCTTCCCGGCTTCGGCTGCAGAGGCCTTGCCATGAACTGGCCACAGCCCACCAGGACCACGAGGGACCCAGGGAGCTGGGTCTCCTGCTGGCCATGGCCCGGGGGCTGTCCCTGCGCCCCCTCCCTCGTGACTCTGAGAACCCTCGGAGCCGATGCAGTCGCTGTTTCAAGGTCAAGATGGACTGAAGGGGAAGAGTCGTAGCGTGGCCACCTCCAGTCCCTGCGTGGCGCTGACGGAAGTGGCCCCTGCCTCTGGGCCACCGCTGTTTCTTTTGTTGGGCTCGCTCATGCCCCGCCACGGCCAGCTTACCCCAGAGGGAAGTTGAGTCCCTCGTTTTCAACTGGTCCTGCTGGGGAGACGACGGGCCAGTCCTCACTGGCTCCACTGGGAGAGGCAGCTGTGCAGGGCCCTGAATGCCCCCCACTTGCCGGCACGTGCTGTGTGAGCTCCGGTGTGGACCGGCCCCTGTGGGCCCCCGGGAGCTCAGCACTGGCCGTCCCTTGGCTCCCACAGGTGCTGCTGGGACAAAGTGGTGGAGGTTTTGGCCCAAGCTGGTTTAGGTGGAGTCGTTCAGCGGTGGGGAGCAGCCTGGGCCCGTGCTGGGTCTCCCAGGAGTGAGGGTCTCGGGGCAGTGGCTGCCTCCTGGTCCTGCCCGTGGGAGCCCAGCCAGCTCCTCAGGTTCCTCCTGGGCGTCAGACGCAGCCCTGGCCTTGTCACTGCCCGGTAGCTCCTGGGTCCCAGCACCCCAGTGTCCTCCCAGGGCTGCCCACCCCGCCTGCGCCAGGGGCTTCTCCACCGCCGGGCCCGGGGTCCAGGCCTCATGGCTGCGATCATACCTCACTTCCAGCCTTCCCGGCTCCACCCCCTCCCTCGTGCTCGACGTGGGCGTGTGTTTCCACAGGGACACGCAGGAGCGCCCGTGTATAGTTTCTTAATAAACACTTTATTTTCTAATGACGTGACTGGACGAGGCCTCTTATTTGGAGAATTTGTGTTAAAGGCATAGACGTCCCAGGCCGGCCTGTTTCCCTGTCTCACAGCTGCTCTCACCGACAACCAGCGGCTGTGCTGTCTGCACGGCCTCCCACAGCTGCTCGGCTGGCTGCTCCTGCCGGGCCCCCACGTAGGGGCGGTCGTAGGTGAGTGCTTCCCCGCCTTTCCGGGAGGGGTTAGAGCCTTGGCGGTCACAGCACAGGAGGCGGAGGCAGGGGCAGCCCTGGCTCCTGCAGGCGCTGCCGGGCCGCAATGTTGCTGGGGGCTGGGCTGTTTTCTTGTCGGGGTGCCACGGCTCGCAGTGACTTCTCGGGAGCTGATGTGCGAGGGCGGGTCTCGGGGCTGGGGTCCTTCATCTTTGTGCACCAGGAAGCCAGGGGTTCTCCCTGGGAGAGGGCAGTTTTGTACCTTCCTGTGGGTCTTGGACAGGTGTGCTGCCCAGAGGACAATGGGCTGTGGCTCCCAGGTGAGCAGCGAACACACACAGGCACAGACACACACACAGACATATTCAGACACACACACACGTAGATAGGCACTCAGCACACTGACACACATACTCAGACACACGCAGTCGCACACACACTCTCAGATGCACTCAGGCACACACAGATATGCAGACACACAGGCACTCAGACACACACGCAGTACACATAGGCACACATACACACACTTATACATAGACATACACAACTCAGAGACATATGTGGATACTCAGACACAGATAAGCGTGCTCACACACACACTCAGACACACACATACCTGTGCACACGTGTGCACCATGCTCAGGTGGGCCAGAGTCTGGCTGCCGGGAGTGAGGGCAGAGGAGCTCTGGACCCTGCTGAGAGCCAAGTGCTGGGATGAGCTGAGGTCTGCTGTGGCTGGGTGGGGTGGGGGCTCTGTCCCACCCACTGCCTTCCTTTAGGGGAGGCTCATGCGGCATGTGGGGTGCAGTGGGAATAGGCTGGGGGTGGCTGGGAGCGGTCTCTGCCCCTCTCTTGGCTTCTTCCAGCCCAGTGGCTCTGGTGTCTTGGGAAGCACAGGTAGGACAGGTGAAGAAGCAATGCACGCCCTCGTGTGGGGTCCCACAGGGACCTGTCTGGGCAGGGGTGTCCAGCTAGGCCTTCCTCTGTGCTTGGTGGCTCCAGGGAGTCAGGCAGAACACTGGTGCCGGGGCTGGGGCCGGTCTGGGTACCAGGAGGGCTGCGGGTTCACGGCGGAGCTTTCGTGTTTTCTTCGGGAGAGGTTTGGGGTCTGTTGTGTTAGAGACACAGCACCTGCTGCACATGGGAGAGCCAGTGACTGTCTCCAGGCCCCAAGAAGCGGGGGGGTCAGCATGGCTGCTGAGAGGGCGCTCTTAGGGGTGGCAGGCGGTGAGGGAGCACTGGCGTGGGGGCGAGGCAGTCCGCCAGCTCTTGTCCGGCGGCTTCTGTTTGCCTCTGAACAGTGGCAAAGCCTCGTGCTGCAGCGAGGTGGCCCAAGGAGAGGGCCTGAGACAGGGCTGTGGCCCCGCTGCCCATGGCAGAGGCTGGGGAGGACCCAGCTGAGGCTGGGCCGCAAAGCCTCCTCTCCGGTCTGCAGCTCGGGTTTGAGAGCCTGGTGATCGCCCACGTGAGGGCTCAGGGCAGCAGAGCCAGCTCAGGGCAGACCTGGAGCCTGGACCCGCCCCTGGAAGGACGCTGCTCGCACTGTTTGACGCCCAGGGCTCGGGCACTGGGCAGACCGGCGGCTCCCTGACCTCCTGGGTCCAAGTGTTTCTCAGCCTCAGTGCACCTTTGGGTCCTGGTTGGAGAATCTCGGGGGTCTCACGGCTGACACAGTCCACCCCTCTGCCCACCTGCCCAGTGGCCCTGGGCCTCTACTCTGGGGGGTGGTTGAAGGTTCTGAGGCTCAGCCACACCCTTACTGCAACCTGGCTTCTGTGGATGTGCCCTGGAGAGGCCCCACGCCTTCCACTGGTGTCCACGGCCTGATCCGTGGACTGACTGCTGAGCTTCCGGGACAGGCTTGCCTGGAGGAGCATCGTGGATGACCGTGTCCAGTGTGGGAGGCCACAGCTCTGGGCCAGGGATCAGCTCACCATGGAGGAGCATCGTGGATGACTGTGTCCAGTGTGGGAGGCCACAGCTCTGAGTCAGGGATCAGCTCACCATGGAGGAGCATCGTGGATGACCGTGTCCAGTGTGGGAGGCCACGGCTGTGAGTCCGGGATCATCTCACCATGGAGGAGCGTTGTGGATGACCGTGTCCAGTGTGGGAGGCCACGGCTCTGGGCCAGGGGTCATCTCACCATGGAAGAACATCGTGGATGACCGTGTCCAGTGTGGGAGGCCACGGCTCTGGGCCAGGGATCATGTCACCATGGAGGAGGGTCGTGGATGACCGTGTCCAGTGCAGGAGGCCATGGCTGTGAGTCAGGGATCAGCTCACCATGGAGGAGCATCGTGGATGACTGTGTCCAGTGTGGAAGGCCACGGCTCTGAGCCCGGGATCATCTCACCATGGAGGAGCGTTGTAGATGACCGTGTCCAGTGTGGGCGGCCATGGCTGTGAGTCAGGGATCATTTCACCATGGAGGAGCATCGTGGATGACCGTGTCCAGTGCAGGAGGCCACGGCTGTGAGTCCGGGATCATCTCACCATGGAGGAGCGTTGTGGATGACCGTGTCCAGTGTGGGAGGCCACGGCTCTGGGCCAGCGATCATCTCCCCATGGAGGAGCATCGTGGATGACCGTGTCCAGTGTGTGAGGCCACAGCTCTGAGTCAGGGATCATCTCACCATGGAGGAGCATCGTGGATGACCGTGTCCAGTGCGGGAGGCCACGGCTCTGAGCCAGGAACATTCTACCCACAAATCAACTGTGGCTCTGAAAAGTTGGTAGCTCACCTGCCTGCATTCAGTGCTCCAACTGCGGGGCCCGGGCTGACCTCAGCATGGCCGCTCTGCTGCCCCCAAGCAGCCTGATTCTGCTCCTGGACAGCTGCAGTCGCGGGGGCTCTGTGGTTACCACCCCCGGGGTCTTCAGGAGCCACCTGAGGAGACCCAAGGCCTCCCTGGCAGGAAGACCCCGCGGTGTTCTTCCTGCTCTTGGTCCAACCCTGTGACCCCGGTGCCCACAGCCTGGCTGCTCTCACATCCAAGGTCAGTCACCTGGCTTCCACGGTGAGATTTCTGGGCTAAGAGCCGCCGCAGGGTCTATGCTGGGAGCAGCTGCAGGCAGCAAGGGAGGAGCTAGTGTCCGGCACCCCCCTTCCCCAGCACCTGACCTTTCTTTACCTCGGGGGCAGCTCGGCCTCAAGACCCTCACGCAACAAAGACCGGGGCTGAGCAGCTTCCGGCAGCAGCAAGAGGCTGGCCTCTGCTGTCTGTTCCTGCCCAGCGTGGGGCAGCCACATCCTCCAGCCCACCTGCATGGCCTCTGCTCTGACAGGGACACCCCTAGGCTGGTCCCAACGCCCTCAGTTCAAGCCTAGGTGTGAGTGGTGAGTCCAGGCTGTGGCAGGGAGATGGCTGGGGGGGGGTGGATGCTGCAGGGAAAGCAGAGGGGGGAGCCGGCAGGTGGGGCACCTCTGGCCCCCCGAGAACCCTGGGGAGCTGTTGGTGTCTGAGTTGGGGTGGCAAGATGGGCCTGGTGAGCTGGACTGTGCTCCCCACTGCTCGGCCCCGCCCACCTTGGCGGCTGGGGGCACCCTGGGGTCCTGGGTGCAATTCCGCCTTTCCTGACTCAGGATTCGGAGGCTGCGTGGTCTCAGCCCACCCCCCCCCCCCCACCAGGGCTCCAGCTCCTGAGCTGGCCTGGGAGATTCCCACAGGGCCGAGGGGTCTAAGATGGCCTTGCTATTGGCCTTTCTGCTTGGCCGGTTTCCTATCAGGAGGTACACAGGTGCCTCCATCTTCCTCCAGGGGATGTGGGAGCCGGGCCTGGGGTCGGGGTGGTGAGGACAGGAGAGGGGGGACTGCCGTGCTCCTGTGCGAGAGGGGAAGAGACTGGGGCCATGGGGCCATGGGGCCATGGGGACACAGGGGCTGCTGGACTCTGTGTGGGAGGGGAGGCAGGAAGGGCGGTTAGAGCTCCCCAGAGTGGCCACTCACGAAGGCTCTGGGGGGCTGTCGTTAGCTGCCCTGAGGAGCTGGCCGCTGGAGTCTCTCGAGGTTGCATGCCCCTCCCCCTCTGCTCCAGGGCCTCCAGGAGGTTGGCGAGGCTGACTGTGGGGTCGCCACGGACACCAGGCGGGAAGCAGAGCTGTGCCGAGAGCTCAGAACCGTGCTCACTTCACCCTTGCCCAAGGCGGGTGATGACGTCGGAGCTCGGCTCAGCGCCCCTGCTGTGCTCTGGGAAGCACACGGGGAGGCTGCCCAGGGCCTGCCGCCCGGCCATGGCTCCACCAGCGTCTGAGGGTCACTCGGAAGACACCACTGAGCCTAGCCTGTGACAGCGGTGGCGCCAGCTCGTGCCTTGGCTGTCTTCTCTGTGGCTTTGTGATGAGACCTGGCTGCACTGTGAGGACCTCCCGTTTCCCTTAGAAGGAGGGGCAAGGGGCGAGGGGCTGGCCCGGGGGAGGGGGATGTGACATTACAGCTGTCAGGTGTGGCTGTCAGATGCTTCCTCATGGGGTTCTTACCCGAGGCCCCCTATTCTGTGTGGCACCCACGAGAGTGGCTGTGTGATGTCCTCTGCCCTCAGGCTGGTGCCAGCCTGGACCCAAGTATCCTGACGTCCGCCCCAGTGGACTTCTCGGGAGGAGGTGCGGGGCTGCGAGGACGCCAGTGCCCTTTGGGGGAGGGGTCAGTGCAGTGTGACCCGCGTCAGCCAGGCTCTGGGTGCTGCACCTCCAGTCTCAGCGCCATTGGACAGGCGGCCTCCGTGCTCAGGGCTGGAGAAGCCCCGAGGTCTGTGTCTGTGGGCCGGCTGTCCATGCCCCTCCCAGAGCGTCCATCCGGCACGCAGTCCAGGAGAAGTACCGCCCCACAGCAGGCGGAGGCGTGCGTCACCGTCTAACTCAGAGGTGTGGGTGGTGCAGGCCCGAGGGCCGTGCGGCCTCAGCTCCTGCGGCTCACTGCAGAGGAAGCCACGTCCAGCGCCGGCCACGAGCACGCGTCTGTTCTTGGCCACGGTCCGTAGGCGGCAGGGGAGGCTCCATACTCAGAGGATGTGTGTCCTGGGGGCATCTGGATTCTGAGTCCGTGTCCCGGTGGCTTGTGGGATTGTTCCCTCCTCATGGTGGTCGACCAGGCATTTCTTGCCACAGTCATGGCGATGGCGTGGTGGCCCTGATGCCGAGAAGGCCGCAGTGACGCTGCATGCGTGCGAGGGTGCCTTGGCCATCCGACGGCCTCACTGAGTCAGCGGCAGGTCCACCCTCTGTGCACAGCTGCGCTTGCGCCGTGGCAGCCTCTCGAAGCGGCAGAAGCTCCCAGCCCACTCGCTCTGGAGGACATGGCCCGGCCAGCGGCTCCCGTAGGCTTGGATGCTGATGGCTCTCGGAGTCGGGAGGCATCTGGGTGCTGTGGCAGGGGCCTTGTGAGGAGCAGCCCGTCACTGTGAATGCAGAGGGAAATGGAGGCGCAGCCTGCAGGTGCTTGGGCTTCAGCAGGACACGGGCCCCCCGGGCTCACACAGGGAGCAGGACCCAGATTCCAGTCTTGGCGGAGTGGCTCAGGTGAGTTACCTGTTTGCCTCTGAGCAGCTGGAAGGGACCCACTGGACAGCCGCCCCGCATCCTGTCCCCACAAGCCACCGCTGCCCCCACGCGGGGTGCCTCTCGGCTCTTGGGTCACCTGTCTGGTAGAGCAGGTGGGCGAGGGGCATGGCCGCCCTCGAGGGTGTGGGGAGGAGGCGGTGCCTGGGCAAGGTTTTCTGACTTTGAAGCCGTGGAGGCATCCGCCTGACAGACAGTCTGAAATGTCAGAGAAATGTTACGGTGGAGGGGTCCTCCCCAGGGAGCTGCCTGCTGGCTGGGGCGGGGGCAGGGACACGGCAGGCTCCTTCACATAAAGATTCTGGCTCGGTTTTGTGATATTTAAGAAAAAAGAGCGCTCTGAATTATTTATAGCACGGAAAACAGCAGTGGGCTGTGGAGAGGGGGCTTCTCTGGTGGGTGGCCTGGTCTGACCACTCCTTGAGCTGTCCCTGCCGTCACCATCACCGATGTCCGCGCAGTCGGGGCTGGGGAGGCAGCGCCTGGCGTGGCTGTGGCACAGACGCGGCTCCCTCTTACGGCTTCCATTACATTCTCAGCGCCCCTGCGGGGGCCTCCTCCCACAGGGACTGGCTCCCGGGTGGGCGGAGCGTCTTGTGGGCAGAGCTCTGCCCTCCGAGGGTCCGTGTCCAGGGCGTGGGTGGTGGTTCTACTCTCCTGGGTACCTGTGCGCTCCCAAGCCCCACAGTGTTGGCGAGGAGCTGCTCAGCCTGTGAGTGACGCGCAGAAAGGCGTGGGGGGCTGTGGGTCCTCGCCCCTGGGGATGACGCGGGATAGGAGCCTGGGGTCCTCCTGGGGTGGGGTGTGTGAAGGGCGGGCGGCACAGTGCCAGGACCAGGACGGCCGTGTGTCGCTGAGCCCTGCAGCGGGTGCACAGAAGCTCTTGCTGTTCTCCAAGGCCCCCTTTCCCCACCTGGGTGGCCTGCAGCTCTGCCCCCAGCTCCTCTCCTGCGGGGGCCCGTAGGGAGGGGTTCTGGCCAGGGCACGGCTGCCCTGGGACCTGGGCGACAGAAGCTGGGCTGTCTCTCTGCACAGGCTCCACTCCATTCAGCCATGGGTGGGCAGGCGACCCGGGGTCTGGTCCCAGGAGGCCCTAGCTGACCTGGGTGAGCGTCCTTATCTTGCTGTGACCTGGGTCCTCTGAGGGGACCCCCTGTGGCCAAGGGTCCCCGCTTGCATTCTGGGGCCCACCTCTCCTGGGGAAGCTGAGGCACAGCCAGCCATGACAGCACGTCGGGCAGGGTGTCCATGCAGAGACCCCCACCTCCCAGGCTACACCCGCTAAGGCCCTACTTGGCCTCGCCACCAGGGCTGTGTGGCCACAGCAGGAGCAGGGCTGCCAAGGCTGTGGTGGCAGCAGGAGACTGAGTGGAAGGGGGTGAAGGGGGCCAGGATCACCCCGCCTGGACTTGTAGGACAGCGTGTGGAACTCGGGGTCCCAGCTGGAAAGGCAGGGGTCTCTAGGTATGTGCCCCCAGCACACGCACTGTCCCCTCACGCGTCTCGGGTGGGGACACTGTAACTGCCCCCCGGCTTGGGCCGCCCTCCCTTCCTCTGTCCTCAGCAGGGCCCACCGAGGCCCCCCACACCTCGCAGACCCCTGGGCTCCGCTCTGAGCTCCACCCTCTCTGAGGGTGTTTCCACCTGGGGTGACCTTGTCCCTGGGGTGTGCGTGGAGGCGGTTTGAGTAATTACAGCTGGAGGCGGGTGGTCCTGTCACCCCCAAAACAAGCAGTTCTCTAGCCCAAATGTCACCCGGTGGGTGGGCTGAGGCCTTGGGCAGCAAGGTCCCCCCGTTTCTCAGGGCCCCCCAGCCACAGGAAGCGGCCTCCTGGGGCTGTGCCCACCCCTCTGCTAGACAGCATTTCCTTTTCCTACACCAGAACTCTACCCACAGCTCTGCACCCCTGGCCACCTGCAGGTCTCCCCTTGGCAGTGCCCTGAGCTGCCCTGGAGGGGCCTCAGGAAGATGGGCTTGCAGGCTGGGAGGTCCTTGCTGTGCCGTGGAGGAGGAGGGGCATGCCAGGGCCATGCTGGTAGCACCATGTGTCCAGATTCAAGCTTGGGGAGCCAGGCCCTCTAGGCACGACTCCGGATGGTTCCACCGATCCTGGCAGGAGCTCTGAGCAGGGTCACCTCTTCAGACATGTGGGAAGCAGCCTTCTCATGACTCCCCCGTCCCGGCTCTCCGTGGCGGGGCGGACCTGGCGCTAATGGCACTGGGAGCCCACACACGGGTGAGTGCAGAGGAAGGGGCAGAGGAGCTCAGGGACCCGCAAGGACTGTTGGGTTCAGACCTTGGGTGTCCCGTCCCTCTGAGCCCTGGGAAGTCCGAGCATGCGAAACTCCAGGTCCTCTCGGCAGCGCCTGGGTGGCTGTGCTCCCTGCCAGACACAGCAGTGCTTGGAGTCCTGCCTCGGCAGGTCGCCATGGAGGCGAAGGGTGGGGTGTCCACGGTCGATGGGCCTTCACCTGGGATCACAGGGTCCTGGCGGCACCCCCACGCCTGTATGTGCATGGCTGTGAGGCTGTTGTCTGGTGACAAGGGAGCAGCACCCTGGAGAGACTGACCAGAAGCTGGGGTGAGGCTGGGGGCTGCCTGGGGTGAGACTGGGACAGGGTAAGCCGAGTGGAGAGGGTCTCCCTGGGGTGAGGACGGTGTCCTCAGAGCAGGGGACGCTGGTGTTTGGTGGATTTCCTGGACGTTGTTGAAGGGTGGGTTCTGTGGGGTCCGGTAGAGCTCATGTACGTAGACGTGACTGCAGCATTGTCTGGCGGCATTGCCGGGGCCGATCCCCGTCTGCCTGTCACCACCATGCCGTCAGCAGGGCTGCGGTGTGCACCTGCCAGCCATGTCTGAGCAAACCACAGGGTGGCCTGTGTGACCCTGGCTCTCATTTTCCCTGCATTTGCCACAAATGAGCTACATTGTGTGTAGATGTATTCAAACTTATTTAGCTTCACTATATTATTTCATTCTTACAAGTGCAGTGGCTTTATCCAAATACAGTGTCAGTACCTGTGGCTGGCTCAGTGCAGCGTCAGCACAGAGCCCCGTGAGCCCAGGAGCTCATTTGTGGATCTGTCCTGTGTTGCCGCGTGCAGCCACGAATCCCCCACCCTGACACACACCAAGACTCACGTGTGAGGGTGAGTTTCCACAGCCCCAGAAGCAGGGCCACAGCGTGAATTTTTTCGGAGGTTTATTTATTTTGATCCACTTGAAAGTCAGCCAGAAAGAGACAGAGATCTTCCATCCAGGTTCACTCTCCGGATCCCTGCAGTGGCCAGGGCTGGGCCAGGCCAAAGCCAGGGCCTGAATTGCCATGTAGTCTCCCGTGTGGGTGGCAGGGACCCAAGCACCTGGGCCATCACGTGCTGCCTCCCGGGGTGGATTAGCAGGGAGTGGACGGGGAGCGGCAGTGGGACTCGATCCCAGGCACTCTGATGTGGGAGGCTGCTGCCGCCTGCCCTGTGCTTTGGGCAGATGGCCCTCTGGGATGGCCTTGGCCGGGGTGAGGGGGCGCAGGTGGACGCTGACTGTGAAGGCACAGAGAGCTGGGCTGCAGGAGAGTCGCCGGCTGCAGCGAACTCACGGAGGCTGCGGCAGGAAGGGCGGGGAGACCGTGGTGAGGACATCTAAACCTGCGCTTCTCGGCCCCACCCCGTGCCAACCGTGGGCCCTCGCAGCCCTCAGCGGTGACAGCACAGTGGGGACTCTGGTTTCCACACACCTCCGCCTCTGCTCCTAGCAGGCTCCTGTGCCCTTCTGGGGTGAGTGTGGACGGGACAGAAGCGGGCCGGGCAGCAGGAATGCATCCCCCTTCTGAGCTCCAAGGTCCTGGGGAGGGAACGGTGGGCAGCAGAGTGGCTGGAGCAGGAGGAGCCCAGACACGGGGAGTCATGGACAAGCGCTGGGGACTGATGTGAAGGGTCAGGGTCAGGTGCAGCCAGGGAGGGAGGGAGGGGCTGGACGGGGAGGGAGGGGCTGGACGGGGAGGGAGCACTGGCGTGGAAGCCAAGGGTGCAGTTAGGTTGGTCTCACTTCTACAGCCCCAGCAGGCTGCGTGCAGCTCCTCCCTCACAGGTGGCTGCCAGGGTTCCTGGGACCTGGGTGCTGGTCCTGGAAGCGCCTTGGGCACATGTGGCTCTCAGGTGAGGCTCTCTGGTGTCCTCCCCAGAATCCAGGCAGAGCCGCCACCCTCCACCCCCTTCTCTCCGCGGGGTTGTGGTTGGAGCAAGAGTTAGTGCGGAAGGCCAGGCCACCGAGAAGCCTGGTGGCTTCAGCAACACACTGGTACCCACCACCTGCCAGTCCGCGTGGGCAGGCCCCTGGCCCCTCAGGAGCCCTCGGGCTGTGCAGTCTCAGCGGCCGCTGCCCCTGCCCAGCTTCAGAACTGACTCCTCTGTGCAGTTCCTGCTGCAGGCCCGGGGTCTGCCCGAGAGCCTGTGCCACATTGCCCGGCACTGGCACCGGCACCAGCACTGTGGGTGCTCATGGATTGTTCTCTTTATAAAACTGATTAGCCGCGCTGGCCTAGCCCCGAGGAGCGGCTGCCCCAGGTTCCCTGTAGGTGCCCCCTCCGAGGGTAGACTGATCAAGGCTCGTTTATTCTAAAGTCCCAGTGGTGTTTATACATAACCAGCTGCAGAACGAAGAAGCACAAAAGATAACAACATCCGTAAGCAGCTTATCGGGGCCTCCGGCAGCACAGCTAATGTTAGAGTTCTTGATTAGCATCCTCCTTCAGGATGGGAGTGTGTGACTTTCTTATCCCAGAAATTCCACAAGCCAAGATTGGCCTTGAGTTGTCCAAAGGCTGCCTACAGTAGACAGTGGGGCCTTTGCCTCCACTGCTGCACAGCCTTTGAGTGCCGGCCAGAGGTTTAACAAGCACACTGTGTGCCACGTGTGGGGTCATGGGGGGCGGGCGTCCATGAGTGCCACATGTGGGGTCCGTGGCGGGGAGGGTGTCTACTTGCTGTATGCAGGGCCCAGGGAGGGCAGGCATCCATGCTGTGGGCCATGTGCAGGGTCCACAGGGGGCGGGCATCCATGAGTGCTGCATTCGGGGTCCACAGGGGGGCAGATGTCCATGCTGTGGGCCTGCACACTCAGCGTCTTGGTCGTACCTGGGTCCATGAGGTTCGGAAGCACCCAGCCAGGGCAGGTTCGCCTTGGTCTCGCTGTAAGGGACGTCGGGTAGCAGGTGTGGACTCAGGAGAAGGACTGGGTTTCTCATCCCGAGGTGCCCATGACGTCGCGACTGTGAGTGTCCGGTGCTCGGGGCACTGTGCCGAGCTGCCCCTCTGTGAGCTGGGGAGGGAGGGGCAGTTTCCAGGGAGGTTGGGGCTGGGGGGGCTTTCACCAGCTTAGGGAGAGGGAGCTGGGCTTAGGCCTCAGAAGAAAGCCATCAGCACCAAAGATTGAGGGGGAAAACTGGTCTCGAGGAGTTTTTCTTAAAGATTTATTTATTTGAAGGTGGGGAGGAGAGAGAGAGGGAGAGAGAGAGGGAGAGAGAAGGAGAGGGAGAGAGAGGGAGAGAGAGAGGGAGAGAGGTCTTCCATCCGCTGGTTCACTCCCCGTGCTGAGCTTCCCAAGTCAGGGTTGTGAGCTGGTCACAGCCAGCACAGACGGTGCCTCCAGGAGCCTCAGGGGCGACTCGCCTGTTGTTCCTGGCGGGAACACGGGGCCTAGGGGGCTGGGGTGCACCGTGCCCTACACTGGGGCGGCCTCGGAAGCTCTGTGTGGGGATGGCAGTGTGGACGGGGGTCCCGCAGGTGTCCTTGCTCAGTGGCACCCTGGCCCCTCGGGGGTCTTGGAGCCAGGACGGACGTTCACATGTGCTGGGCTCCGGGCTTCCCTCCCGCCCTCTTGACTCCACTTTCCTCACTGGGCCCCGCCTCCCTCCCGCGCCTCCGTGGTCTGGCAGTGTTCAGAGAGTTTCCACCACGCTCCGTCCTCAGGCATCCACGGATCCCGCCCGCGTGGGACCAGGGCAGGCCCAGCTGATGAAGCCAAGTGACCCGGCTTGGCCTTTGAGTTGAGCAGCTAGCTGCTCCTCCAAGCTTTTGGGAAAGACCCCAAAGTGCAGACAGACAGGGGACATGGGCCAACTTGGTCGCTCAGAGCCTGGGACGGGACTTGGCCATGGAAAGATGGGGCTCTCAGGTAAGCAGCCCCGAGCCTGCCTCACCCGGGTCCGTGTCCCACCTGGTGGGGGTTAGGCTTGAGACCACCTAGAAAATCTGCAGGTCATTTGTGGGCTCTGCAGCTCTGAAGTGTCTTCCTTGGGAGGCCGAGCCCCGCCCGGGTTTTTCGGGTCTGTCCGACCTCTCAACTGCTTTGCAGGGGGGGTCAGGTGATGCGTCCATCTGCTGCCGCCCTCTGTCCAGGGAGAGTTGGCCGTGTCAGCTGCTGGCACCCTGAGGGTGTGAGGCTCTGCGTGGCGCCCCAGCCACACCCTGGCCCAACCATCAGGGACTTGCAGCAGGCCCGGTGTGAGGGAGGCACAGGCGGGGTGGGGGCAGCCGGAGGCCTGAGTGCGGGTCCTGCCCACGCCAGGTGTCAGTGCTGGCCCCTGTCTTCCTCCTGCCACGGGTGTCACCCTTCCCTGTTTAAAACACTCCACTCCACATGGATTAAATGTGCGGAGCTGAGTTAATGTTTTCTTCTTTTTTATAAAAAAGATCTAGTTACTTAATTTGACAGGCAGAGCTACAGATGGCAGTGTGTGCGGAGGAGAGATGGGAGAGAGAGAGGGAGAGGGAGAGGGAGAGGGAGAGGGAGAGGGAGAGGGAGAGGGAGAGATCTTCCAGCTGGTTCACTCCTCAAATGGCTGCAACTGCTGAAACTGTGCCCATCCAAAGCCAGGAGCCAGGAGCTTCTGCGTCTCTCATGTGTGTGCAGGGGCCCAAGCACTTGGGCCATTTTCTATTGCTTTCCCAGGTGCATTAACAGGGAGCTGGATTGAAAGTGGAGCAGCTGGGACTTGAACCAGCATCTGTATGGGATGCCGACACTGCAGGCAGAGGCTTAGCCTAGTACGCTATAGCACTGCCCACTAACGTTTTCTTCTGAGCCGCCTTGGGAACTTGGCAGCCCAAGACCCTGGGGTCTGCTGACTTCTAAGGAAACACTCGCTTCTTAAGGGTCCTCCCTTCTGCTCCGAGCCCCCTCCTGGGACTCAGCTCCTGGTGGGCGGGGCCTCAGCTTGCTCACCCCTTCCTGCTGCTCAGTGGGACCAGGGCTTGGTTTCTATGTCCTCATCTCCAAAAGGTGTCCTGGCAGCTCCAGGTGCACCAGCTGGGGGCTGCCCAGGTGTGTGGGAGGGGGGTCTGTGCTGGGGACCTCGCCGGCATCCAGTCAGGAGCAGCCCCCTGTGGAGCCGGCAGGGGCCCGGCGGGGGCTTCCTGTGGCTCTGGAGTTGCTGTGACCATCGGCTGTGACCTGAACACAGACACACCCGGCTCCTTCCCCAGAGCACACGCTCACGTCCCTCCTGCTGCAGTCCCTTGTCCATTGGCCGTGTTTCCTTGTAGTTGTTGCTGTCACCTCTTACTACGCTAACTTAGAGACTACTCCAGCACACACGTGCAAGGGTACTTCACGAAGAATCTGTGCATGGTTTTTAATTTATTTATTTATTTTTTTTTTTATTTATTTTTTTTGACAGGCAGAGTGGACAGTGAGAGAGAGAGACAGAGAGAAAGGTCTTCCTTTTGCCGTTGGTTCACCCTCCAATGGCCGCCGCGGCCGGCACGCTGCGGCCGGCGCACCGCGCTGATCCGATGGCAGGAGCCAGGAGCCAGGTGCTTTTCCTGGTCTCCCATGGGGTGCAGGGCCCAAGCACCTGGGCCATCCTCCACTGCACTCCCTGGCCACAGCAGAGGGCTGGCCTGGAAGAGGGACAACCGGGACAGAATCCGGCGCCCCGACCGGGACTAGAACCCGGTGTGCCGGCGCTGCTAGGCGGAGGATTAGCCTAGTGAGCCGCGGCGCCGGCCTTGTGCATGGTTTTTAAAAACTTACTCCCGAGTGAGCTCATCCCTTAACTCTGCTCTCTGAAATGTTGACATTTCTGCATATGTGTAGGAGCCATGGTGCAGGTGTGGGTTTCTGTGCTGCCCGCAGCGTCAGGCCCCACTGGGGTCTTGGAGCGTGTCCCCTGGGTGGACTCTGAAGCCACAGGCCATCTCCCAGGCTGGGGTCATCCCCAGGGCCCCAGCTCTGCAGCTCTCCCCTGGGAGGCACCTGGTGCCATCTAGGGAGCCGTGCAGGCAGGTGCCGTGTCACTGACGAGCAGAGTCCGGGAGGGTCAGCCCCAGGAGGCCGGGGCCAGTTAGGGGCTGGGTGTGAAAGGGCTCAGTTCCTTAGGAGCCCCCGCCTGTGGCCAGCCCTGAGTGCTGCTCTGAGGGGTGCGTGTGTCCCCCGCTTTCAGGGCAGGACCCTCAGCCCTGCCCGGCGCGTGGCCCAGGACGATGCCCAGCCCAGCCCAGGGAGTCGGATGGGGAGAGGCTCCCGCTGCTTGACAGACAGCAGAGTCTGTGGCCCCGCCTGGGAGTCTGCTTCTCCCCTGTTAACACGTCTCGGGTCGGTGGCTGTCCCTGTCTTTGAGGTCCTGTGTCACAGTCTGGCCAGCTCCTCTGCCAGCCGTTTTGACGCTGCAGAAGGAGATGGCAAGTTTCGGGGAACGGCTGTGACCCCCGTCAGCCTCAAGCTGACTTCAGAGGAGGTCGTCTTCCTCGGGGGTTCTTTCCGAGCTGCCGTTTCCTTTGCAGAGAGGCTGAGCTCCGAGTTAAGATGAGAATCCTACAGGAGAAGGGGAAGCCTGTGTGCAGTGTCTGAGATATTCCCCATCATCTCGTCTGAAATGTGAAACCGGCCCCTTCACCATCCTGCCAGCCGTGCTCCTGTGCCCTATGCCCCCTGCCTCAGGCCCGTGTGCACCTGTGCCTCTGTACCCAAGTACCCGTGTGCCCCATGCCCCTGTGCCCCATACCCCTGTGTCCGTGTGCACCTGTGCCCCGTGTGCACTTGTGCCTGTGTTCTCCTGTGTCCCTGTGCCCATGTGCACCTATGCCCCTGTGCCCCATGTGAATCTGTGCCCGTGTGCACCTGTGCCCCTGTGCCCATGTGTCCCTGTGCTCCATGTGCATCTGTGTCCGTGTGCACCTGTGCCTGTGTTCTCCTGTGTCCCTGTGCCCATGTGCCCCATGCCCCTGTACCCCTGTGCCCTTGTGTTTCTGTGCCCCTGCGCCCATGTGCCCGGCTGTCGAGCAAGTGCAGGAGGCCTGGGCTGCCGTCAATGGGGTGGGGCCTGACTCCAGCTCAGACCTGTGCACACCTGGGTCCCCAGGCTTGAGAGGTGCTGTGGCATCGACCATGGCCACCTCTGTGCATGGCAGTGTCCTGTGCAGCCCTCTCCTGCTGTACGTAGAGGCAGGACCAGAGCACGCCCGGCCTGCCTGGGGCCTCTGGGGACCTTGCTGCAGGTCTGGGAGGCCTCCCAGAGGTGACACCCACATGTGGGACTGGCACCTGGGTCCCCGGTACAAAGGCGTGCTTGGAGCAGGCACTGAAGTGCATGTCTCTTGTTGGGACAGGAGGGTAGTGGAGCCTTCTGCAGGTGGCTCTGCGTGTGGGAGTCCAGGGGAGCCAGGCCACGGGTCCCAGGAGCCCTCCTCATTTCCCGAAGCCCCTCCCCACCACATAGCAGCGCCTGCATCCTCCTTCCTGCTAGAGGTGGGGAGGGCTGCCCACGGCCCAGGCCGCGCCCGCCCCACCCCCATGTCCCAACATCTGGGCTGTGACCCCGACTCTGCTGGGCCAGCCAGCCGGGCAGTGAGAGGAGATGGATGCCCGCTCCTCCCAGGGGATCCATCACTCGGGCATGCAGTGCCCAGCAGCCCCAAGTGAGCTAAAAATACGCACGGCCGGGACCCAGCCGGACACATGGAGCCAGAGCCGAGCTGCCCAGCAGTCCCCACCCCCGTGCTCTGCCACTGTCCACTCCCCCACCTGGGCTCTGCGGGCAGTGCCTGCCCTTTCCCTTACCGGGCGGGGGCAGAGGGCCCTGAGGGGCTGTGAAGTGTGGGGGGGTGTAGGCCGGGCGGTGAAAGGACGCAGCCCTTCCTGAGCTGGGACGCCCACGTGCTGCCCACTTCTCTGCAGCTCGCAGGGCCCGTGGTTCCTGCTGCCCGGGGAGGATCCTGGCCACAGCGCAGGCTCCATGAAGGAAGCCCCTCCATCCTCCTCTTGTCTCTGCAGGAGCTGAGAGGGGGGGCTCTGAGAGGCAGGAGGGGCCCCTGCCGCCGAGCGCCTGGACCCGGGGCTCCAGCGCTGCTTTGCCTGTGGACAGATGAGTCCGTGGTGGCTCCCATGGCGTGATGGGCAGTTGAGGCTTTCAGAGGGGACTCCACACAGCTGGAGGCTGGGTTTGGGGTCGGGACAGATGTTCGGGACCCCTGGGACCAAGATGTGGTGGCACAGGACTCACAGAGGCTGGGTGGGTGCCCCTCCCCCACCTGCTGCAGCAGGTCCCAGACTGTGGTTCATGGACCAGGAGCATCAGCCTCAACCGGAAGCTCAGAAATGCAGAGTCCCAGGCCAGACGTGGCCCTGCTGGCCTGGGGAGGAGCCGTCCTGGGAGCACCAGGGCTCTGTTGCAAACACAGAGGGAGGCTGGGGCTTGGGCCAAGGAGGCACTTTCCCCAGCAGCCGGCTCAGCCCCCAGGCGGGGACTCCTGGTGGCCTTCGCTTCCCTGCCGTGGACTCCCCGACTTACGGCTCCACACGGGGGCCGTGAGCGCGGCCTCCCCCCTGCAGATGGCGCCGCTGTGTGATGCGCACAGGCCTGGGAGGAGTCGCCGGTGCTGCCCTGGTGCCCCGGCTCCTGGCCTCGGCCGATCCCACCTGCATGCTGCCCTCAGCCCTGCCTCCACTCTGCCAGGTGCCAGGCGCTCCTCGCAGGCACTCTGGGCCATCGCCCACCGCCACGCAGGCAGGCGGCCTCCCAGGAAGTCCTGGCCTTGTGTGCACTCAGTGGGAGGCTCTGCTGTGCCCCCACAGGCCCCTGGGACAGCCCCTCTCCTGGTGCTGCAGATGCTCACGCAGGGGTGTAGTGGTTCCTGCCCCTGGAGCAATGGGCAGAAAGCGCAGTGAGCGGTGTCTGGCAGCTCCCAGGTCACCCCGCGCCTTCTCGCCCGCCTCGGCCCTGCTGCTGAGAGGGCAGAGGCCACAGGCCATGGCTCCCTGCTCCGCACACCCTCATCCCCGGGGCCCTGGCCTTTCTCAGAGCTCGGGTCTGGGTTGCAGAGCTGAGGTCCCCCTGCCTCCCCTGCTGGGGTCATGGCAGCTGCCAAGTCACAGGAAGAGCCTGGGTGTGGACGCCTCCCGCAGGACCCGGGCCTGGGCCGTGCCCCTCGTGGGGACGGGCTCACCTAACTTGGATGAGAGTTTCTTGAGGAAGATCTTGTTAGTTCCATTCAAAGTGACCGTCCCCAAACAAGGAACTGGCGGGAGAGCGGGGCAGGGCTGGGAGCTGGCCGACCTGTGCCTCGCAGGTGGGCACTTAGCTGTGGCGACCACCTGCCTGCATGGCCAGCAGCCGTGTTCCATCTGAGGACACTGGTGTGCAGTGGCTGGAGGCGAGCCAGGGCGGTTGGGGTTTGCATCAAGGTCAGAGGCTCAGCCCACAGACAAGGCCAGCTTCCAGGCCAAGGAGGGGCTGCCCGGGCCTGCCCTCCCCTGTGTGTGGACACCAGGCTGCCCTCCCCATGTGTGGACACCAGGCTGCCCTCCCGTGTGTACACCAGGCTGCCCTCCCCTGTGTGGACACCAGGCTGCCCTCCCCTGTGTGTGGACACCGGGCTGCCTTCCCCTGTGTGGGCACCAGGCTGCCCTCCCCTGTGTGGACACCAGGCTGCCCTTCCCTGTGTGGACACCGGGCTGCCCTCCCCTGTGTGGACACCAGGCTGCCCTCCCCTGTGTGGACACCAGGCTGCCCTCCCCGTGTGTGGATACCAGCTGCCCTCCCCGTGTGTGTGGACACCAGGCTGCCCTCCCCTGTGTGTGGGCACCAGGCTGCCCTCCCCTGTGTGGACACCAGGCTGCCCTCCCCTGTGTGTGGACACCGGGCTGCCCTCCCCTGTGTGTGGGCACCGGGCTGCCCTCCCCTGTGTGTGGACACCAGGCTGCCCTCCCCTGTGTGTGGGCACCGGGCTGCCCTCCCCTGTGTGGGCACCAGTCTGCCCTCCCCTGTGTGGACACCAGGCTGCCCTCCCCGTGTGTGGACACCAGCTGCCCTCCCCGTGTGTGTGGACACCAGGCTGCCCTCCCCTGTGTGGACACCAGGCTGCCCTCCCCTGTGTGGACACCAGGCTGCCCTCCCCTGTGTGTGGACACCGGGCTGCCCTCCCCTGTGTGTGGGCACCGGGCTGCCCTCCCCTGTGTGTGGACACCAGGCTGCCCTCCCCTGTGTGTGGGCACCAGGCTGCCCTCCCCTGTGTGGGCACCAGTCTGCCCTCCCCTGTGTGGACACCAGCTGCCCTCCCCTGTGTGTGGGCACCAGGCTGCCCTCCCCTGTGTGGACACCAGGCTGCCCTCCCCTGTGTGTGGACACCGGGCTGCCCTCCCCTGTGTGTGGACACCAGGCTGCCCTCCCCTGTGTGGACACCAGGCTGCCCTCCCCTGTGTGTGGACACCGGGCTGCCCTCCCCTGTGTGTGGACACCAGGCTGCCCTCCCCTGTGTGTGGACACCGGGCTGCCCTCCCCTGTGTGTGGACACCGGGCTGCCCTCCCCTGTGTGTGGGCACCAGGCTGCCCTCCCCTGTGTGTGGGCACCGGGCTGCCCTCCCTTGTGTGTGGACAGCGGGCTGCCCTCCCGTGTGTGTGGACACCGGGCCGCCCTCCCGTGTGTGTGGACACCGGGCTGCCCTCCCCTGTGTGGACACCAGGCTGCCCTCCCCTGTGTGTGGACACCGGGCTGCCCTCCCCTGTGTGTGGACACCGGGCCGTCCTCCCCTGTGTGTGGACACCAGGCTGCCCTCCCCTGTGTGTGGACACCGGGCCGCCCTCCCCTGTGTGTGGACAGCAGGCCGCCCTCCCCTGTGTGTGGACACCGGGCTGCCCTCCCCTGTGTGGACACCGGGCCGCCCTCACCTGTGTGTGGACACCGGGCTGCCCTCCCCTGTGTGGACACCAGGCTGCCCTCCCCTGTGTGTGGACACCGGGCTGCCCTCCCCTGTGTGTGGACACCGGGCCGCCCTCCCCTGTGTGGACACCGGGCCGCCCTCCCCTGTGTGTGGACACCGGGCCGCTCTCCCCTGTGTGGACACCGGGCCGCCCTCACCTGTGTGTGGACAGCGGGCCGCCCTCCCCTGTGTGTGGACAGCGGGCTGCCCTCCCCTGTGTGGACACCAGGCTGCCCTCCCCTGTGTGGACACCGGGCTGCCCTCCCCTGTGTGTGGACACCGGGCTGCCCTCCCCTGTGTGGACACCAGGCTGCCCTCCCCTGTGTGTGTACACCGGGCTGCCCTCCCCTGTGTGTGTACACCGGGCCGCCCTCCCCTGTGTGTGGACAGCGGGCCGCCCTCCCCTGTGTGTGGACAGCGGGCTGCCCTCCCCTGTGTGGACACCGGGCTGCCCTCCCCTGTGTGTGGACACCGGGCTGCCCTCCCCTGTGTGGACACCAGGCTGCCCTCCCCTGTGTGTGGACACCGGGCTGCCCTCCCCTGTGTGGACACCAGGCTGCCCTCCCCTGTGTGGACACCAGGCTGCCCTCCCCTGTGTGTGGACACCGGGCTGCCCTCCCCTGTGTGTGTACACCGGGCCGCCCTCCCCTGTGTGCGGACAGCGGGCCGCCCTCCCCTGTGTGTGGACAGCGGGCTGCCCTCCCCTGTGTGGACACCGGGCTGCCCTCCCCTGTGTGTGGACACCGGGCCGCCCTCCCCTGTGTGTGGACACCGGGCTGCCCTCCCCTGTGTGTGGACACTGGGCTGCCCCCCCTGTGTGGACACCGGGCTGCCCTCCCCTGTGTGTGGACACCGGGCTGCCCTCCCCTGTGTGGACACCGGGCTGCCCTCCCCTGTGTGTGGACACCGGGCTGCCCTCCCCTGTGTGTGTGGGCCTGGCCCCAGGACTCCCACCCTCGACCCTTGCTCACCTGGCCCCGAGCCCTGAGCTCAGTGCGGGCTGGCCCGGGACTGACCCACTGCCCTCCCCGTGTCCCTGCAGACGTCCAGCACATCAAGAGGAGGGACATCGTGCTGAAGCGGGAGCTGGGAGAGGGGGCCTTTGGCAAGGTCTTCCTGGCCGAGTGCTACAACCTCAGCCCCACCAAGGACAAGATGCTCGTGGCCGTGAAGGTAAACCCAGGGCTCTAGGGCTGCAGGGCAGGGGGCCTGGGAGGGGGCGCCAGCTCCACTCCCACCTGAGCAGAGCACGCCCGGTGGGGGGCCCTCACCAGGCCAGCTTGACCCAAGGGCAGAGAACCTGAGAGTGGTGCACCCACGGGGCTGTGCCCAGGCAAGGCCCTGGCTCCCTCTGAGTGGCTCTGCGGGACACTGCCTGTGCAGGGGTCCCTGGGCTGCGTCTGGGGAGGGGACTGGATGAGGGGCACTCAGGGAGACCCGGAGCCTGAGACTATGGGCCCTAGACCCCCCAGGGGCAGGAGGTGGGGTGTGGGGCTGTGAGGTGTCTGAGGTTGAGGAGGTTCTTAGACGCCTGTGGTGCCAGCAGGTGCATTGACCACCTGGCTCTGCGTGGCTGAGCCAGGGCTGACCTGGCCACCAGCACTGCCCTCCCCCGCCTTCCTCCTGCAATGGCCTGGCGACAGGTGCCCGTCCTCTCTGGGGCCTGCTCCAGGGCCTGATGCGTGGGGTCTGCAGGGAGATGCGGGCTGGGCTGAGCTGTGGCCCCACCCCGTCGGGCCCTTCCAACAAGAGAGTTCGCAGCCTGAGCGCCGAGAGGCCAGCCGAGCCCCGCAGGATGGCGGTTTGTGTCCGAGACGTCCAGGTCCCGTGTCCACGTGGCCTGGGTGTGCACAGTGGTCTGGCCACGGGGCGCCTGACCTCCACAGAGATGGGTGCCAGGCCCAGCTCCACTCTGACTGGCCTCGTGCGTGACGCTCGGCTTCTCTGGCCTCACCATCCCTATCTGCAGAATGTGAGCTGCGACGTCTCCTTACAATGTCGTTGGCCAGGCTGGACGGGGGCTGCTGGGACCACAGCACCCCTCAAGGGGAGCCCATCTGCATAGCCACTGCCGCTACCGACCACGTGCTGGGGCGCAGCTGGTGGCAGCCACAGAGTAGAGCGAGGCCAGGCTGTGTGGGGGAAGGCGGTGTTCACAGAGGGGGCCCCAGCACAGCTTCTCACAGCCCGGGTGTAACTTGCCGGCCCCTTCTCCCCCAAAATAAACAAGGAATGAGGGCGGTACACCCCAGAAGGCTCCTGCGCTGTGACCGGGCCTCCTGTGGACACACTTGCCGGGTCTCTGCAGAGGGGCCCCGGGCCTGGGGTGTGGGATTTTGCCCCAACCCTCAGCCCTGTGCTCCCTGCACTTGCAGGGGCATCAGGAACCCAGCACGTGCCACAGGTCCCTGCAAGACCAGAGGAAGGGCGGCCCTGTGCGCTCTGAGCAGGCAGTGAAGGGAGGCCCAGCCCTGGAAGCTTCCGTGTCCATGCACGATTGACGGGGCCTTTTGTGCTGGGAGCCTGGAGGGGGTGGGGCCCGCGTCTCCAGGGCATCTGAAGCTCGCCCCCTGCTCCTCCTCTGGGGCAGCCCCATGTGTGACTCAGGACTTCCCAAACCGTGCTTTGAAGGCCCCTGGAAGCAGGAGCAGAGAGCACTGACTCCATGTTTAAGGCCTTCGGGCTGCTGGACCCCACTGGTGGGCACTGGAGACACGAGCCCCCACAGGTGAGCAGTGAGGGCCTATGGGACGTCGGAGCGCAGACACACCACAGGTGACACGGCCACGGCCCAGCCAGCCCCTCGGAATCTGAAAGCACCCGAGTGGGGGACGCATGAGGCAGAGCTGACCACGAGCAGCAGCCCGGCCTTGGCGGAGGACCCCACACAGCACTAGCCCGGGAGACACCCGGGCCTGGGAGTCCAGGTCGGTGTCTGGCAAACCTGCAGTGCAGTTGGAAAATCCCAGTGACAGACGGCCGTGAGCCCGGGCCATTGGCCACGCTGAGATGTCCTGGGCGATGGTGTGGCCTTTGTCCCTGCTGTCAGGGCTCAGGCCCAGGCCTGCGCGTGCCCTGGGGGCCAGCCACTCCCGAGTGCTGGCTGTGGATCGTTTCAGCTGTTTGCATTCAGCATTTCATTTCTTCCACGAGTGGACCTCAGCCTCTGGGCTGCTTTCAGCTTGCAGGGGGCTCCATTTTTGTTTGGGGCGTCTGTGTTCTCCAGTTTCAGGTCCCTTAAATTGCAGCAGGAACTAAAGCGGTCTGTGAAACAGTCTGAGGCGGAATCTCCGGTTTTCCCATTCCCCGGTTTTTGTGCCTGGTTTCTCCCTCCCACGCGTCACAGTGGTTGGAGCCTCAGCTTTGGCAGGACGCTCGTCCTGTGGCCCGTGACCCCGCACACTTGAGCTCCACTGGTGGCCACGATGCTTCAGGGGTTGCTGGGACAGACATGGCCACTCTTGGGAGCCTCTGCCTGGGTGTCCAGGTCCCCGTGTGCCCGTCGGTGGCCTGCAGGGGCAGCGTCAGCTCCAGCTCTCCTCGCCCAGGTTCGTGGACCCTGCCCTGGCCAGTCTCTCATCAGAGGCCCCAAGGCAGTGAATCCTGGCTGGCCAGGGCCAGCAGGACTGAAGGGCGAGGCGTTGGGCAGGGCGGGGGAGGGGCAGGGAGTGATGTGGAGACAAGAAGTGAAGCCATGGTCCAGCCGTGAGCCAGGAAGGCAGGTGAGGGGGCTCCTAACTGTGGGTAAAAAGGTGCCACCCCCACAGGCGGGGACAGCGCACCTGGGTGCAGGTCCCTGTGATTTGGCGGGCGTTGGGCCGTGGGCTGAATCTGAAGCTGCCATCCCTTGTGGCGCCTCCCCCAGCAGAAGACGAGAAGCTGGAAGACAGCCGGGCCTCAGGACGGAGAAGGGGGCGGCAGTGACCAACAGCTGGGGCTGAGACACCCTCCCGGGGCCTCACACCTGGGCTGGATCCTTTCCCCAGGGCTGGGCTGCACATGAGGTCTGCTGCCCACCGAGGGGACGGCCAGAGGGGAGAGGTCTTCAGACTGGAGGCCCGGGAGAGGTGGGGCTCGATGCCCAGCCCCCCGCCCTGCCCCCTTTTAAAGATCTGTTTGAAAGGCAGAATTGCAGAGGGAGAGACAGAGACAGAGATCTTCCATCTGCTGGTTCACTCCCCAGATGTCCTCAACAACCGGAGCTGGGCTGTTGCAAAGCCAGGAGCTTCTTCTGCTTCTCCCACATCAGTGCAGGGCCCCAGGCATGTGGGCCGTCCTCCACTGCTTTCCAGGCCATTAGCAGGGAGCTGGGTGGGAAGTGGAGCAGTTGGGACTCGAACCGGTGGCTACATGGGATGCCGGCCTACAGGCAGAGGCTGAACCTGCTATGTCGCAGCACCACGCCCAGCCCGCCCCTTTCTTCAGTGGGCACTGCTGGGGGCCTGGCCACAGAGCCCTTGGTGCTGGCAGAGGGTGGCAGTGACAGCCCAGCTGTGTCATGCTGTGATTGCGTGCCGGCTTTGCCGTTCCCTGCTGTGGAGGAGGTGCTGGCCAGGGCTCCACCGAGGGCAGCCAGAGCGCCTTTGGTGCAGTTTAGCTCCTGGTTCTCCTGTGGTCTCTGCCCAACCGGCCAATCCCGGAGGGCGGGGCTACTCGTGGCTCAGGACCCAGTGGCCGCCTGTGCCCTGTCACAACGGGGAAGGCCTTGTAGAGACCGGAGCAGGGGCAGACGGCGCCGAGGGGGTGCTCATCACCAGGTCCGGGGTGGGCACCAGGGAGGGCTGCGGGCGGGAATGCCTGGCCGTGGGTGACAGTGATTTAAGGGCACGGACAGAGGCCATTTGGCTCATCTGCTCATCCCTCTCGTAAATCCAGCGCCCGTAAATCTTCGTGTCCTCTCCCATGCTGGCCTTCTTTTTCCTTCTGCTTCCTCTGCGTGGAAATAAATCCATCTCTCCCAGCCACCCAGCACCCACGCCAGGCAGCTCTGAGCCCCAGCCCTGGGTGGGGCACCCGGGGGCTCGGTCCCCAGGGCTCACGCATCCCCCTCATGTCTGGGCGTAACAGCTCTGTGTTGTCAGACACGTGGCTGATCAGCCACCTGGTCTCTGGTTGATGGCGAATGAGGCTGTTACGGCTACGGTCGTATCTGGTATGCCGAGCACCCCTGAGCCGGCTGTAGCTGCACATGGCGGCCTGTTCTTGCTCCAGTCGGTGCTGCTCCAGCTGTGGCTGGATGTGGTGGCTGTTCTCGCTCCGCGGGTTTATTTCCTGGCGAGCCCCTGTGCAGCGTGCCGCAGCGGAATTTGTTCTGCTGAGCGTTGGTTGTAGAGGGGTCCCTGACTTGACTTCTGCCCTGCGTCTGCCCTGCCGCCCCTCACTACTCCTTTGCCACCACCCCGGGAACCTGCTGGGTGACTTGTCCGTCTGTCGGCTCATACGTGTGTGCTGGACTCTACACCCCAGCTCTGGCGCTCAGGAGTCACGGGCCTGGGCTGGACCTCCGCTGTCTCACCTGAAAGATGGGGACTGCCCACCCTGGCCAGCATTGCTCATCCCCAGGGCTGCGCCCTGACCACGGCCAGCAGCCACACGCCAGGCCTTCCACTGGAACACTGCTGACTCACACCCTCCCCAGGCCTGTGGGCAGCGGCCTCAGGCCACCCCTCCCACCCCGCAGGACTGGGTCATGGCATCTTGGCAGCCAGCGATGCCCTGGGACGTGCTGGTTCCCCACCTGGCCCAGGGCGTTGGGTGCTTTGTCCCCCTACACCTCCCTGAGCTCCACATGCCTATTAGAGGGATGCAGGAATCTTCTAGAAGCTTGAGGGTCAGCCCTCTGCGGGGCACCTCCTTCACACGAGAGCTGTTCCTGCACGGTCGGCCCCGTGCTGATTTTCAATCGGGGTTCGGGGCCTTCCAGTCCACTAGGGGACGCGGCCGGGTCACTGGCCAGCAGGGGTCAGCATGCCGGGGAAGGGGCCGGGGCTGGTGTGACCCGGCAGTGGCCCCTGTGGTTCCAGGCCCTGAAGGACCCCACCCTGGCGGCGCGGAAGGACTTCCAGCGGGAGGCGGAACTGCTCACCAACCTGCAGCACGAGCACATCGTCAAGTTCTACGGGGTCTGCGGAGACGGCGACCCCCTCATCATGGTCTTCGAGTACATGAAGCATGGCGACCTGAACAAGTTCCTCAGGTTAGCGCGGCCCCCGGCCCTGCCCCCGGCCCCCGCGCTCTCCCCTGCCCCTGCCCCTGGCCCCTGTCCCCTGGCCCCGGCCCCCGCTCTCCCCCGGCCCCTGCCCCTGCCCCCGGCCCCCGCGCTCTCCCCTGCCCCTGTCCCCTGGCCCCGGCCCCCGCTCTCCCCCGGCCCCTGCCCCTGCCCCCGGCCCCCGCGCTCTCCCCTGCCCCTGCCCCCGGCCCCTGCCCCGGCCCCTGCCCCCGGCCCCTGCGCTCTCCCCTGCTCCTGGCCCCCGCGCTCTCCCCCACCCCTGGCCCCTGGCCCCTGCCCCCGGCCTCCAGCCCCTGCTCCCTGCCCCCGCGCTTTCCCCTGGCCCCTGCCCCTGCCCCTGGCCCCTGCCCCTGGCCCCCGCCCCCGGCCCCCGCACTCTCCCCTGCCCCCGGCCCCCGCGCTCTCCCCCGGCCCCTGCCCCTGCCCCTGGCCCCTGGCCCCTGGCCCCTGCCCCGGCCCCCAGCCCCTGCCCCCGGCCCCCGCACTCTCCCCTGCCCCCGGCCCCCGCGCTCTCCCCCGGCCCCTGCCCCTGCCCCTGGCCCCTGGCCCCTGGCCCCTGCCCCCGGCCCCCAGCCCCTGCCCCCGGCCCCTGCCCCCGGCCCCCGCACTCTCCCCTGCCCCTGGCCCCCGCGCTCTCCCCCAACTCTGAGTCTGAGGATGCAGGGTGCTCAGGTGAGCGTGGCCCCTGGCCCCTGCCCCTGGCCCCCGCGCTCTCCCCTGGCCCCTGCCCCTGGCCCCCGCCCCCGGCCCCCGCGCTCTCCCCTGCCCCTGGCCCCCGCGCTCTCCCCCGACTCTGAGTCTGAGGATGCAGGGTGCTCAGGTGAGCGTGGCCCCTGGCCCCTGCCCCTGGCCCCCGCGCTCTCCCCTGGCCCCTGCCCCTGGCCCCCGCCCCCGGCCCCCGCGCTCTCCCCCACCCCCGGACCCCCACTCTCCCCCGACACTGAGTCTGAGGATGCAGGGTGCTCAGGTGAGCGTGGCCCCTGGCCCCGGGCCACAGCCCCTGCCCCCCCATCCCCCCCCCCGGTCCCCTGGCTCTCTCCCCACACTGAGTCTGAGGAAGAAGTGTGCTGGCACCTAGCATGGTGTCATGGTGTCCACACCATGCCCTGACCTGGGGGGCAGGAGGCTCTGCTCAGGAGCCCCTGCTTCTGACTGCAGGGGAGTGGGGCCTGGGAGGGGTCCCAGGAGGAGCCCCGGCCTGTAACTTACAGCCCGAGTCCAAGCCTCCAGCAGCCCCCGGGTGCCTGCGGGCCCTCGGCTGCACAGGGAGGTCAGCCCCTCCCGCCCGGGAGCCTTCTCTGCAGATGTGTCTGGGGCTGTGGAGAAAGGAAGAGACGGCTGGCGCCACGGCTCACTAGGCTAATCCTCCGCCTTGTGGCGCGGGCACACCATGTTCTAGTCCCGGTCGGGGCGCCGGATTCTGTCCCAGTTGCCCCTCTTCCAGGCCAGCTCTCTGCTGTGGCCAGGGAGTGCAGTGGAGGATGGCCCAAGTGCTTGGGCCCTGCACCCCATGGGAGACCAGGAGAAGCACCCGGCTCCTGGCTTTGGATCAGCTCGGTGTGCCGGCCGCGGCGGCCATTGGAGGGTGAACCAACGGCAAAGGAAGACTTTTCTCTCTGTCTCTCTCTCTCTCACTGTCCACTCTGCCTGTCAAAAGAAAAAAAAGAAAAGAAAGAAAAAAAAAAAAGAAAGGAAGAGAAACGGTGCCCAGGAAGGGGCGTGAAGAGCTGCAGCCTGTGTCCACCTTTCCCAGGGCCACTCTTGTCCCACGGCTGCCCCTTCTGGACAGCGCCAGTGTGGAGGGTGGTCAGTGTGTGGGTCTGTGGCCACCAGAGTCCCAGGGAGCAGAGGGAATGCTGGGCATGGCACTTGGGGCAGGGTCTCTGCCCCAGCGCCTTTTGACACATTTGAGTTGGGGGCTGAGCATGAGGTCCTGGAGTTCAAAGCTCAGTTATAGGAGGCAGGAGCCCTCCGCTGCAAACCCATGAGCACCCCCTCCAAGGGGGGTGGGCACCCTCACCCTCACCGTGGGGGTGCGGCAGGAGGATGTGGTTCCAGGCAGCAAGTGGGGAGGGGTCTTCCCAGTACGCGGCCCTGGGGGAGGAGAGTGGTCCTGGGGGGTATCACTTGCTTTCCGGGGGACTCAGCCCTCAGCGTGGGCCAGGCTTGGGTTTGCTCTGATTGGAACGAGCTGGTTGGGAGGCCTCCATGTTCTGCCCGAGGAACGTGACCACTGGGCTTCCCGGAGAGGCTGCCTGGGCCCAGGTGCAGGACACGCCAGTCAGGATGTCCTGAGAGCCATGGGGGGACGCCGTCTCTCAGCACTGAGGCCCCTGATACCCCCTCACCCGCACACAGATGGGGCAGTGCCTGCAGCCCCGGTGGGACCCGGGCTGGAGAGGGGCTCGCCCTCCTGAGACACCTGGGTCTTGCTCAGGCCCCTCCGGGGGTGGGGGTAGCACAGGGGCGTATGCCTGGCTGAGTGTCCTGCCGGGCAGTTTGGCAACACTGTGCTGTGGACACCATCACTCTGTCTTCCTAGGTCAGCTTTTCCAGGGTGCCCAGGGCAGGGCTCTTAGCAACGGCCGCACCAGCCTTCCTGGGGCTGGCCTGCTGGTGCTGAGGGACTGTGCTGCCCAGGTGGTGGTGTGGGGTGGGCTGCAGCAACCCAGCAGGCAGGCAGGCCGCTGGGCCAGCTCTCGGTCCACCGGAGATGAGTGTGGAAATTTAATGGTGCCTTTCAGTGGAAGCTGGGGAGGCCTTGGGATAGCCTGGGCTGCTCCGCACAGCCTCACAGATGGGGCCCTGGCTGTGTCCTGGCTCAACAGGCTCTCTGGAGGACAGAGTGATCGTGAAGTGGCTGATGGGACAGGTCAGGTGCCAGGAAAACGGATATGGGCCTTGATTTGGGTGGAGGGGCTGCAGGGTCCCCAGGCCTCGGCTCCTGCGCCATGGGGAGCCCTGCCCAGCCCAGAGCAGTGGAGTGGGGGGACCTGGGCTGCAGCCTCCCCCACTGACAGGTGGGGACTGCGAACAAGCCAGCTCACAGGCCACCCAGAATGCTGGGGCCGCCCCCAGGCCCCTTGGGAAGGCTCCTTCCTGTTCTCCTCCTGATTACCCACAAGGCCGTTCTGCAGCCTCCGGGGTGAGCTGGCCATCACTTTTTTCCTTTCCGTTGTGCAGTGGATCAAGGTGTCCAGAGCCTCGAATGGCGCCTGGCACTTGGCAGGCACCGTGGGAGCCGGCTGTCGGCCTGAGTCTCCCTGGGGAGTCCTGGGGGCATCACCCCCGGGCTGGAGTGGGCTTGGTCCCTGTCTGCTCCGTGTGCCGGCCGTCCTCCCAGTCGGGGCTCCGGCTGTGATTTTCCCACACTCTGTGTAGCTTCAGGGGGGTGCACCCAGGCCGTGTGCTCTGCGGGAGAGGGCGGGGACCACAGCCCTCCCCGGGAGCTGTGAACCTGCTTTCCGTCTCTCCCTCCCCGCCCCGGCAGGGCCCATGGGCCGGACGCGATGATCCTGGTGGACGGGCAGCCGCGCCAGGCCAAGGGTGAGCTGGGGCTCTCGCAGATGCTGCACATCGCCAGTCAGATCGCCTCGGGCATGGTGTACCTGGCCTCCCAGCACTTCGTGCACCGGGACCTGGCCACCAGGAACTGCCTGGTCGGCGCCAACCTGCTGGTGAAGATCGGCGACTTCGGCATGTCCCGGGACGTGTACAGCACGGATTACTACAGGGTAAGGCGGCCTCGCCGGCTGCAGTCCTCCATGCCTTGCTAGCTGTCTTCGTTGTTGTCCATTAAGCCTGTCACTCGGTGCACAGGGATGCACAGCTTGCCCGGGCATGCACTGGACGGCTCTCTCTAGCCACTCCCGCCTCCTAACGTACGTGTGCAGTTTCTTCGGGGTACCCTCCTACTCCTTTCCACTCCGCCGTCTGCCTGGGCCCTCCCATCCGCATTGTGTCTCTGGCTGCACGGGTGCTGACTCTTCATGCCAACAGACTCATGTGTGTAGCCCAGATGCCCGCTGGACAAGCCCAGCGTGGCGCCACATCTAACCATCTACCACCCAGTTCCCACCATGCCTCACCCACATGCCTCTCACTCTCTGCAACGCTCCAGTGGCCAATCGTAGCCCCCATGGGACGTAGATCAAGCAGGAGGCGGGTAGTGCTGGCAGAGCCCCCGGCTTGGGAGGGGCGGGGGGCGTGTGCTCAGACGCCCCCGTGGCGAGAGGACGGCAGGCCTCCAGCGAGCTTTCTGCTCATGCTGGGGTCTTATGCTCTGGCAGCGGCCTCTGTTAGCAGGTGTCCAGTGCTCCCAGCATCACGCCCCCTCCTGTGGGTCCCTGAGTGGTTCTGACAGTGTCGTCATCACCAGGCAAAGGACACGTGGCCCCAAATGCTGTAGTTCCAGGAGGGGGATGTGGTGTGGCTTGGGACAAGATGGGATGGCCTCCACATGCTGAGTGGGGAGAGGTCCGAAGCGTGGACCGTTTGCCTTGGGGGCATTGAAGGGGCATGGGTAGCAGGTGCTAGCAAGCGGGGGCCATGTCTGGAGGTCGAGGGGTGGCTCACTCTGTCCAGGCTGCTCCAGGCTGGGCCGGGTGGTCCACACAGTAGGGGTGGGCTTCTAAGACCGCAACACTGACACGCATGATGACTGTGAGGGATGCCTCCTGGTTCCTAGCTGCCCTCTCGCCTGTCTCCCAGGGTGGGAGGGGCAGGCACCTTTCTGGGGTCTTTGGAAGGGCATTTGCCCTGCAGCCCCTCCCAGCTCCATCCCCATGGGGGTGGGTTCCGTGTAGGAGTTATGAGAGCCCACACTCGTGCAAAGGCACTTGAGTTTCTGTCTTACTTCTTTGTAGACGTTCGATATGATTATCCCAGAGGCCTGGGCATGGTGGACCAGGGGCTAGACTTGGGGGTGGCCTGGGCATGGTGGACTGGGGCCTGGATTTGGGGGTGGCCTGGGCGTGGTGGACCACAGGCTAGAGTTGGGAATGGGCTGAGGTCGTGGATCAGGGGCTGGACTTGGGGGTGGCCTGGGCGTGGCAGACGAGGGGCTGGACTTGGGAGTGGCCTGCACATGGTGGACTGGGGCCTGGATTTGGGGGTGGCCTGGGCATGGCGGACCAGGGGCGGGGCCTGGATTTGGGGGTGGCCTGGGTATGGTGGGCCAGGTGCTGGACTTGAGAGTGGCCTGGGATCGTGGACCAGGGGCGGGGCCTGGATCTGGGGGTGGTGTGCGCAGATCCCTTTCCTGTGGGTGCTCCTGGTGGCCTTGCTTCCCCGAGGTTGCCCTGACGTTAAAGCTGATCACTCAGGAAGCCTAGAGAAGGAGGTGATGCTGACAGAAGCCCTTGTGGACAGAGCCTTGTTCACTGTGCAGCCAGAGACTCCGACGATAGACCTCACAGCAGCCGTGGGCGAGGAAGCCCCAGGTGGGAGAGCCGTGTCCACAGCAGAGTGGGCGGAGCGAGGCCACCACACGGCCCATGGGGCTTCTCCAGCCGTGGTGCCCCTGGTGGGGGCACGGTGAGGGCACCTGGCAGGAGACGGGAGCGTTCGTCTTCAGCACCCAGTCCGCCCTTGCAGGCGTTCCCAGGACAGGACCTGTGGGGTTCCCCAGGCCCCGGGGCCAGGGCTTCTCAGTGCAGCTCCAGGGGCCCCGTCCACTACCTTTGTGCTCTGGGTGCTGCGTGTGCTGCGTGAGGTGTGCTCTGGGTGCTGCGTGTGCTGTGTGGTGTGTGTGCTGTGTGGTGCATGTGCTTGGTGGTGCGTGTGCTGGGTGGTGCGTGTGCGGGGTGGTGTGTGTGCTGTGTGGTGTGTGCTGGGTGGTGCATGTGCTTTGTGGTGTGTGTGCTGGGTGGTGCGTGTGCTGGGTGGTGTGTGTGCTGTGTGGTGCGTGTGCTGGGTGGTACTTGTGCTGGGTGGTGCGTGTGCCGGGTGGTGCATGTGCTGGGTGGTGCGTGTGCCGGGTGGTGTGTGTGCCGGGTGGTGCGTGTGCTGTGTGGTGAGTGTGCTGGGTGGTGAATGTGCTGGGTGGTACATGTGCTGTGTGGTGCGTGTGCTGGGTGGTGCGTGTGCCGGGTGGTGCTTGTGCTGTGCTGGGCTCCCCAGGGCTTCCAGGTATAACCCTTCCCTGTGTGTGGGCACAGGGCCGCTGGGAAGCGGTGAGAAATGGCCACACTCCAGGTCGCTCACTTGGCTTCATGAGGTCCAAGCAGGCTGCGGTGAGGCCAGCCGGTCCTGAGGATGAATCAGGCGTGGCAGGGACTGCCTGCAGCCTGTGCCTCTGGGACCGTGCGTCCCTGCAGCTGGGGACGAGGCGCAGTCTCCGGCTCTGGGAGCAGCCGGGAGCTTGTGCCCCTCACCTGCCACCGCAGCTCCCCTTCCTGTTCAGTTGTGAAATGCAGGAGACAGTGCACTTGTGGAGGCCGCAGCGCTGACCCAGCCTCTGCCCACTTGGGGGTGCGCAGCCTGGGCAGCTGTCCTGGGCCCGCGTGCGCGTCCCAGCCTCTGTGCCACTGCCCTATTTGCAGAGCGGTGATGCCAGCATTGACTCCGCAAGGTGCTCTGGCATCTTCCTCAGCCCTCACACGCGGAAGGCAGGGCCGCTCCAGGGATCTCCGACTTCCAGGTGCAAGTCCTGGGCAGAGGAAGGGCCCTCCTGGCCACAGATGACGAGTGGAATCGCACAGTGGCCCTGAGCGCAAACAGCCCTGAGTGGCAGGCCCTGGGAGCATGCGTGCTGTGACTGCTGCACGTGTGGTCCTGGGCCAGAGGACGGGCCCTCCTGGCCACAGAAGACAGAGTGAAATTACATGGAACAGCTCTGAGTGGCCGGCCCCGGGAGCATGCGTGCCATGACTGCACACGTGTGCACCTGGGCCAGTGCTCGTCCCCGTCTGCCCTGCTCAGTCTGAAACCCAAGCGTGAGCTCAGCCGCCGTCTGAGACTTTGCTCTTCAGTGCACAGGGTGGAGGCCGGGGGAGCTGACTTGTCCCAGAGCAGGAGCTGGGCAGATCCTCCCTGTGGCCGGTACCTGGGACAGGTGTGCAGCCCTGCTCCCCTGTTACTGAAGTCTGCTGGCCTAAGACTTGCTGGCTTCTCATGTCTAATGTAGGTGCACACACACACTTCATGCCTGGGTGTGCACACGTGTGTGTGCGCTTGAGTAAGTGTACCTGTGCATACATGCCTGTTCGCTCACACACACATGTTGCATTGTGGGTGTGTGTTCATGTGTATTGTGTCATGTATGTGATTGTGCCTGTACATGCATTCATGTGTGCACTCACATGCACACACTTGTGTTCATATGCATGCTGGCACTATGAGTGTGTTCATGTGTGTGCCATACACGCATGTGGACAGTCACATGCACATGTGTGTCCACATACACATCGGTTACCGCAGATGTGTTCATATGTGTGTCATACATACATACACCCACATGTGCACACATGTATTCACATATATGCAATGTGTTCACATGCATGTTGGCACCAGGTGTATGTTCACACATGCCACACATGCATCTCTGCACTCACACATACACATGTGTTCACATGCATGTCAGCACTGTTGGAGCACTTATGTGTGTCATGCACGTACAAACACACGCATACATGCACACATGTGTTCACATGCATGTTGGCACTCTGTGTATGTCCATGCATGCCATGCATGCATTTGCGCACACACATGCACACATGTGTTTACAAACGTGTGTTAACATGCATGTTGGCACCAGGTGCATGTTCACACACACCATACATGCATTTGTACACTCACATGTACACATGTGTTCACATGCATGTTGGCACCGGGTGTATGTTCACACATGCCATACATGCATTGTACACTCACACATGTGTGTTCACATGCGTGTTGGCACCGGGTGTATGTTCACACATGCCATGCATGCATTGCACACTCACACATGTGTGTTCACATGCGTGTTGGCACTGTGGGTGTGTGTCGTGCATGTGTGTGTCTACTTGCCCAGTAGAGTCCAGGGAATGCACAAAGGGTGTGAGGAGCCGAGGAGATAGCGCCTCACCATCCCTTTGCATCGTGATTCCCTGAGCACAGAGGCCGGTCTGGTGCACGTGTAAGAGGCGTGTGGCCGGCCTGCAGAGGGGCGCTACCGTCCCCGCCACACATGCAGGCGGAGCCGACGGTGCCTGGGCAGCTCGTCCTCTGTGAAGACACGGCTGGCACCCCTTTCCTCCCGGGACCCCTGCCTCAGTGCCCCAAGGATTTCCTTCCACACTTGCCTGGGCAGCAGCCGTTACCCCTCCCGGCATTTCTGACGGCTCCTTTGGGCTCTTAAGTTTGGCACTGAAGTCTAGGATCTGTGAAAGCTCCCAGGGCCCTGGGGGGCGGGGCTGAGATTCGCTCCTGGGGGCTTGGGGCTTGGTGACTTTCTGAGCCCCAGGACGAAGGGCTGCTCTGGTTGGTGCCTGGGTGGAACCCCTGCTCCCGTCTGCGCGACCCTGGGCAAGCTGGTAGCCTTCCTGTGCTGCCAATTGTGACAGAGGCCACTGGCCCCGAGCATGTGTGTTTTGCTACATGGGATAAGAGTTAGTAAGTGTAAAGCTCTTAAAATTATAAATGCCCCACAAATACCACTTGTGGTTACTAAGACTGGAGCTAGCAACGCGCGCCTCTCCAGTGTCCGCGTGAACAAGCCCCACCTGGCAGGTGCATCAGTCAGGCCTGGCGACTGCTGGGTTGAGAGCTGCAGGGCGGGGTCACATGTGCAGCCCCAACCAAAGCCTCCCCTGGGTCACAGGACCATCGGACAGGCGTGCTCACCGGGCACAGCCTCCCGCACAGGGCTCTCCCCTCCCTCGGGTGAGACCTTGGCCCGCCGGCCAGCTGGGCGGGAGTGCGCGTGGAGTGAGTTAGTGGGCCTGACCCAGCAGTGGGGCCTGTCCTTCTGTCGGGGCCTCACTGGAACTGCGGTGTCGCCGCAGGGTCCCTGGGGCAGAGAGGGACAGCCTGGGCCCACGTGCGACTCTTGGGAGAGACAGCAGGGTGTCCTCAATTCCTGCCGCGCCCACGGCTCCCTGTAGAGATGGTCCCTGAGATCGTCTTCTGGGCTTGCAAGCCCTTGGTGTCACGCGACGCTCGCAGGGCTGAGGAGGAGCAGTGGCCAGAGACGAACCTGTAAGACCTGCAGTGGCGGAAGCAGGCGGGGAGACGCTCCGGGAGCAGATTGGAGAGGAGGGGGGACAGCTCCTGTTCCACGCCTTGGGGGACGCGGCTGGCGATGAGCTTGGGGGTTGTCCTGGCCCAGCCCCCCACTGGACAGGTGAGGGCGCCTGCGTCCCCAGACAGGGGTCTGGCATTTCTCAAGCCCACGCCTCTCGCTGGACGACACAGGTCCCCTGGCTGTGGACTCTGTTCCCTCTGGTGCCGCAGTGTCCTGTGAGCTTGCCTGGATTACTCTTGCTACAGACGGGTGAACGGAGGCACGGAGGGATTCCACAGTGGGCGAGGGCCCTCAGATGGGAGGTCTCTCATGATTGGAGCTGGACCGGTGCAGTTACAAGTGTGACCCCATAACGCCCAGTTCTGTGCCCGCCTTCAGGGTTTGTGTCAGGGCTGTTCAAGGAGAGGAGACAGATATCGGGATGGTTCGGGGCTGGGCACCGAGGCGAGCAGGGAGACCCTCCCTTGAAGGGTGGGGGAGGGGCCCTGGGTGAGCGGGGTGCTGGGCAGGAGGGGGCCTGTGGCCCATAAAACGTGGGCAGCGGTGGCTGCTGTGTCCACCGTGGAAACCAGTCCTCCAGGCCGTCTGCCAATGCAGGCTGGCGCACAGTGGTGGCATGTGTGCACTTTGCCATAGAAAGGTCAGCGCCATTGATCCATTGGGAGCACAGGATTTCAGTTTCGGTAATGTCTTCAAGGAGGACTTTCCCGTCCTGGCTAAAACTTGCTGAGTCGTCAGGGGAAAAAGATGGATCCAAACCAAGAACTTCCAGAGTGGCGGGACGAGCCGTGGTGGAGGGGGGGGTCCAGAGCGGCCCCTCACCTGCCTGCTGGGCCCGCGTGCCTCCCTGGAATCGGTGAGGGCCGCGGAAGTGCGCATGGCTGCGGGCTCCGTGGACTTTGACCTGTGTCGTGAGGCATCTGGAGGTTCTTCCTTCTTCCTGGTGTCCTTGGGCGGAGGGGACGCAGCTCCCGCGGAGGCGACCCTTGAGCCCACCCTGTGATGGACCCATGCTGGGGGCGAGAGCACATTTAAACACAGAAGCAGGGAAAAGCGGGGCCAGGCTCTCTGTCCAGGCGGAGCCGAGTCTGGAGTGCCCTCTCCCTCGGTCTCTCCTCCGCACGGGGACCCTGGACGGTGGGAGGGCAGCACAGTGGGTTGCGTGTGGGGTTACCTGCGGGGCTGGTCCTGAGTGCTGGGGCAGGCTGCGTCTTCACTGACCGTGTCTGAGGGCCCAGCCACGCCAGGGGAAGGGGCATGGGCCCGGGAATGTTCCCGAGCCTGAGAACGAGGCAGGGGCCTCCCCTGCGGGGAGGAGGGGTGGAGCACACGTCGGTGGACAGAGGGCAGAGGGAGGAGAATCCCGCGTCTCCTGTCTGTAAGGGAACCCACGGACGGGCCTCACCCAGGCGGCTCCAGGCCACAGCTCCGGTGCTGCGGTCGCGCTCGGCACCCCCTGTGTGTGAGGAGCTGGGGAATGTGGGTTGGGAGAAGCTAAGCACGGATCTCGGGAGCGTTTAGCCATGATGATCTTAGCTTTCAAGTCTGTTTCCCTAGCCTGGGGGAGCATCCTCCAGCTGTGATGAGCTCTAGGGCTTCCAGGGGAGGGCAGCAGCCTCTACCTTTACGTCCAAGGTGGCCCCTACCAGGGTCACCGCACACGCAGCAGCCACGGGGCAGCATGGGGGCTGCCCTGCAGGGTGGAGGGGGGCGCTCGGTGGGAGTGGGGCTCACTTTGGATCCACCCCAGCGGGGCTGTGGAATGGCTCTGAGCCCCACTTCTCAGCAGAAGCAGAGATGAACCCAGGACTTAAGATTTCCAGGATTATTTCAGCTGAAGAGGGTGGGAAACCTACTCAACGCACCGAGGCAGAGGGCAGTGTGGTGCTAGCGTGGCCAAGACCCTGGCTTGGGTCTGAGATGGGCTCAGTGTGTGGCGCCCGTGTCCCTGTCCTGAGATGGGCTCAGCGTTGGTGCCCGTGTCCCTTTGCTGAGGTGGACTCTGTGTGTGGTGCCCGTGTCCTGTGTCCTGAGATGGACTCAGTGTGTGGTACCCGTGTCCCTGTCCTGAGGTGGATCAGTGTGTGGTGCCCGTGTCCTGTGTCCTGGAGCCAGGACTCTACCTCTGGAAGTGCCTCTCTCTGTCTGTTTTGGTAGAGGCGAGTGGCTCAGATCAGCCACAACAAGGGTGTGGCCTTGCCCCTTCCCTGCCTCGGGGGCCCCCCGGGGGACCTCAGTTGGCTGCGTCACCCCCACTTTCTCAGCCTGGAAACAGGCGTGCCTGCTGTCTCCACTCCTGCGGACTTTGGTTGTGAGACTGACAGACGGGAATGCGCTTGCACAGACCACCCCGCCGTGACTGCCGGCTCAGCACCCAGGACCCTCTCCTGGGCTCGTCCTCAGAGCAGCCCACTCTGCCTCGAGACCTCAAGGAGAAGCGGAGAGGTGGGGTGTGGTCAGGCCGGCAGGAGGCAGCCCACAGCTGCAGCCCCCGGGACTGCCTGGGACGGCAGAGCCGTGTGGAGGTGCCGCGTGCCGTGCCTTTCAGCTGAGACCCTCGGCCACTCCCTTCCCTGCAGACAGCACCCAGGGCCCCCTGGGAAGGAGCAGCCCTCGTGCGAGGAAGCAGACCTGGGCTCCACCCTCCTCTGGAAATGGAAAGGCGCCCAGAGCTTACCCAGGCTCTGCCTCACTGAGCGCCCTGTCCTGAAACTGGGAGACCCACGTGTCAGCCAGTGCTGCCCTCACCCCACTGCACAGAGCCGGACACCTGAGTAGGGAGGAGCTGGTCACTTCTGCTCAGACCTAGCACTGTCCTCGGCCTGCTCAAGGCACACACGCGCACACACACAGCACATGTGTGCACTCACACATCTGTGTGTGCACACAAATGCAACACACATGCACATGCGCACACACACGCAAATGTACAGGTGCAAACACATGTGCACACACATGCACACATACACACATGTGCACACACATGGCCCTGTGCAGAGCTGCTCTACTAGAGGTTAGAATGGTCCTTGCTGCGGGCTCTCGTCCCGGGGTCTGGCTCTCTGCTGGTCAGACTGCACCTGGCCCATCTCATGCCCCTGGAGCAAGCAGAACCACTGACCCTCAGGCCCCACTGGGTGGTCTTGACATGGGGGCAGTGAGAGCAGAGGGCACAGCGAGCCGGCCTCACCCAGGCTCTGCCTGCATCCCAGGAGCCCCTGTGGCCGCCTCCCTCCCCTCAGGCTGGCCTGGCTCCCTTGTTGAAGTCTCTCCGGGGAGCCGCCGTGGTACACAGTGGCGCTCACTTTCCCGGTGACTCGGGACGCATGTCCAAGCCCACAGCGGCTGCTGTTGCCGTCCCTGGACTACCCGTTGTGGCCTCTGAGTGGACTCTGCCTTTACGTAGCAATGGGCACTCGCCCCGCCCATGTATGTCTGTGCTACGCAAGGTTTGTCCGACAGCATCTAAGACCCCTCTTTGACCCCCAGGGGCTGGGGTGCGCACAGGTCCCTGGACAGCATGGGGCAAGGCGGGGCCCTCACCGCCCGGCCCCTCTCACTGCAGTGGCTCTGCAGCCCTGGGCAGCCGGAGAGCTGTGAGGCAGCCAGGGCTGGAGGCCACTGCGCATGTCCCTGCGTGTGCCACGTTGTGCTCCCAGCATCCTGGCCTGGGCACATGGACATGGGCACCAGATGCTGCTGTGGCCAGCACTGTCCACTGAAGTCAGGAGCGCCCAGGCCCTGCTGGAAGCTCCGTGTCTGCTCTGCTGCTTCTGGGCGTTTTCAGTCTCCGGCCACAGCACCAGGGACCACGGGGCCCCCGGCAGCTGCAGGGAGGCATCCGGGGGGCTGTGGAAGCTGCCGTGGCCACAGCTCCTGCCCGTCTGCCCACCCATGGCGGCCCTGCCTGGAAGGCCTCACTGCTTCCTCTGGGCCCCAGAAGGGGAGAGGCGGACGAGGAGCCGAGGGCCTGCCCGGAGGGCACTTGGGATCCACTTCAGCGTCCAGCCTGAACCTGCTCACTCGCCACGTGTGCGCATGTCCCTGCACATGTGCAGATCCCGGATGCAGACACGCCTTGCACACGGGTGTGGGAATACGTGGCTCTGACACAGATATGCATGATGGAGAGAACAGAGACAGATGGACACGCGGACACACGCGTGATGCTCCATGCTGCCTCAGGCCTCTCGCCGCAGGCAGGACATCCCTGGCACCTCTTCCCTTCAGATCGGCCTGTCTCGGACAGGACACCCCCAGGACAGGGGAGTGTCCAGGGGAGTGTCCTGGGAGGCCGTGGTGGTTAATGGCACCGAGAGGGTGAGACCTGGAGCCCGTTCCAAGCCGAGTGGGTCTTTCCAGGATAGGAGCGGGCTGTGTCTTGTGTCCACTCACCAGGACAACCCCCACCCCAGGAGGCCTTGGGGTCCTGGCTGGCCCAGCGCTGCCCTGGGGACTCAGGGCGCTGGCTCTCCCCAGCAGGACGCCTGCTCTGTGAAGGCCAGGCAGTCCTGGCCTCTCCCCTGCAGGCCTCCAGGGCTCAGGCGAGCAGTCCTGAGCCTACAGAGCCGGCAGTGGCCTGGGCGTGGTGGCCTGGAAGACGGGAAGCGTTGAGCACTGAGCAGTGTTCTGGGAGCCGGCGCCCGCCTCCTGCGCCACCTCGGGTCATGTCTGCACCTCCTCCAGGGACGTGGGGGCCCCGTCCCCACGGTGCAGACAGAGCCTCTGGGGACGGCACACGCCCTCATTCCACTGGCCCTGTTTCCTCGTGCTTCATACACATTCTGTGTCCCAGTACTTACAGCCCTCAGATTTCGAGGGTGTCTACATACGTAGCCACGTCCGTCTTGTTCGAGAGATTATGTTACTCTGGCTCAGTTTGTCTGAAACTGAACCGGGCCTAAGCCTCAGGGCCTGGGGGCTGCGGGGTCCGTGAGGGGGCTTTGTTCTGCCTGGCTCGACCCAGGAGTCCTGTGGCAGGGCCTGAAGTGCTGTGAGCCCGGGGCCTGGTGGGGCTGGGCTCGGGCAGTGCCTGGGGCCTGCACCGCTCTCTGAGGCTGTCACACAGCCAGGAGGCGGCAGCCCCAGCCTCTGGGGTGAAACTGGTTCTCCAGTGTGTGTCTCTGGACTTGCGCCGTCTGCCCTGGGACCGATTGCAGATGGGGTGTAGCTGGCCGATGCCTGCTCAGCCGCCACGCAGCTGTCGGAAGAGGCAGAGAGCAGGGGCCCCCGAGGTGCAGAGGGCAGGAGGACCCGGGCCCTGGCAAGTGTGGACAGCGGTGAGCGTCTTGGTGACAGCCTGCCGGCCAGCTCGTCTCCCACTGCCATGCATGGCAGAGCTGTGACCGAGCCTCTGAGCCACCCTGCAGCAGGAGGCCAGCAGCCCTCTCGTGCCGTGGAAGGACCCTGCCTCTGGCCATGCGATGGGGGAGTCCACAGATGTGGGGATCTCTCCGCGGGGCCCAGGGACTCCTGCTCCGGGCACTGGCTTGCTCACCTGTGAGGGCTGTGGCCTCTCCGCCTGCCTCCTTTCTCCTTCTCCAGAGCAGTGTGGGGCCTGGGCTGTGCACGTCTGCGGGAGAGGCAGGCGTCAGGGTGCTCCTGGGACCCCACGGCACGGGGACCTGGGCGTCCTCCAGCCTTAGCCGTTCCAGTCGCTCCCTGGAAGTGAGCACCCTGCCCTGGGAAGAGCAGGGGCCTGGCGGTGGGGTGGGGAGTGAGGCCCCCGGGGAGGTCCGGCCCCAGGCAGCCAGAGCCTGAGCACGCAGCCTGCCCGCCCCGGCCTCGGGCGCTGGGCTGGAGGGGAGGCCGTGGCTGCTGCCCTCCTCCGCGGCCTGGGGGTGGGTGGGCGTGGCCTGGCCTGCACTCCTGGAAGCAGGCTCTGGACTCTGTGCCTCAAACTCTTCCGTTCCTGGTGTGTTTCAAGTCGGCAGCTGAAACCTTCGGCGTGATGTTCAGTAGTTGGGAAAGATGCCGTTTCCAGAATGCTGTAAATATTGACGTTAACAAATACACCATTCCTTTAATGCGCCTGATGAACTTGAATGCCAGAGCGATTTGGAGCGTCATCCGTTGGGCACAGGGACATGCTCTTGGGCAGTCACGCGTGGCTCCCCGTTCCCCCAGGCACCCCAGGAACCTCAGCTCCGTGTTGCAGAGCTGCGTGCGTGGAGGCCTTATCACCCATTCCCTCACGATGCACGGTGGCAGAAAACCTGAAGTTCACGCGTGATGCCCAGGGCCCTACGTCCTGGAGTGGACGGGTTTGGGGCTCTCGCCACGGGCTCAGCAGTCAGGCCGAGGGCCAGATGATGCAGCGGGGACTCCCCAGAGGGCATGGGGAAGACACCAAAATAGAGGCGCAATCCCCGCCCCGCCCAGAATCTGCATGGTTTGCGTGAGACGCCTGGTGCCGGAGGCAGCGTCTGGGACTCGGTGTCTGGGACCGCACTCTCCACGGGCCCGGAGCTCTTCACTGAGCCTGGCGTCCTGCTCAGGCAGGGACAGTGTGGGCAGCTCTGTCCTTTTGGCTGGTGCGTTTGTGCCACACAGACACGGGGTAGGGGCAGGCGTCCTGGAACGGCTGGTGCGTTGTTTGCTGAAAAGCTTGCATTGGGCTCTTATCAGAGAAATCCTCCAACACGCTCTGAACTGATAATCCTCGCAGATTCGTCCCCTTCCGTGTTTCAGAATTGAAAACTACTCACTCCCAAGAGCGTTTGTCACTCGCCAGGGGTCTGCGTGAACTCCATGGGCTTCTACTCCCGAGATTTAGAGCAAGTTTGTGTTTCCATCTGAGAGTGATGTGTGTGCAATATGTGTATTTGCATGTACATGTGTGTATGTGATGCACATGTGCATGTGTGTTCATATGTGATCTGCATGTGTATGTGTGATCTGTGTGCACATGTGATATATGAATGTGTGTATATGTAATAGGTGTGTAGGAATGTGTATATGTGTATGGATGTCTGTATGCGTGTATATATGACATTAGTGTACATGAGGTATGTATGCAATGTGGTATGTATTTAGCACTGTTTGTGTGAGACATGTGCAATATGTGTATGTGTGTTTGTGTGTGTGTATGATATGTGCAGGACGTGTGTATGTGTGAGGCATGTAGCATGTGCATATGTGTGATGTATGTGTATATGTATATGCATGCATGTGTGTCTTTGTATCTGTGTGTGTGATGTGTTTGTGTGAGAGTGTGATGTGTGTGTGTCTGTGTATATCTGTGTATGTGTGTGTCTGTGTGTGTGATGCATGTCTGTGTGTCTGAGTGTGTGATGTGTCTGTGTGTCTCTGTATGTGTACATCTGTGTATATCTGTGTATGTGTGTGTGATGTGTCTGTGTATATCTGTATGTGTATCTGTGTATGTGTGTGTGATGCATGTCTGTGTGTGTATATGTATATCTGTGTCTGTGTGTGTCTGTGTGTATCTGTGTGTGTGTCTGAGTGTGTGATGTGTGTCTGAGTATGTGATGTGTCTGTGTGTCTGAGTGTGTGTACATCTGTGTATATCTGTGTATGTGTGATGCATGTCTGTGTGTCTGTATGTGTATATCTGTGTCTCTGTGTGTGTCTGTGTGTATCAGTGTGTGTGTCTGAGTGTGTGATGTGTGTCTGTGTGTGTCTGTATGTGTACATCTGTGTATGTGTGTGGGATGCATGTCTGTGTGTCTGAGTGTGTGTGTCCGTGTGTCTCTGTGTGTGTACATCTGTGTATGTGTGTGATGCATGTCTGTGTGTGTCTCTGTATGTGTACATCTGTGTATGTGTGTGTGATGCATGTCTGTGTGTGTCTGCGTGTACATCTGTGTATGTGTGTGATGCATGTCTGTGTGTGAGTGTACATCTGTGTGTGTGATATGTGTCTGTGTGTGTCTGCGTGTACATCTGTGTATGTGTGTGATGCATGTCTCTGTGTGTCTGTGTGTATATCTATGTATGTGTGTGTGATGCATGTCTGTGTGTGTCTGCGTGTATATCTATGTGTGTGATGCATGTCTGTGTGTCTGCGTGTACATCTGTGTATGTGTGTGGGATGCATGTCTGTGTGTGTCTGTGTGTACATCTGTGTGTGATGCATGTCTGTGTGTGTCTGCGTGTACATCTGTGTATGTGTGTGGGATGCATGTCTGTGTGTGTCTGCGTGTACATCTGTGTGTGTGTGATGCATGTCTGTGTGTGTCTGCGTGTACATCTAAGTGTATGTGTGTGATGCATGTCTGTGTGTGTCTGAGTGTACATCTGTGTGTGATGCATGTCTGTGTGTGTCTGCACGTACATCTAAGTGTATGTGTGTGATGCATGTCTGTGTGTGTCTGAGTGTACATCTGTGTGTGTGTGATGCATGTCTGTGTGTGTCTGCACGTACATCTAAGTGTATGTGTGTGATGCATGTCTGTGTGTGTCTGTGTGTGGGGGGTAAGATCTAGTGCTAATGTCATTTCTGAAGCCAAAGCAGACCTCTGGCTGCCAGCCTTGGCGCCTGCTGGGATGAGGTGCTCGTCCCAGGTGAGGGTGGACCAGGGCAGCGACAAGCACCCTGTCCTGGGCAGGCTGATCACTGTGCAGCCAGACGGCTGCTGAAGGCACGCTCCCCCTGCCCCCAGAGGGGTCCAGTGGGCTGTGTGGTTGCAGGGCCAGGTTTCTCGGCAGTGGTGGGGCATTGCCAGTGGCTGTGACATCGCTGGGCTGGGGGAATGTTCCGCCGGAGGTCATCCTGGAGTCACAGGGTGCACCAGCTTTGCTGTGCGAGGTGCACCTGACTCAGGTTCCTGCAGCGCAGGGAGGTGAGGACTCAGGGGAGGCCCCCGGGTCCTGAGGTGTGGGGCAGCCTTGACTTCTGTCAGCCTCAATCCAGACTCGCCGGGCTGGGCAGTTAGGGGAGGACGCACGTGGAGCCCATGGTGGCAGTGCAAGTAGGGCACGCGCTGAAAACTGCCCGTTCATCCCAGTTCAGATCTAACCGGGGCCCGGTGTCTGCAGCCTCACTGTGGGCCAGGGTGCTCCTGCACGGTCATGGGTGCTCCCAGGGGACTGTTCAGACGCAAGGGCCAGAGGCCGCAGAGGCTGGGCCTTCCCCAGGTGCTCCTGCCACTGCTCTGCCTGCCGCTGACCGAGCCTGGTGTCCACGTGGAGCTGGGCCCCTTCTGGGGAACAGGGAGGTTTGTGCCCTGTGTGCCGGGGGCGGGGTTTCTCTGGGGAACAGGGAGGTTTGTGCCCTGTGTGCCAGGGGCGGGGTTTCTCTGGGGAACGGGGTGGGGTTTGTGCCCTGTGTGCCGGGGGCGGGGTTTCTCTGGGGAACAGGGAGGTTTGTGCCCTGTGTGCCAGGGGCAGGGTTTCTCTGGGGAACGGGGTGGGGTATGTGCCCTGTGTGCCAGGGGCGGGGTTTCTCTGGGGAACGGGGTGGGGTTTGTGCCCTGTGTGCCAGGGGCGGGGTTTCTCTGGGAACGGGGTGGGGTTTGTGCCCTGTGTGCCAGGGGCGGGGTTTCTCTGGGGAACGGGGTGGGGTTTGTGCCCTGTGTGCCAGGGGCGGGGTTTCTCTGGGGAACGGGGTGGGGTTTGTGCCCTGTGTGCCAGGGGCGGGGTTTCTCTGGGGAACGGGGTGGGGTTTGTGCCCTGTGTGCCAGGGGCGGGTTTCTCTGGGGAACGGGGTGGGGTTTGTGCCCTGTGTGCCAGGGGCAGGGTTTCTCTGGGGAACGGGGTGGGGTATGTGCCCTGTGTGCCAGGGGCGGGGTTTCTCTGGGGAAAGGGGTGGGGTTTGTGCCCTGTGTGCCAGGGGCGGGGTTTCTCTGGGGAACGGGGTGGGGTTTGTGCCCTGTGTGCCGGGGGCAGGGTTTCTCTGGGGAACAGGGAGGTTTGTGCCCTGTGTGCCAGGGGCAGGGTTTCTCTGGGGAACGGGGTGGGGTTTGTGCCCTGTGTGCCAGGGGCAGGGTTTCTCTGGGGAACGGGGTGGGGTATGTGCCCTGTGTGCCAGGGGCGGGGTTTCTCTGGGGAATGGGGTGGGGTTTGTGCCCTGTGTGCCAGGGGCGGGGTTTCTCTGGGGAACGGGGTGGGGTTTGTGCCCTGTGTGCCGGGGGCAGGGTTTCTCTGGGGAACAGGGAGGTTTGTGCCCTGTGTGCCGGGGGCGGGGTTTCTCTGGGGAACGGGGTGGGGTTTGTGCCCTGTGTGCCGGGGGCGGGGTTTCTCTGGGGAACGGGGTGGGGTTTGTGCCCTGTGTGCCAGGGGCGGGGTTTCTCTGAGCAGCAGACTCCACACTGCAATGCTGCGAGGCTGTTGGGTGATGTAGAGGCACAGTGGGGGCAGCGTTCCCAGGGTCTAGGACACCCCCCTCCCCGGGTCCTGAAGACCAGCTTCTAAGCCGCCCAAGCCCTGCTCCCTGTGAGTGTGAGGCTGGGAGGGCCTGGGCCCTCCTCCAGGCGCCCACACTCTGTCCACCCCCATTCTTCCAAGCTTTCCTGAGGCTCGTGGGGCTGCCCGGGCACGCTGTCGTCCCGTGGGACAGGGCGTGGCCGAGCACAGCATCTGGGGGTCCTCACTGCTGACGGGGTGTCTCACCTGTGGCTGGGGCTGTGACTTCCGGCCACCTTGTGTCTGGCTGGGCTGCGTCTCTTGGACGTGTGAGAATGACCGGGTCACCCCGGAAGGGACTGACAGAGCTCCGGGGGCCTGGGCCTCGGGGGCCTGGGCCTGGGGCGCCGTCCTGTGCTGTGGGAGGACAGAGTGAGCCGTGGTCCTCACCTGCACACCTCTGCTCAGTGGATTCCAGAGGGTTTATAAGCTCGGTCCCACCTGGGCAGGGCCTCTGCTGGACTCCAGGTGTGCAGACCAGGAAGTGAAGTTCCGGGGGATTGAGTGCTGGGAGCCAGGGCTGTGACGGCCAGGTCTCTCCTCTTTCTGTGATGTCACTGGGCCCTGCAAAGACCTCAGCGCACTCCCTGGGGATGGCAGCACCGACCTCACTGCTAGGCGAGGTCTGGCTCTCCCAGATGCCCCCATGGGGCCTCTCTCCCCCACATCCGCAGCCTTCGGAGGGGCTCCCCATGGTCAGCAGCTGTGTACCTGGGTCCTCTGTCCTGGGGATGTTGCTGGAGGTGGGGCCTTGCCAGGGGTGGGGCACTGGGGGGCCTGGGAGCATTGCTGCTGGCAGGCCTGCTGGGCCAGGGGAAGAGAGTGCTCTCCTGTCTGGGGGTCTTCTGCACAGGGGTGTTGCCAGGGGCGGACATTGCTGGGGCGGGACCTGCCGGGCCAGGCCAGGAGAGTGCTCCCATGTCCAGGGGTCCTCCTCTTCCTAACCTGCGCTTTCAACTCAGACAGCGGGCACAGGAAGCCAAGCCACCATATGAGTTGCTAATGGGAGATTTCTTTTAAAAAAGCCGTCTTTAGTCAGAACATAAATCAGGTCTCCTCGTTTATTTTTAATTTTTAAAATTTCCAGTACAATGCATGATCATGATACACCTCTGAGCAGTGCGTGGAAAGCTCGTGAGAAGAGTGCGTAGTTTTGTAATTCATTGATCCACGGAATCTCTAAAGTCTGGGGTTTGGCCGCCTCCTGCTGGCTCCCGGCTCCCTGGCCTTGTTGCTGACTACATGTACATAGTGTCGCATGTGTCTGCTCGTCTGTACACACATGTGACATGAACAAGAATGTGTCCTCCAGGGATGCCTTTCCTGTACTACCTTCTGTGCTTGTCCACATGTGTGCATGCCATGTGTCTTCATGTGAGTGTACCACATGTCCACATGTGTGCCGCATGTCATGTGTCCACATGTGGGCACGCTGCAGTCCACATGTGAGTGTGCCACATGTCCACATGTGAGCATGCTGTGTCCACATGTGAGCGTGCCACCTCTTCACATGTGTGCTGCATGTCTGCATGTGTGCGTGCCATGTGTCCACATGTGAGCATGCTGCGTGTCCACACGTGAGGGTGCTGCGTGTCCACATGTGAGTGCACCATGCCGTCTCACCCCAAGTCTACCTTCAGCCTTGGGTCCTCTTGGCACTGAAACACGGAAGTCGGCACGCTCAGCAGACACTCTGCTTCCCAGAGCAAACTCTCAGATCCCTGGAGTGCAGCTGGGTTACAGGTTCTGCGGGGGCTGCACTCAGCAAGGTGGGCTCGGCACGGCCTGGCCAGCAGTGTGGCGAGAAACCCCTTCCCCAGACCCTCGACAGCGGTCCTGTCCTTCCCAGTGTTCCCCGGGGATTCCCACAGCAGCCTCCTGCCATCTCAGCACTGCCCCTCCATGCATCCACAGCCCATGGAGCTGTGCCGTCCCCTGCTCTCTCTAACGCCATCTCTCTCTCTCTATGGCCCATGGAGCTGTGCCGTCCCTCTGCTCTCTCTAACGCCATCTCTCTGTGTCTGTGGCCCATGGAGCTGTGCCGTCCCCCTGCTCTCTCTAACGCCATCTCTCTCTCCATGGCCCATGGTGGCTGTGCCGTCCCTCTGCTCTCTCTAACGCCATCTCTCTCTCTCTCTATGGCCCATGGAGCTGTGCTGTCCCCCTGCTCTCTCTAACGCCATCTCTCTCTCTCTATGGCCCATGGTGGCTGTGCTGTGGCCCTCTGCTATAACACAATCTCTCTGTGTCCGTGGCCCATGGTGGCTGTGCCATGGCCCTCTGCTCTAACCCTCTTCTCATTTCTCCACTCAGTTGCTTTTCTCCTTTGAAGGAGCACCTGTGCGGTGTGGGTTTGAATCCTTTTTCCGTTGCTTGCTGATGTTTTCTCTCACGTGTCCTTGAAGTCTGCTTATGCTGCCTTTCCCTGCTGCAGTATTTAAGTGTGAGCTGCAGTTCTGAATCTTGAACACGTGTCTCGTTTAGGAAGGCCGTCCTCTCCTGAGGCTGTGTGGGTGCTTTTCCAAGTTTTCTTCTAATATTATTATTGTTTTGTTTTTATGTTTAGCTCTTTAATCCATCGGGAAATGATTTTTGTATATGGTGTGAGGTAGGTATCTAAGCGTACGTCTCACTGCACAGTTCGTTGTCCCGGCACGTCGGTTACTAACCCTCATCTCGTGTATTGGCCGCATGAGTCTGCTCCGACTCTGCCCACTGACCCTGTCCACCTCGAGCCTCAGAGCCACGCGGCCACGTGAAGCTCCACGAAGCGCTTTGCTCTTGGGTGGAGCGCCCTCCCCGGTGTCCAGCCTCAGGCAGTCCCAGCGTTTATCACGTGTTCGCGGGGGTGAACCCGGGATCCCTCTCGGCGGTTTGCATTCACCGTTCCCGTGGACTTCGTGCAGTGGTGCTGACATTTAGCCGAATCGGAGGAGGAATGAGACCTTTAGGGTTTCCGTTCTCTCCATGGAAACGACATTTATTTTAGATATTAGGTACTTAGATATTCGTTTAGGTTTTTTATATTTTTCAACACCTCGGTGTAAGTAGATATTGCTCATTTCATGCTAAAGTTCATGTCTAGAGGTTTTAGTTTTGGCTGCCCTTGCGTGGACAGCGCTGTTCTACGCTCTATCTTGAGTGCCTGCGCTGCGCTTTGGGAATACTTTGGCTTCTGTGTCCCTCTTGTCGGCCGCTGGCTGTCTGACCCCGCAGGTGCTTGGTGCCGCACGCCCCGCCAGACACCCGGCGTTTCCCTCCTCGGCGCCTCTGCTCCAGTGTCTACGCCGGCTCTGCTGCCTGGCACTTCCTGAGCAGCGCTGCGCTAGCCCGTGCGTGTCCTGACGCTCTCCAGGTTTCGCCACTGAGGACAGCGGTCCGAGCCGAGCCGAGCCGAGCCGAGCCGAGCCGAGGGCACCCCGACCGGGAAGGGCCGTGGGCTTTCCTGGCATCTTGTGAAAGGATGGATTTTTTTCCTGAGCTCCGAATTTTCAGTGAATTAACCCTACATTTCCTAGGGCTGATGCGTCCTTACTGAGCTATGATATGTGACTCTTGAAATATGTTGCTGATTGGACGCACTTCACTCATATTATATTCATAACAGAAATAGTTTCTCACATAAGTAGATTAAAATATCTGTATCTGTCTCCATGTGTTTAGCAGTCTATGCTAAATTTCATTGGTTTTGTTATCAGAGATGTTCAAGTCGCAGAGAGTGTTTTGAAAAAAAATTTATCTGTTTTCTTTAGAAAAGTACAAATGGAATAGAGAACTTGGCAGAATGCACTGACAAAACCATCTAGAGATTGCATTTTAAATACATTTTTCTCTATAATTTTAATTGCTTCTGAGTTGACGCTCACTCATAATTCGCATGTGCTAACCCCGACCCCGTCTTCACGTGCACCGTGGCGCCATGTGTGTGTGTCCTCCTGCGTGTCCTTGGGCCCTTGCATGTCCCTGGCCCCTGTGTATCCCTCACCAGCTCTGCTACCATTCCTGCCATGTTGCTCTGCGTTCACCCTGAGGTTAGACTGTCCAAACCTGTGGTCAGCCTGTCCTCACCTGTGGTCAGCCTGTCCTCACCTGTGTTCAGACGGTCCTCACCTGTGGTCAGATGTCCTCACCTGTGGTCAGCCTGTCCTTACCTGTGGTCAGACTGTCCTCACCTGCGGTCAGACTGTCCTCACCACAGTCAGACTGTCCTTACCTGTGTTCAGACTGTCCTCACCATGGTCAGACTATCCTCACCATGGTCAGACTGTCCTCACCCGTGGTCAGACTGTCCTCACCATGGTCAGACTGTCCTTACCTGAGGTCAGACTGTCCTCACCATGGTCAGACTGTCCTCACCCCATGGTCAGACTGTCCTCACCATGGTCAGACTGTCCTTACCTGAGGTCAGACTGTCCTCACCATGGTCAGACTGTCCTCACCCCATGGTTAGGCTGTCCTCACCACGGTCAGACTGTCCTTACCTGTGGTCAGACTGTCCTCACCCATTATCAAACTGTCCTCACCATGGTCAGACTGTCCTCACCCCATGGTCAGACTGTCCTCACCATGGTCAGACTGTCCTCACCCCATGGTTAGACTGTCCTCACCCACGGTCAGCCTGTCCTCACCCCATGGTCAGTCCGTCCTCACCTGTGGTCAGACTGTCCTCACCTGTGGTCAGACTGTCCTCACCTGTAGTCAGACTGTCCTCACCATGGTCAGACTGTCCTCACCCGTGGTCAGACTGTCCTCACCCCATGGTCAGACTTTCCTCACCCGTTATCAGACTGTCCTCACCATGGTCAGACTGTCCTCACCCCATGGTCAGACTGTCCTCACCACGGTCAGACTGTCCTTACCTGTGGTCAGACTGTCCTCACCTGCGGTCAGACTGTCCTCACCTGTAGTCAGACTGTCCTTACCTGTGGTCAGACTGTCCTCACCATGGTCAGACTGTCCTTACCTGTGGTAAGACTGTCCTCACCTGCGGTCAGACTGTCCTCACCACGGTCAGACTGTCCTTACCTGTGGTCAGCCTGTCCTCACCTGTGGTCAGCCTGTCCTTACCTGTGGTCAGCCTGTCCTTACCTGTAGTCAGACTGTCCTCACCTGTAGTCAGACTGTCCTTACCTGTGGTCAGACTGTCCTCACCATGGTCAGACTGTCCTCACCCGTGATCAGACTGTCCTCACATTGTCAGACTGTCCTCACCATGGTCAGACTGTCCTCACCCAATGGTCAGACTGTCCTCACCCCATGGTCAGACTGTCCTCACCACGGTCAGATTGTCCTTACCTGTGGTCAGACTGTCCTTACCTGTGGTCAGACTGTCCTCACCTGCGGTCAAACTGTCCTCACCACGGTCAGACTGTCCTCACCTGTGGTCAGACTGTCCTCACCCATTATCAAACTGTCCTCACCATGGTCAGACTGTCCTTACCTGTGGTCAGACTGTCCTCACCTGCGGTCAGACTGTCCTCACCTGCGGTCAAACTGTCCTCACCACAGTCAGACTGTCCTTACCTGTGGTCAGACTGTCCTTACCTGTGGTCAGCCTGTCCTTACCTGTAGTCAGACTGTCCTTACCTGTGGTCAGACTGTCCTCACCATGGTCAGACTGTCCTCACCCGTGGTCAGACTGTCCTCACCATGGTCAGACTGTCCTCACGCTATGGTCAGACTGTCCTCACCACGGTCAGATTGTCCTTACCTGTGGTCAGACTGTCCTCACCATGGTCAGACTGTCCTTACCTGTGGTAATACTGTCCTCACCTGTGGTCAGACTGTCCTCACCTGCGGTCAAACTGTCCTCACCACGGTCAGACTGTCCTTACCTGTGGTCAGCCTGTCCTCACCTGTGGTCAGCCTGTCCTTACCTGTGGTCAGCCTGTCCTTACCTGTAGTCAGACTGTCCTCACCTGTAGTCAGACTGTCCTTACCTGTGGTCAGACTGTCCTCACCATGGTCAGACTGTCCTCACCCGTGGTCAGACTGTCCTCACCATTGTCAGACTGTCCTCACCATGGTCAGACTGTCCTCACCCCATGGTCAGACTGTCCTCACCCCATGGTCAGACTGTCCTCACCACGGTCAGATTGTCCTTACCTGTGGTCAGACTGTCCTTACCTGTGGTCAGACTGTCCTCACCTGCGGTCAAACTGTCCTCACCACGGTCAGACTGTCCTCACCTGTGGTCAGACTGTCCTCACCCATTATCAAACTGTCCTCACCATGGTCAGACTGTCCTCACCCCATGGTCAGACTGTCCTCACCATGGTCAGACTGTCCTTACCTGTGGTCAGACTGTCCTCACCTGCGGTCAGACTGTCCTCACCTGCGGTCAAACTGTCCTCACCACAGTCAGACTGTCCTTACCTGTGGTCAGACTGTCCTCACCTGTGGTCAGCCTGTCCTTACCTGTGGTCAGCCTGTCCTTACCTGTAGTCAGACTGTCCTTACCTGTGGTCAGACTGTCCTCACCATGGTCAGACTGTCCTCACCATGGTCAGACTGTCCTCACCCTATGGTCAGACTGTCCTCACCATGGTCAGATTGTCCTTACCTGTGGTCAGACTGTCCTCACCTGCGGTCAGACTGTCCTCACCTGCGGTCAAACTGTCCTCACCACGGTCAGACTGTCCTTACCTGTGGTCAGACTGTCCTCACCCATTATCAAACTGTCCTCACCATGGTCAGACTGTCCTCACCATGGTCAGACTGTCCTCACCCTATGGTCAGACTGTCCTCACCACGGTCAGATTGTCCTTACCTGTGGTCAGACTGTCCTCACCTGTGGTCAGACTGTCCTCACCTGCGGTCAAACTGTCCTCACCACGGTCAGACTGTCCTTACCTGTGGTCAGACTGTCCTCACCCATTATCAAACTGTCCTCACCATGGTCAGACTGTCCTCACCCCGTGGTCAGACTGTCCTCACCATGGTCAGACTGTCCTCACCTGTGGTCAGACTGTCCTCACCTGCGGTCAAACTGTCCTCACCACGGTCAGACTGTCCTTACCTGTGGTCAGACTGTCCTCACCCATTATCAAACTGTCCTCACCATGGTCAGACTGTCCTCACCTGTGGTCAGACTGTCCTCACCATGGTCAGGCTGTCCTCACCTGTGGTCAGCCTGTCCTCACCACGGTCAGCCTGTCCTCACCTGTGGTCAGACTGTCCTCACCCCATGGTCAGACTGTCCTTACCTGTGGTCAGACTGTCCTCACCATGGTCAGACTGTAATTACCTGTGGTCAGACTGTCCTCACCTGCGGTCAAACTGTCCTCACCACAGTCAGACTGTCCTCACCTGTGGTCAGACTGTCCTCACCATTGTCAGACTGTCCTCACCATGGTCAGACTGTCCTCACCCCATGGTCAGACTGTCCTCACCATGGTCAGACTGTCCTTACCTGTGGTCAGACTGTCCTCACCTGCGGTCAGACTGTCCTCACCTGCGGTCAAACTGTCCTCACCACAGTCAGACTGTCCTTACCTGTGGTCAGACTGTCCTCACCTGTGGTCAGCCTGTCCTTACCTGTGGTCAGCCTGTCCTTACCTGTAGTCAGACTGTCCTTACCTGTGGTCAGACTGTCCTCACCATGGTCAGACTGTCCTCACCCGTGGTCAGACTGTCCTCACCATGGTCAGACTGTCCTCACCCTATGGTCAGACTGTCCTCACCATGGTCAGATTGTCCTTACCTGTGGTCAGACTGTCCTCACCTGCGGTCAGACTGTCCTCACCTGCGGTCAAACTGTCCTCACCACGGTCAGACTGTCCTTACCTGTGGTCAGACTGTCCTCACCCATTATCAAACTGTCCTCACCATGGTCAGACTGTCCTCACCCCATGGTCAGACTGTCCTCACCTGTGGTCAGACTGTCCTCACCTGTAGTCAGACTGTCCTTACCTGTGGTCAGACTGTCCTCACCATGGTCAGACTGCCCTACCCCATGGTCAGACTGTCCTCACCATGGTCAGACTGTCCTCACCTGTGGTCAGACTGTCCTCACCATGGTCAGGCTGTCCTCACCTGTGGTCAGCCTGTCCTCACCACGGTCAGCCTGTCCTCACCTGTGGTCAGACTGTCCTCACCCCATGGTCAGACTGTCCTTACCTGTGGTCAGACTGTCCTCACCATGGTCAGACTGTACTTACCCGTGGTCAGAGTGTCCTCACCTGTGGTCAGACTGTCCTTACCTATGGTCAGACTGTCCTCACCATGGTCAGCCTGTCCTCACCCCATGGTCAGACTGTCCTCACCACGGTCAGACTGTCCTTACCTATGGTCAGACTGTCCTCACCATGGTCAGACTGTCCTCACCTGTGGTCAAACTGTCCTCACCCCATGGTCAGGCTGTCCTCACCTGTGGTCAGACTATCCTCACCCGTGGTCAGACTGTCCTCACCCCATGGTCAGACTGTCCTCACCTGTTATCAGACTGTCCTCACCATGGTCAGACTTTCCTCACCCGTTATCAGACTGTCCTCACCATGGTCAGACTGTCCTCACCATGGTCAGCCTGTCCTCACCCCATGGTCAGACTGTCCTCACCATGGTCAGACTGTCCTCACTGTGCCATGTATGTCCACTTGCTTGATTCACGTGTGCTCTGAGTGTCCTTGTTCTTTTCTGTGTTGAATCCTGATTCTAGCTACATGTAAAATAAATGATTAATGGTGTTAATTTCCCCCAGATCACTTCAGCTATGTGCCATTGTTTTCCATGAGTAGGACTTTATTTATTATTATTGCAATGAATGTTTTTAAATTTAATTTTCATTTTTTCCTCTCCCAACTAGTTTATTTTGAATTGGCTGCAGAACCTTTAAAAATATCCTTTTGTTATTAATTTCTGATTCATTTTATTTGATACAGAGAAAAGATTTTTTTTTGTGTGTGTGTTTTATCTTGGAATGTGAGATTTCCTTCGGGGCTGAGTCCGTGATTAATTTACATGGATTTGTAGGTGATTTAAGGTAACAGCATATACAGCGCAAGAAGTGGCAGACATGCGCAGTCACAGTTCTCATCCATTCGCTGGAACTCATTACTGTGTGTTTAAAATGCATCTTTATTTATGTTGTCTTCTTGGATCTTTTAATTTGTGAAAAATGTTTTAGTTTTCAATTTAGTGGTAGCTTTGTCATTTTTCATCTATAACCTGTGTTGACATACGCACATTCTCTCTGCATGCATATGTGACGTTTATGTACTGTCATGTATTAGCTGGAGCGTAAAAGTCATACTTATCACCATGACGGGTCTTTGGGTCTCCCCATCTCCAAGTGTGACAGGGGAGTTTGTCTTCACTTCTCGTGGCATTCTGAATTTCTTCTATATGTGTATGTGAAACACTACAAAATGTACAGGAAGCCAACAGTGAAAGAAACGCGTATCTGGGGGGCTAAGGTGCTGTGGGGCCCCACATCAGGGGGCCTGGGCTCAAGTCCCAGTCCACTTTGGGTTCCTGCTGACGCCCTAGGAGGGTCCCTGCCACCCATGTGGGAGACCTGGGTGAGCTCCTGGCTGAGCCCTGGCTGTCATGCGTGTCTGGGGAGTGAACCGGCGGATGGACGGTGCCTCTCTCTAGGTCTGTCTCTGTGTCTGTCTTTCTGCCCCTCTGCCTTTCAAATAACAGAAGACAAACAAGGAAAAGGGCCCAGGAGAGGTCAGGTGCACGTGCGAGGCCGTCCTGCGACTTCTGTGCCGCCCCGCGATCTCTGCCCTCTTGTTTTCAGGGCTGTCCTCGTGCAGCCGGCGCCGGCTCTCCCCGGGCTCTGCTCCTGGGCGGAGTGTGTGTCCCCTTTTCTCCTTGTCGGGGGACGGCCGCTGTTCTCCATCCCATCCTGCTTCTTCACGTTGGCTCGGTCTCGGGTTTGGAAGCCGTGGTGCAGCGGCCGTGCCCCTTAGCAGCGGGCATGCTGGGTGTGAATCGGCAGAGCCCATGGTCAGCCGCAGGTCCCCTCCCCCGCCCCGAGCGGCCCCGGGGCCTTGGCCAGGCTGAGTCCCTTCGGGTCCCCCAGGCTGGGGTTATCTGCAGGCTGCATTCCCGACAGGTGTGTGCCAGGCGCCCTGGTGGTGCCGTGGTGGTGCTACGGGCCCGGGTCCTGTTCCACTCACAGGAAGCCACTGTTGTCAGCATGGCCCCTCCCAGTTTGCGGCAGCTGCTTGGACGGACTGGCGTCTCTGTGGTCGGCTTGTTGGCAGCTTCTGTGACGTCCCAGTCACTGTGCTTCTGGGATCTTTCTCACGTTTTCCCAGAGTCTGACGGAGGCTGTGGGTGCAGACACCAGGGGCCTTCCCCGCTGTCCTCTGTCTGCCCCTCCCTGCCCCCAGGGACACGAGGACGTGGGCTGAGTCCACACAGACGCATGCAGAGAGCTCTGTCAGGGCACTGCTGCACGGCGGGTCTCGTCTTTCTTGAGGTCCCCTGACCTTCACCCTCTGCCCCTTCCTCTTGCCCTGGCCTTGGATCTGTGAGGCACGTGTGCCTGGCGCCCTCCGGGGCTAACGTAAGGCCTCCCTGGGGCTGGCCTTGTTGTAGACCCTCTGCCTGCCCACTACTGTCCTCCCCGTGGTCTCCCCTGCCGCTGGATTCCCCTCACCCACAGCGCTGGGTGCTGAATCCTGGGCAGAAGCCCCAGTCACCCGTGGGAGGGGTGGTGCCCTGGCAGAGTCGGGCTCCGGTCAGGGAACAGCTCTGAATCTCCCGCGGTCGGAGCTGGGACCTCACTTCAGCTTGGTGCTGAGGAAGTACCTTCCCTCTGCCGCCCCCTCCCACGGCCACTCCAGGGCCCTGGTGGTGATGGGTGTGGTTGCGTCTGTCCTGGGACCGTCTGCGCCCGGTGCGCATCGCAGGGGCAGGATGTGGATGGGCAGGCAGGCCCTGGCTCCTGCTCATGCGGTGCCCTCTCTGCCTGCCAGGTGGGGGGACACACCATGCTCCCCATCCGCTGGATGCCCCCCGAGAGCATCATGTACCGCAAGTTCACGACCGAGAGTGACGTGTGGAGCTTCGGGGTCATCCTCTGGGAGATCTTCACCTACGGGAAGCAGCCATGGTTCCAGCTCTCCAACACGGAGGTAGGGCCCCGGCTGCCTGTGCGCGGGGGCACCACAGGAGGGGGTGTGGGGCTGATTTCACACAGGGGCTGCAGCCACGTGTGCCTCCAACAGCAAACATGATAATAAACCGGGGGGCACGTTTGTCATTCTAATGTGCAATACTAGTAATACGCACAGGTGAGCATTTTATTAGTAGCCGACATTTGGTGCCCTCTGCTTCCGCTGTAACGAGGCAGTAACAATTCAAGAAGGGGGCAGCTGGGGCCTGCAGTGGGTGGACCAGGGTCTCGGGGAGCCCTGGGCAGGGAGAGAGCCACACAGCCACACAGCCCAGCAGGATGCTCTTGGGATGGCTGGGCCGGAGCCCTGCTGCCCTGGGCTCACTGCACCTTGTGGGCAGTAAGAGGCTCAGTGCCGTGCGGCTGCTGGGCTTCGTCCACTTCCTGGGTGGCCGTCACTATCGGACCTCCCGGGAATACTCGGGCAAGCGTGGCTCTGGGCTCTGGTCCTCTCCGTTCTCCTCTGAGCTGACTGTTTGCTAAGTGAATCTAAAGGCTGATAGGAGGCATTTAGACCTTTAATTGGGCTGTTCACAAGCTCGGCAGGACAAACATCTTAGCAGCCTTTTAAGTTAGGAGGAGTGCATGTCGGGGCCCACTTGTTACACTGTGGCTGCTTCTAAACACTTTCTAAACGCTGTGGCTGTTTCCTCTGAGGGACCAGTCACACTGTACACACACATGTCCATATACTCTCAGAGCATGCACACGCACACACACGTGCACCTGAACAACTGTACACACACACATCCATGTGCTCTGAGTGTGCACACACACATGTGCGTGCACCTGAACAACTGTACACACCCATGTCCATGTGCTCTGAGAGTGCACACACACACGCGTGCACCTGAACAACTGTACATACACATGTCCATGCGCTCTGAGCGTGCACACACACACACGTGCACCTGGACAACTGTACACACACATGTCCATGTGCTCTGAGTGTGCACACACACACGTGCACCTGAACAACTGTACACACACATGTCCATGTGCTCTGAGTGTGCACACACACATGTGC